>NW_017306482.1:490780-531409 GCF_000935625.1 Nanorana parkeri
CCCATGGTCCCTGTGTGTGTTGTAAAGTAGTCACCGCTCCAAGCTCACTCCTGTGATGGACTACAATCTCAATACAAATTAGTAAACTAAACATGAGATTGTAGTCCAACACAGGAGTGAGCTTGGAGCGGTGACTACTCTACAACACACACAGGGACCATGGGGAACAAAAGTAGCCCCTCTCCAGAAGGAAGAACAGTGTCAGCACCAATTCAGAGATGATTTGAGGATCTACAGCTGAGTGATACACACATAAGATACATTGTTGTTAATAGTTAAGGTACTTGAACGTAGTTTTAAGATGTAACTCCTGAGTTTAGTGTCACTAGGCTTTGAAAATGAAAGATAGAAGCTGATTAATGGCCACGCACAGCTGCTCCAGTCTTAGTAAATTCCACTCACAGTGTACAGTAAATGCATTGCAATGAAATATGTTATTTTTGCAAAAGTAGAGTTTTCATTCACATTAAGAATGTTTAAATATGGGTCTGATGTTTATCGTCTGAAAGAAGAAGCTTCTTACACATGGCAAACCCTCACAGTCTACTTTTCATGTCTTCTCCCCCACAACCCTATATAACAGCATGAACAGGAGAAGTTTTTTGGTTGCCAGGGTGAACAATAAAAGCCTTCACATATGAACATTAGGGTCTTGGACTCGTGCTGCTTTCAGTATTGAGGACAATTCCAACAATAGGGACATGAATAAAGTGTCACACAACTGCTGATCACATGACCCCAAATAGGTACTACATCTCCCAATATAAATAAATAAAACTTCAGTACAATATACGGGGAAACTGCCATCCCAACCACCACTATGTGGGAACACCTATTCCAACCAGTGTTCCAGAATTCTCTCCTCGGACACACTTATACTGGAAGATATCTTACCAATCGGTTCCAGATGGCCCCTTGTTTGCTCTGCTGGTCCGGGGTCAAGCGTACATACTGAGGAGTAACAAGCACATTGCCTGATAGATCCCATAGTGATGAGGCAGAGGAGCCCACGCCTGAAGGAGGAGAGAAGAGAGAACCATCATCATTTGTTAATATTCCATTGCATATGCAACTACCTCAAACATGGGGGCTGCCACTGCTTTCCTTCAGAAGATGCTCCGTGCCTGGCTGTCTGTACCTTGCATGGTTTCTGAATCACTGACCCAGAAGAAGCGAGTAATATCAGAAGTCCTGATCCGTCTTGTAGCACTGGGGTCCCCGCTTCAAATCTCGGTCAGGACACTATCTGTGTGGGTTTACTCTATGTACTCTGGTTTCCTCCCACACTCCAAAGACATGCTGGAAGGTTAACTGGCCCTTGTATATGTATGTGAGATGGGGACCTTAGATTGTGAGCTCCTTGGGGGCGGGGACTGATGTGAATGTAAACAGCATCAATTGTTGGCACTATATAAATAAATCTGCACGCTTGTTCTTGGTCATTGACTGAAAAAGCTGCCAGCACCACCCTCATCATCTCCACCACCAACATCATATCCCCTCATCTCCACCGCCACCATCATTCTTCAACATCATCTCCCTCAACACCGCTGTCACCATCCTCATCTCCATTTTCCCCACCACCATTATCCCGGCTCATCTCCGCCACCATCCTCTTCCTCCTCATCTTAACCATCCTTCCTCCTCCTCATCATCTACCCTCATCTCCACCGCCGCCACCACCACCACCACCACCACCATCCTTCCTCCTCATCATCATATACCCTCATCTCCACTGCCACCATCCTCCTCATCATCTCCCCTGATCTCCGCAGTCATCATCACCTATGCCACCATCCTCATGTCCGCCGCCGCCACCGTTCTTTCTCATCATCTCCCCTCATCTCCGCCCCACCACCCTTCCTCATCATCTCCCCTCAGCGCTGCCGTCTTCGTCGCTTTCATCATCACATCTGCCACCATCCTCCTCATTATCACCTCCGTCGCCGCCACCCTCCTCAACATCGTCTCCCCTCATCTCCGTCGCCGCCACCCTCCTCAACATCGTCTCCCCTCATCTCCGTCGCCGCCACCCTCCTCAACATCGTCTCCCCTCATCTCCGTCGCCGCCACCCTCCTCAACATCGTCCCCCCTCATCTCCGTCGCCGCCACCCTCCTCAACATCATCTCCCCTCATCTCCGTCGCCGCCACCCTCCTTAACATCGTCAAAATCATCAGCATCTCCACTGCCACCATCATCAGCATCTCCCCTCATCTCCGCCGCCACCACCACCATCTACCCTCATCTTCACCACCATGACCACCACCATTCATTTCCTCATCATTGCTTTACTTCCACACAGCACTTCATTCATTCATTCATTCATGATTTCCTCCCAACAGTACTCTCACCTTCCTCCCCTCACCCTGCTCTACCCCCTACACACATTTCCCGGGTCTCCCGGAGCCCTCATGTGATCCCCACAGCTGTGTTATGTAGGTCTCCTTCACTTGTTCTGTCCTACCATCCTGTGCCCGGACCACGCTCACCCTGGTAAGGTTTGCTCAGTGAGTGCTCCCTCTTCAGGTACTCCTCCGTCTGATCGGTACTCACTGAGCTCACCAGCACCGCAACCAACCACACACAGCGGAGCCACCCCGGAGCCTTCCACCTGCCCTTCGACCGAACACTCTGTTGCTCCACAGCCGCCATCTTACTACTCCCGAGTCTAGCTGCCGTGACGCCGATTGGTCAATCAGACACGGGAGCGACGGAGCGTCGATTGGACACCCACGAAGGTTGAAGCACGCCCACTGAGTACGCGACAGCCAATGGGCAAGAGAGCCTGGCAGGACAGAGGAAATTTTGCGGGGTGGTTGGTTGCGCCCAAGATGCCTGGTTACCCGGGCAACTGGGAGCTACAGACCCGGGCTTAGTCTCAGGAGCGTACAGTCTGATGTGAACGTTATAAATTATTCACTTATAATCCAACTGATTACAAAGGGCCGGAGGAAAACTAATCAGCCAACGCGCTTTGTTAGCACTGTGGGCGGGGATGATTTATCTTGTCCTCGGAGCACATTGTCAGTTATCGACACCTGCTGGTAGACTTAGGGAATGACAACTTCAGCTGACAAATAATCTTATTGGTCGGCCTCATCTCACACCTGATTGGGTGAAATTTCCGATTCCTGATTGGTCGCCTGACCCATGCTGGGTGGAAGGCTGCGAGTGTGACTGATAGCGGCGGGCGGTATGGACGGACATGGCGGCAGCTCCTGTCACTCCCAGGGCTGTGAGGGGTGCTGTATGGGAGCAGATGGCGGGGTGAGGGAGACTGTGCAGGAGATGGACTTCCACAGAGGTGAGGACAGCAGGAAGCTCACACAGGGCAGACTGGAACTAGGAACTACAAGTCTCAGCGTGTCCTCACTGAATAACAGCATTGTGACCAGTGTGAGAGTTTAATGGTGGTCTATTCTGGTTATATTTTGCCTTCCCGATCCACAGACACACATCAGGAAATGTTAAATAAAACCCTCTGTTTGCATTAAACGCCTTATTTTAGACCCAATGACGTCATTACTGGGTCTCTGGGCAATGCAGGCAGATCATGACTGGTGGGAGGGGCCGTGTGATTAAGTTGCAATATGAAGGGCCTGCCTACCGCACCGCAGCGGTATGAATGAAGGCTAAATGAACTAATCCTGAATTCCATCCCATAATAAACCTAGACTGTCATTTAAACAGGTATCTGGTCCGCTGCCCTGGATGGAGATCTCACTCGCGTCCAGCGCTTCATCGATAAGGGGACAGGTCCAAACCTGACTGATCACTTTGGCTACACGGCACTGGTGAGACCCGCGGATTCCTCTTATAACAGGCAGTGCGGCCTTGGCGATGACTCCTGGATCAGTCCACATGTGATGATCAGTGACTGGAAAGCCGTCTGAAGGAGATGTGTTTATATTAGGGATGCACCGATACAAGTATGTGGGCAAGTATTCGTACTCGCCCAAATGCTCCCGATCCCTAGCCCAATACTTCTGGTATCACAAAGCCGGGCAGCGAGTCATTACATGGCGCCCAGCTTCCTGATTGGCCAGAAAGCCGGGTCCATGTTCCCTTGTCACCTGGTGACGAGGGAGCATGGAGACGGCTTCCCTGCTAATCAGGAAGCCAGGTGACGAGTCTTTACATGCCGCTTGGCTTCCTTAATGGAACTTCCGGTGTCGGTAGTCGATATTGGCAAGTAGCGAAAAAAAGTATTCGTACTCGGTCCCAAAAAACAGATATTATTATTATACAGAATTTATATAGCGCCAACAGTGTGTGCAGCGCTTTACAATATAAGGAAGACATTACAATACAATTCAAAACAAGATGGTAATGGGCCGTGCCCCTGAGGGCTTACAATCTAAAAGGGAGGGGGAAGTGATACATGAGGAGGGAGCTGTGTGGGGATGAATTGTTTGAGAACGTGATGGTTCAGTGGTTAGGTTGAGGTGGGGTAGGCTTCCCTGAAGAGATGAGTCAAGGTGGGAGATAGACGGACAGGTTGGGGTAAAGAGTTCCAGAGGATGGGAGAGACTCTAGAGAAGTCCTGGAGGCGAGTATGGGAGGAGTTGACGAGGGAGCTGGAGAGCAGGAGGTCTTGGGAAGAGCTGAGGGGACAGTTAGGGTGATACTTTGAGACAAGGTTTGAGATATATCCGGTGGCGGAGTTGTGGATGGCTTTGTAAGTGGTTGTTAATATTTTGAATTGTATCCTCTGGGTGAGTGGAAGCCAGTGCAGGGATTGGCCGAGGTAACGGTGCATCCCTAATTTATATAATGTCACTACATTGCCTCTGTTATATTTTTATATGTTACAATGTAGACTTCCATGCAGGGACTTCGGATCCCCACTAACAATCTTTTCCTGGGAAATGTTGGTTTTCTTATATTAGGATTATAGAACATTAGATCATTCATTAGGCTGAACCTCTTAACCCCTTCATGACTGAGCTGGTTTTCAGTTTCTGTTCATAAATGACTGACACGCTTTTTACATTTTTGCTGTGTGATTCGTCCACGGCATTAATATACTTTCTTACTAAATGTACCCACACATATTATATATTGTTTTTTAGAGGACAGATAGGGCTATATAATTCATGTGTACCTAACTCCTCACTTAGTTTGAATAAAATATTTAAAAAATGAGGAAAAATGTAAAGAAAACACTTTTTTCACAAGTTTTGATAATTGTATTTTATTTATTTTTTATAATAATCATAGTATAAAAAAATATTTATATATAATTTTTATTTTCCTAATTTATTTGTACACTTTGTAAAAAAAAAAAGGGGAAAAAAACTTTTTGTTTTTTTTTGTTTTGTTGTCAGTTGAGGGCTTATTCACACCAAGCGCTTTCCAGGAGCAGAGCAGTTACAGACCGGATCAAAACTGCTTCCAATGGTATTTTGGGCTCTAGTTCACACCGGAGCGTTCAGTTCCAGAGCATGTAAAAAAAACTGCAGCAAGCCCTATTTTTACTGCTCTGGAATGCATGCAAACGCCCTGCAACGCACTGAAAGTCCATTCTAGGCTTTAAAAAAATTTGTGTTTTTTTTTTTTTTTACAAAAACAGCCCGGAATACATCAAAAACGCGGAAAAACCCACTGCACTGCGTGTGCAGAATCTCATGCAGATCTGGTCTGCATTTGGTGTGAACAAGGCCTTAGGCTGCTCCAAACTTAGGAACAGCTAATATTAACCTTAGAGACTGATCCTGACGGCATGTTAGATTCAGATCTCGCTAAGGCTGGGTTCACACCTGGGCGTTTTTCAGCGTTGATCGAAGCGCTGAAAAACGCTCAGCAAGTGAAATCCCATAATTTCCTCTGGAACTGAACGCTGCGATGTGAACTAGAGCCCAAAATACCATTGGAATACATTGGACGCAGTTTTGATCCGGTCTGTGACTTCTCTGTTCTGCTCCTGGAACGTGCTTGGTGTGAACAAAGCCTTAAATAACTCGTCACATACAGTATGGCCAGTCATATAGGCACTTTGTGGTGGGACGGAAAGTGTACGTCTCCCGTCACGAAGGGGTTAAAGTGGACCTTTACCCCCTTTGGGTAAAAATCACATCAGTGTGCAGCTCTCCATGCTGATATAAAATAATCTCACATTCATTAGTTAAACAAACTTGTTTTTATTTTACTTACAATTGTTTTTCCACTTCCTGGTCCTCTTTGGCACAAATTATGTAATGTTCCCAAGCGTTGCATCCTGGGAAGGTTACATCAGCAGAGCATTGCTGGGAAATCTCATCTGTAATCTCACGAGATCTCAGGGAAAGGCATTTTCCTCCCCTGAGATGATGTGCATGGTCACAGAGTTCCAGGAAGTAAAGGGAGATCTAGTAATCTGCCCTTAGTAAACATGGCCACTGCCAGAAGACTAGGGAAGAAAAGAGAAATAAGGTATGCACAAAATAAAAAGCCGGCAATTATCTAGAAGTATGTGTGTGTAGATTGTCATCACTAAACATTTCTAAAGGCGACTTTGTTGTCATTTTGAAGTTATGGGTAAAGGTCAACTTTAATTGCACTGTATTTATTAGGGATGTCCCGATACCGATGCTAGCATCGGAATCGGGCCCGATACAGGGCATTTTGACAAGTACTTGTCAAAATGCCTTGATGCCTAGCGCCGAAGCTTGCGCTGTTTTATTTTTTCTTACCCTCCGTGGTGGCTGGGGTCCTCTGGGAAGGCTGGAGGAGCGTCACGTCACTGCTGTGGGCGGAGCTCCAGGTGGGGTCTAATGTAGTTGGCCGGCGACCTGGAGCTCCACCCGTAGCAGTGACGCGACACTCCTCCGCTTTGCCGCTCAGCGCCGCCGACGTCGTCCTCACATGAGAGGAAAAAAAGCTATCGGCAGCTCGTGAGGCACCTCCATTGCACAGGCACCATCAAGTAAGGGCCTGTGTTCAAATCATGTTTGGAATCGGATGGATCATGTTACTATCTATGGATCATGATTTTAAACTAATACTCTATATGAAGTACACACTATTGTACACACACTATTAGTTTAAATCATGATCTATAGTACATACATAATATGTAGTTGTACTATAGATCATGATTTAAACTAATAGTGTGTGTACTATAGTGTGTACTTCATATAGAGTATTAGTTTAACATTTTAAAGTTTTATTGCCATATACTATGATTGCCTTTCATACCCACATCATGAATTACTATACTGCCATAGCACCTCTGTCAACCTTTTACAAATACTGTCTGAACTAGGAAAGCTTGTTAATAGAATAAACTTAAAGGCAATACTTCTGAGCCACCGAACTGCTAGATTCTGTTTGGAGGTGTGATGCTATAGAGAGTTCCTATAAAATGTGTTATCTAATCAGATAGTACTGTACTATGGACTGTACTTTACTATGGATCATGATTAACCTAATCATGTTATCAGGGGCGTAACTAGAAATCACAGGGCCCGCATAGAAAAAGTATTGGTAATTGGTATCGGCAAGTACATGAGGGCCAGTACTTGTACTTGGTCTTAAAAAAGTGGCATCGGGACATCCCTGGTATTTATAACTGGATGTTTCTTTTATTTCTCCCCCAGCACTATAGCTGCCGGAATGGCCATCTGCCTGTGTGTAGCTTTCTTCTGAGTGTTGGAGCTGACAGCAATGCTCAGACACATGGAGGCAGCACAGCTATGCACCGGGCAGCGTACTGCGGTCACCTCCAGGTGGTGCAGCTGTTACTGAAATACGGCGCAGACCCCATGAAGAGAGACTCCGATGGGAGGACCGTTCTCCACAAGGTAAGCGCACCAAAACTACGGGAAACCTTAGCAAAGTGTATGAACTATGGTGCTGGATCATTCCTGGCAGCCAGTGCAATGAAAGGTTAGTCTTTCCTGTCATTGCAAGTGGAAATACAGACTGTATTCATTAGAAACTTCGTGCTGCCTCTTAGATTGTCTTCCCGGCTCCCTAATGAGCTTCTGTGTCCCGCTTGGCAGTGGTCACTATAATTATTTTTTTCCTGTTCTTGTGCAGGACACATTGGGGTGACCTTACTCAAACTGGAGCAGACAGAAGCTGGAGCAGATGTGCATAGTAACCAATCAGCTTCTATCTTCAGCTTGCTCTGTTAAACTTTGAAATTGAAAGCTAGCTGATTTGGTTGCCATGGGCAACTGCTCCAGATTCCATCTGCTGCAGTCTTAGTAAATTCTAGGGATGCATCGTTACCGTTTTTTCGTTATCGAGTATCGATATTTTTTTTTGGTACTCGCCAATACCAAATACCGATATCGGAAGTCCCATTAAGGAAGCCAGGCTGTGTGTAGTGAGGAGAAAGCATGGAGTCTGCTTTCTGGCCAATCAGGAAGCCGAGCGCTGTGTAATTGCACGTTGCGCGGCTCCCTGATTGGTCGAGAAGCTGGCCAATCAGGAAGCTAGGCAACATGTCATTACACGTCACCAGGAGACGAGGGAGCATGATGCCGGCTTTCTGGCCAATCAGTAATTGTAATGGTACGCTGCCCGGCTTACTGATTGGCCAGGAAGCCGGCTCCACGCAAGTGACCAAGAAGCCGGCTTCCCAGCCAATCAGGAAGCCGGGCAGCGTGTAATGCCTCACTGCCCGGCTTCCTGATACCGGAAGCTCAAGTATCGGGCTAGGCATCGAAGCATTTGGGCGAGTACTCATTCTCGCCTAAATACTTGGCATTGGCACCGATACTAGTATCGGTGCATCCCTACTAAATTCCTTTCATTGTTTTCTTCACTGGGCCTTCCTGTACGAGATTCAGCTTCTCGTTCTTAGTGATGATTAGGCTCTGGGTGGGAAACCTTTCTGGGGAGGCAGGGTAGTTACCGATCATGTCATTAATAAAGCGGCTACAGCAGAAATAAGAATAAAAGAGGCTTCCCCCTATCTGTTCCTAACCCTATTATTCCTTACATAGCCTAACTTCTCTTATACCCCCCCCAAAGAAAATCCAAGCTCTTGCAGGGGAATTCCACTTTCCCAGGCAAATTTGGGAAAATTGAATTTAGCCCCCCTACCCTCAATCCTATGCTCTTACCTATAAACAAACTCTCCTATTCCCCCATGCAATGGTTGCCACCCATGCTGGACTATAATCATGTCTGTTTTTGTCTGTTCCAGGGCAGATCGGTTCTCCTGCACATAAGATCTGCGATGCCGATCTGCCCTGGAACAGCTGAGAAAGCGTTGGAATTCTTCACCTATTGGTGGTCACATATTCCACCGCTGAAAAAGTGGGCGGGATTACGTTAAAATGTGTGACCGGTCACACATTCTAATGCAGTCACAATCTTTGATAGAACACCGTAATCTAATAACGTGGCACTATGTCATTTCCATGTAAATTTCCCGGTTGCTGGAAATCTGTGGTTTGGCATTGCTTTTTCATAATTAAATATATGACTCAAAGAAGCCGGCTTCCCAGCCAATCAGGAAGCCGGGCAGCGTGTAATGCCTCACTGCCCGGCTTCCTGATACCGGAAGCTCAAGTATCGGGCTAGGCATCGAAGCATTTGGGCGAGTACTCATTCTCGCCTAAATACTTGGCATTGGCACCGATACTAGTATCGGTGCATCCCTACTAAATTCCTTTCATTGTTTTCTTCACTGGGCCTTCCTGTACGAGATTCAGCTTCTCGTTCTTAGTGATGATTAGGCTCTGGGTGGGAAACCTTTCTGGGGAGGCAGGGTAGTTACCGATCATGTCATTAATAAAGCGGCTACAGCAGAAATAAGAATAAAAGAGGCTTCCCCCTATCTGTTCCTAACCCTATTATTCCTTACATAGCCTAACTTCTCTTATACCCCCCCCAAAGAAAATCCAAGCTCTTGCAGGGGAATTCCACTTTCCCAGGCAAATTTGGGAAAATTGAATTTAGCCCCCCTACCCTCAATCCTATGCTCTTACCTATAAACAAACTCTCCTATTCCCCCATGCAATGGTTGCCACCCATGCTGGACTATAATCATGTCTGTTTTTGTCTGTTCCAGGGCAGATCGGTTCTCCTGCACATAAGATCTGCGATGCCGATCTGCCCTGGAACAGCTGAGAAAGCGTTGGAATTCTTCACCTATTGGTGGTCACATATTCCACCGCTGAAAAAGTGGGCGGGATTACGTTAAAATGTGTGACCGGTCACACATTCTAATGCAGTCACAATCTTTGATAGAACACCGTAATCTAATAACGTGGCACTATGTCATTTCCATGTAAATTTCCCGGTTGCTGGAAATCTGTGGTTTGGCATTGCTTTTTCATAATTAAATATATGACTCCGTTGCCAAATTCTCTGCACAGGATGTTGCCTTTTAGGTGGCTGCTTTTCTTTTGGTAATTCATTTACAAAGGAGACTCGGTAGCTTTGAGATTGTTTCGCTCTGAATCTTGCTGTGAGATCTTGAATATTTTATGGCTGCCTTTCTCAATTTCTGTTTGTTTGCCCCACAGGCAGCCGAGGGAGGTCAGTGGGAGATGTGCCATTTCCTCCTCCATCACTATAAAGGGCTCAGCGATATACAAGACTGTAGAGGTCAAACTGCCGCAGATCTGGCCCCATCCACGGTGGCTGATGTTTTCTCCATATAAATTCTCAGATGGCATCAAGTGTGTTTCATCTCAGTGGAAGTCTCATGCCTTCAGTGTGCACAATTCTCTCTTGTATGCATTTGAAAACATTTAATTATAACATGGAAGTAAAAAAAAATACCCATTGAAGCAAATGGAAATGGGTCAGATGCACCTGTCATAGGTTTCCAATGCACTTAAATGCAGAACCCCAATGAACATGGGATGCAGGACATCCGAGTGTGCCTAGTAAACACAAACAGGGCAGAGACAGGTTATGTGATCCTTCCAGGCACAGCTCAAGATACCCAGAAATCTGGAAGGAGGTGAAGGTGTTTATATCACTAAGTGATTGGTACATGATGAGCTACACAATCCTTCTTCAATGTTTGAGGAATGACGACTGCCAATCAAGAGTTTAGGACGTGATGCTGAATTTCATCAAGTAGAGACAAGCTTCAGTGAAAATCTGATACAGATTCAAATCCCCTCCACAAAAATGTGATTGGGCTTTAATATGTAATCTGTGTGTGTGTGTGTGTGTTAATTGCAATGATGCTTTGCTGTGGGTAGAGAATATGGTTTACTTCAGTCCTCAATTATGTTCCAGTGATTTCCCTCATCCTCCACTGAAAGCAAACTTCCAACTCCTTAAAGGGTCAGTCCACTCAAATCAATATTGCAGTGATAGATGGAGACTGGTGGAATGACTTCCTCGCTGCTAAGAGTATGTAAAGGTATGTGCTGTTGTGAAAGGCTGAATACAAGTGAACCTTTTGCATTGTCCTGTGTGGCCAAAGCAAAACTGGACTTCCAGGACAAATCTGCAAAACGATTGCCAGCCGTGACTTAAGTGCCCTGGGTATATTAGCCACTTTTCTGCCCCCATCATTTTAGCAAATACAGTAGAACAGAGTATTAAAGATGAACTCTGGGCAAAACTATTATTAACCCTTGCAGTGGGGCTATGCCTGCACTGCCAGGGTTAACTGCTTGCTTTGGTCTAGGGAGGAAAATAACAAAGTTACACTCAACCGACCCTTAGAGATAGCCGGCTGTGACAGTAGAGCTGCAGCTAACGATTATTTTCAAAATCGATTCGTTGGCCGATTATTAAGTTCGATTCATCGGATAAAAAATAAATGTTAAAAAATTTCTCCAGTGATGGACTACTAGTTTGTATTGAGATTGTAGTCCATCACTGGAGCAAGCTTGGAGCGGTGGAGGTAAAAAAAAGAGTGTGGTGTGCAATATAGTGAAATGGAAAGTGTAAAATTATACAGCAATGAAAGCAGAATGGCACCGGCTATAGAGGACTACAAAACCCAGCAATAGTACATTATACAACACAATGCAGAATACAACCAGCTATAGTGGAATACAACAAATCCCAGCAACAGTACATTATAGCTGGCGGTATTCTGCATTGTGCTGTATAATGTACTATTGCTGGGTTTTGTAGTCCTCTATAGCTGGTGGTATTCCGCTGTATAATGTATTGCTGGAATTTGTAGTCCTCTATACAGCGCAATGCAAAATACCAGCAGCTATATAGAAATACAACAAATCCCAGCAATAGTACATTATACATTCAGTGTATAATGTATTGCTGGGATTTGTATTCCTCTATAGCTGATGGTACATTGCTCTGTATAATATACAGTACAGCACCATGTACCATCAGCTATAGAGGAATACAAATCCCAGCAATACATTATAGAGTACCATGTGTGGGGAAAGTGCAGGCTTACCTGAGCAGTCTTCCAGCAACTTGCTTCTGAGATCGGGCCTGTCATCCCCCCACACCCGCTCCTCCTTACTTCTCCCCGCGTCTCTGTGCCGATCGTGGATGCGGGTGGTGGGGAGGAGGTGCGGCGTGTGGTTGCGGGCGGGTCTGGCAGCGGCAAGTGTGAGGTGGGGAGAAGGTGCGTGGCGCAGCATGTGTGGAGCCGTGAACAGGGCCAACTAATCGGAATCCAATTAATCGACGATTGAAAAAGTTGACAACTTTTTCAATAATTGATTGAGTTGTTGCAGCCCTATGTGACAGCACTCCCTCCTGCCTGTCTCCTCCTACGCTCCATCGCCATGTCATTTAGCATTTTAGACGAGCAACTGTCAATGGCAACCAATCAGCTTCTCTCATTTTCAAATCTTACTTAAAGAAACTGTAGAGCAGCTGATTGGGGGACATTTCTTGAAACTGGAGCAGTTGCCCATGGCAACAAAATCAGCTTCTCTCTTTAGTTTGTTCAAGTTAGATTTGAAAATGAAAGACAGAAGCCGATCGGTTGCCTAGATGAAAACAAGCAGTTAACCCTTCCTTGCATTGCAGGGGTAGACCCAGTGCAAGGCTTACTAAGTTTTGCCCGGAGTTCTTCTTTAAGGTGAACGATGAAATGTGTAGACATCCATTTAAAAAAAACAAAAAGTCAACAGATTAGTAATTTATCCAACAGAAGATCCCATAAATCATCGCCTGCTTACATACCTTGTAGATGGGGCTAATATAAACTGTTACTTTCAACTGCAAGTTCTCCAGGTCATGTTTTATGGCTTCCACTGCCCCATAAAATGACAGCTCTGTTGTGTTTGTTTTTTTAAATAGATGATGGACCGGCGTCTTTTTTCAACCTCAAGTACTATGTAACCATGTCTAACTGCGTGCTTCTAATTGGAGTCCGGACCAGATCTGCAAATGCAGTACAGTGCGTTCCGGTGCATCTTTTCTTAGCTTATATTGAATTTCAGGTGCTGTCTTTGCATGCGTTTTGGTGTGTTTCAGACCAGAAAAAATAGTACATGCAGCTTTTTTTTTTGCCCCGCACTGGAACGGACTGCACTGGTGTGAACCAGGAATGCATTGGGATGCATTTCAGGTGCGGACATAAACTGTTCGAGCCTGGACATGATGTGAACAAGCCCTCAAGGATCTAGAAGCTTCTGACGAAGGGGTCCTGTGAGGCTCTGAAACGTTGCAAAATACCATATAGTCACTCGCACTCCGTTAGTAGATAGCAGTCAATCTTCTTTATTGCCTGAACATGATGTCACATACACAAAGCTTTGTGTATATGACTGTTCAGTCAATAAAGATTGACTGCTATCTACTAACGGAGTGCATTGTGACTTTATGGTATTTTGCATTTGATGTGCAGAGGCATTCGCTGTCACTTTCGGCACCCCCCAGTTTTCTTTTGGGCTTTATCCGGTCAGGAGTGCAATGGGATCTACTACATTCTGAAACCTTGCATTCACATGGCAAATCTTCAGGTCAAACCATATTCCATTATGCAGCACCACAGCCTCAGTTTTCTTCCAATAAGATGGATCCCAGGCGCTTACACCATGACTAATATATCAAACACGCACTGCACATTAGGATAAAATGTCTTTGTTAATGCTTCCAATTTCCACTTCCCCATACCCCGATTAGCTTAATACAAAATAAAACATATCTTCTCTATCTCCTAAAAAGTGTTAATAACCCGACACATTCGCATTTTCAGTCTTTCAGTCCTCCCATCAGCAGTGCGGCTTCCGCTAACACTTTGCCTTTCTGTACAACTTCCTCTGGACGGAAATGCCGGGTAATGGCAAGAAATGTTCACACTGCAAGTGGTGATGTTCCTGTGACCGGCAAGGGAACTTCACTTTTATCCAATGTATGTTCACTTGAAATGTCACTTTGCACTGAAAAAAAGAAATGGCACCACCAGTAAGGGACTGTTTGAGACATTTTTTCAGTGCTACTTCCGAGTCTCTGATCCCAGGTTCTTGGTGAGGTAAGGGGTAGTGATGATCACTCAGCTCTCATCTGTATTCCAGCGCTCTGTCTCCCTTCCATCATCAGTTCTGGAAGATAAAACAGACTGCTCAATAACTACAGTACATAGCCTCTTAGAGAAAGGAACTTTGCTTTAAAAGTTTAAAAAAAAAAAGTGACACAAATGCCAAAGCAAGCTAAGACTCCTCAAGTCCCACAGTCTGTCTGACCTACACGTTCATAGCTGTGTGCATTCACCTCCGCTGTGTCTCTTCTCTCGGCCGAGCATCTCTACTGAGCATGCGCCCGCTCCATCATCCTGCTCGGCCACTCGAGAAGCTCCAGAATCTTCAGATGGGAGCGAGCGGCAGAGACACAGGTAAGTATTGACCTATTTGGTAACTTTTTTAATTACTTTGTTTTGCATATATCTACCGCTTGCTAGCAGTACATATATGCAAAAAAAAAGTGACTAACTGCTTCCCGGGCGGCCATTGTACATAAACAGCCGGCCGGGAGCTTCCTGGATGTAACAGGCCTTGTATACGGGCGCACAACACACGCATGCAAACATGCATCAGGGGCACATGCCTGCGAAAGCGACGATTGCGCCCATTACGCCGAACATGTTATGTATCGCTGCGAAAGTCACAGTGAGAGCAATCATTTTAGGGCCATCAATCACTGATAACACTAAACTGATGAGCTGTAAAAGCTTTTAATGCGTCGCCTATGGCCAATTTTGAGTATGGTAGTTTTTTGTGATTTCGCGAGTGCGCGCAATTTTTAAGCTGGACATGTTTGGTGTCTATTTAGCCGTCGTGACCCCATCTTTTATATTTTACCAAAATAATTGGGTAATAATAATTGTTTCCTAACAAATGTAAAAAAACTTTCCCGAAATATAGTAAAAAATAAACCCGCCCCCCCCGTGGTGATTAAATACTACCAAAAGAAAGCTCTATGTGTCCCCAAAAAATGGTATAAAATTAATTTCAGTACAGCGTTGCATGACGGAATAAATGTCAGTCAAAAGTACCGCAGCGCTGAACACTGAAAAATGGCCTGGCCAGGAAGGTGGTCTAAACACCTGGGCAGCAAGTGGTTAATAGTAGAGTAAGTTGTGTCTGAGCAGTAAGTTCAGGTAAAGAGAAACCTGTCGAGAGAAAAGGAAAAAACAGACTGCCATTGGTGATCATCATTTGAGAATACTAGCTGCATGGCTGTCTCCATTTTCAATACTTTGAGTCACTAACCTGGAACAAATATGCAGCCAGAAAGTCTGATCAGTACATTTGTTCCAGTTGAGTTGCCATTGGATCATTACGACAGTCGGCCAACTAGCATTTCAAGAAGAAAGGGTAAGCATGGCAGCCTACAGAGTTCTCTCAAAATGTTTCCTGTAAATCAGGTGTATCAAAACCTCATCCATCCAGCTCCAGTCCTAAAAGGCATTACAAGACTGACAGCCACAGGCATGACTTCCAGAGGTAAGATGAAGATTGTAGTTTCACCACAGCGGCAGGGAGGAAGTTTGCTTTAAATGAACCAATGTGTCCATACATTACTACAGCTAGTACTTATCTACTGAGACTAAATGATGGCTTCAGAGAGCACTATAGGTATCATGGGCACTTTACCACAAGTGTATACCTTGGTATGGAAACGTGCAGAATGTGTGTACTGTGCGGGGAGCTGACAATTTTATTATGCTTTTGCAGTACTTGGATGGCACAAGGTATCATTTTAACTAGGGTTGCACAGATGCCAAGTACCGATACTTTTGAGCTCCAAGACTAGACTAGAGAAAAATTAAAAAATTAGGAGGCAGCTGTCATTTGTAAGGAGCACACGGAGCTCCTGGGATTTGTACATCTCTGTTAATGTATGATTTTGTTTTTATAAATATAAATAAAGGGATGCACAGATACCAGTTTTGCGAGTACTGGTACTTGCCAAGTACTTACAAGTACGAGTACTGATACATTTTTGTTTATTGTCATGTGACAGTTTTTCTAAAACAATACAGACTAATGATTTCAGGACAGTGGTGGAGCGCCAGAGTCAGGTTCCAGCTGCAGCCCTGGTAGTTCTCATGAAAATGCCAAGTATCTGCACTGGTACTCGAAAAGTATCTGTGCATCCCTAATTTTAACACTCTGATCAGGTCTATAGTGTATGCTGTTTGAAATGGTGAAAACTGTGATTGTAAATGTATCACTAAAGTGTTGCAGGCTATGTTACAGACCAGAAGAATACCGAGGTATGAACATTTTCAGATGAGCTTATAATTAAGCCATGCCACTTACTTGCGTCTGTAAATTCCCCATACTTAATGCAGCGTTTCCCAACCATTTTTTCAGTCACGGCACCTTATGAAGTGCAAAATCTCGAGCCACCCCAGCCTAAAAATGTCAAAAACAATAAAAAAAAAAACAACCCCTTATTGTAGACAGGCGGTCTGGTATAGGTTTTAAGTAGGGACCCCAGGCAAAACAATATGTGGATGGAGTTTCCTCTTTTACATCAGAAGCGCCCACCACCCCTTTAGCAAGGCACCCTGACAAAGCCAAAAAGCCCCCCTGGTTGAGAAAAGCTGCCTTAAATGTAATCATCAGTGACGTATTTCAGACATTAGTCAGAACGATGGGTTGAACAAACATACTAGACCCTTCGTGGTTCTAGGCAAACTGCTGTGATGAGGAATTGTGATATATGAGGGACTGATCCATACACAATCACAGTGAAAGGGAGTGCTAGCATGGATCTCTTTAGTGAGAAGTCGTCCAATTCACAAAGCTCGGTGTTATGAGAGTAGAAGTTCATTTATCTGTTCTTATTTTGCGTGCTGAAACATGCAATTCACAAAGGCTGGAATGGTTATTGTACACTCAGACTGATGTGCGTTCTGAATGCGTTGAACAAGCATCACAGACTTCTGATAAAAGAAACATTTTGGGTGGCATTTTAACCCTTTGGCAGTGTATGTTGGTGGCAGATGAACTGTAGGATGACTGATTTACTTTCACCACATAAGGAATATCTCCCCTGCATGCTAATTTCACAGTGATCATTAATGGAATAGCTGCATAATCATTTTTTTAATGAATATTTGAGTTATCATTTGGATTTATACATCTCCATCTGCCAACAAACAGCATGGGGAGGGCAAGCAATTCTCCTGACCACCCAAAATCTGTTTTGATATTAAATTTGTTGCATGGAACGATCCAATTGCACTACAACCCCATTGATGGGTGTCTAGAGACATTTGATTTTTTGTGTGTCAGGTGACATTTGGCTATAACAAATCCAGATCTGTAGAAGGACACAAACGTGTGTAGAAAGGACAACTACACCAATCAGCCATAACATTATGACCACTGGCAGGTGAAGTGAATAACATTGATTATCTCGTTACAATGGCACCTGGAAGTGGGTGGCAAAGTAGTCCAAGGTAGGAAAACCAGTGAACTGGTGACAGGGCAGCTCAAATTCTGAAAAATGCTGGTTCCTATAGAAAGATGTCTGAACACACAGTGCATCAATTTGTTGCATATGGAGTTGCGTAGCAAAAGACCGGCCAGGTTGCCTATGCTGACCCAAAATCACCTACAATGGGCATGCAAGCATCAGAAATGGACCACAGAGCAATGGAAGAAGGTGGCTTGGCATAATGAAGCACATTTTATTTTACATCATGGGGTGCATGTGTGTCGCTTACCTGGAGACGAGATGGCACCAGGATGTACTATGGGAACAAGGCAGTGTGATGCTTTGGGTAATGTTCTGCTGGGAAACCTTGGGTCCTGCCATTCATGTGGATGTTACTTTGACATGTACCACCTACCTAACCATTTTTGCTGACCACGTAGACCCCTTCATTGAAACAGTAATCCTGATGGCAGTAGTCACTTTGTCAGGATAATGTGCCCTGTCACACTGCTAAAATGGTTTCAGGAATACAACGTGATTCAGGTGTTGACTTAGCTTCCAAATTCTCCAGCTCTCAATCCAATTGAGCATCTGTGGGCCATACTGGAAAAAAAAGTCCGATCCATGGTAGCCCCACATATCTTACAGGCCTTAAAAGATTTGCTACTGACAGCTTGGTGTCACATACCATCACAGGTCTAGTGGAATCCGTGCCTCAATGGGTCAGGGCTGTTTTGGCGGCAAAAGGGGGACCCACTCAATATTAGGTGGGTGGTCATAATGTTATGGCTGATCAGTGTACATCCTGCGTTCTTCTGCATCATGTAACATGACAAGATGAAAAAAAGTTCCATTTATTTTTACCTCATTTCATCATACACTATATTGACAAAAGGTATTGGGACACCCCTCCAAATTAGAGGTGCAACAAAATGGAAATTTCAAAACCAAACTAAAAAAAATTGTCAGGCCGAACCCAAAAAATTTTTTTTACATTTTTTAAAATGTTTTAAATATTTTTTTTATTTATTTTTTATAAACTTAATTTTTCTTATATGTATTTATTAATTCATTTTTTATTAAATATTGTTATTTTTAACTTTACTTTTAGTGGCTTCGAGAAAATATTAGGGGTCTAAGCAGGCCAAAATCTGTCAGAACAGCAACCCTAAAGGAGGTGATAAATCTACACTTCAATACAAGTGACGAAAGGACATTTTCCTCTTTGTGAATTGCATTTCAAGCATATTATCGTTCCGGTTGTTAAAATGATGTAGGTAAAATAACGACTGAGTAGTCAAATAACATCTAATATGATGTTACACCAATACAAAAAAAAGAAATACTAGAGAAGTAGCACTATTGAGTTTTGTGAATGGACTACCTTTACACAGCAACTATATCATGTGTGATATCAATTAAATAACGAAAAAGAAAAAAAAAGCTTTGTCAATTGACTTTAAAATGTAACATTTACCAATCTACAATTATTTTCATGGACATTTTAGAATTAAAAGGAAAGCCTAGTTCATGCCACACTGGAAGCAGCAAAGCAGATATATCCAGCCCTTGGAGGGCGCACATTAAGCTTAGCGTACATGCACTTAAAAGTTTGTTTCCACTTTTGCAGCCATATTTGGAGAACACCTACTTTACATTTGTTACATGTTCCCGTTCACATTGTGTAACTTTATTTAGAAATTGCAGCCTACCTTTGTTGAAGGTGTTTCTGCAAACTCCAGCACTGAACATTCCTGCTTAGTTCTCACTGTCTGGGGGGAGTTTTATTTTAAATAATTAACCCCGGTCTGTACTGCGCTGGCAGGTTTCATTATCACTTCTGAACTAGATGAACAGGATTGTCCGTCAGTTAAGCTGACCATACACTTGAAGATTTCTGACCGAAAGATCTTTCTTTACCACCCGATAATACCATCAGACACATGACAAATGTCAAACAAAATATTGTTCTATTCCTAACAGTCTATTTTGGAATTAATGGGAGTTTCCCCAACGAAAACCACATTCACGGTTAGAATTTCAATCAATCGAGAAACATTTTCCATCTTGCTCCGAGTTTTTTATTCATCCCTACGGTCTAAATCAATCGCCGTTAGCTAATAGAAAGTCGAACGAAAGATCTTTCATACAGAAGTCTACTAGTGTATGGCCAGCTTTAAGCTTTGAAAATGATTGGTTGCCATGCATCGCTTGTTCCAGATTTTGTCTGTTTTGATAAACTCCCCTCTCTGTATGTTAAAGAACTATGAGGCGAGTGAAAATCACTCCTCCTCATAGTTTGAGCCGACGTGTGACAATGAAACTGTCACACGTCGGCTCAATAGATCGGAAGTGAGCGAACACATACCGTCGCTCGCTCACTTCTCGATCATCTCCCTGCAGTGAGCTGTGGTAGTCAGTCACGGCTCCATGCAGGGATTTCTCCCTCCCCGCTCCGATCCTCCAGTGCTGACTGGAGGAACGGACGGGGGAGGGGGCGGGTACAGCTGGCTCTGCCTCTAGATAGGCAGAGCCAGCTATCACTCACGCAGCTTGGTGAATCTCGACAGCATTGTCGGGATCCATCCCGGCTGCAGTGGTCTCAGTATACTGCGAGCTGTAGCTCGCGATATACTGAGCTTTGGGTCACCGGAGGAGGTTAGTATGTGTCCTCCCTTGACCCCCAAAGAGAACTATGGGGAAAAACACTGACCCCATAGTTCTCTTTTAGTGAACTTTAAAATGTCCCTTAGTCTGCCCCCTTACCAGGTCACAGACATCTATTCTAACCACCAGAAGCTTTCTGTATAGTCCTATATATAATCCTGCTCCAAACAGCTAAAAAAGGTAAGAATTGTTGTTTTTTTTATTAATATTTTTTAGGTATGCTGAGTAAATAGGAACACAAATATTAAGAGAGGGCTTCTCAAATATGGCTGCAAAAGTGGAAATACACTAAGAGTATATTCTTTAAAGAGGAACTTTACCCACATTTTCTATGTAAAAAACAAAAGACACCTTTGGAAATGTTTAGTAGCGACAATCTACAAACACATACTTCTAGATAATTGCCGGATTTTTATTCTTTGTATATCTTATTTTTCTTTTCCTCCCCATTCTCACAGCGGCCATTTTAACTAAGGGCAGATAAATCCATCTCCCTTTACTTCCTGCAACTCTGGCACATTTGACTAGAACATGTGACCATGCACATCAACTCAGGGGAGGAAAATGCCTTTCCCTGAGATCTCGTGAGATCTCCCAGCAATGCTCTGCTGATGTAACTTTCCCAGGATGCAATGCTTGGGCACATTACATTATTTGTGCCAAAGAGGACCAGGAAGTGGAAAAAAAGAAATTGTAAGTAAAATAAAAATATGTGTTTGTTTGACTAATGAATGTAAAATGATTTCATATCAGCGTGCAGAGCTGTATGCTGATGTGATTTTTAGTCAGAGGGTAAAGGTCCACTTTAAGTGCATCTCTAGAGTCTATTGCAAAACTAAAAAAATAAAACAAGGAAAGGAGCCATGATAGGTCCTTGTATAAAGCATTCAATTTAGAGCCGGGTGATCTTGCAGCAAGCAGGGGGTATATAGCACGTGCACTGCTAATTAGGAAGGAGATTATTAGGTTTATAGTTACCTCTGTATTTACCAGCACGGCCAGCTATTAGCTGACACTCTCTATTGTGCCCATAACAGCAGTGTTGATTAAAAATGCTGGAAATAGACAGTGTTACAAAAGATGAAGAGAGGGGAGGCCAGTCAATTTTACAACATACACAGGTCTTCCTGGTGCCAGTTGCAGGCAAATTACTCTGCATGCTGGCAGGAAAGAAGACTCAATTCTCAGCACCGGCAGAAAGTAACACAATATGAAAGAAATGAAAAAAAACAATGTTGGATTATCCTAAGAGGTGAAAGTATACTACATGATGCTAAAGTGATTCTAGCAGTTCAAATCACAATAAACTAGAGAAAATATGTGATGTGGGAATACATTCATCATTCTGCCTGTAAAGTTATATTGCTTTCTCGGTCATTGAGGGACACAGGAAGTCTTTCACCTTTTGAGTTATACTGCTGCCTACAGGAGAATTCAACACTGAGGGCAAAATAAACTGCAGGCCTCTCCAAGATAGCTACCCATTACCTCCTACTACCAGCATGCCTCCCTTGTTTGCTAGTGCCCTAGGAGCTGCTGTGTAGAAGACTAACCTATTTTTGCTATCACTTTCTTTTCTTACACTTAAAGACTTTTTTTCCTTCAAACAAGACTCCTCTCTATATCACTGCTAGAGTTGTCTATACCATCACAGCTAAACTATACCATGTCTACCATTCTATACTATCGCATGGTCTATCATGGGACATGAAAGGAATGCTTCACTTGGTGTGAGCACAGAGGTTCTGCCTTTTCTATATTGTCTTAGAGACCCTTGGCCTCTCACTCTTTGATTAGAACCTTTGTGTCTCATGTAGCTCACTCAGTTTGTTCCCTGTGAGATCCGAGTCGGGTTCCCTCTGTGCTTCAGAATCCACCATTTGAACAAATGAGAGATTTTCCGCTCTACTCTCACTCACAAGGTGGCATTTCTTGTAGCCATTTCCTCTGCAAGGTAAGGGTCTAAATTGGTGGCCTTATCTTGCAAGGAACCCTTTCCAGTTTTGGACAAGTTGATGTTGAGACCCACAACATCCTTCTCGCCTATGGTAGTTTTTGCTTTTACCCTCAACCAGGATATTATTCTTGCATCCCTTTGGCCAGCTCCAGTTCACCAAAAGGTAATTTCCCTCCTTTGTCTGGATGACTCTCCCAGGCACTGCTTCTCAGAAAGACTCTTTTTTTTGTTATCCCGGATGTTCCTTTTAAGGGTACACCGGTTTCTATTTCCACTATCTCTAGGTGGTTCAGCCAGATCATCATCTAAGCTTATGGTGTTAAGGATTGCTTTCCACCCTTTCCTGTCAAGGAGCATTGTGCCATTTAGGCTTTTCAGCATCAAGCAACTGTTTCCCAGATTTACAAGACTTCTGCCTGATTTTCTGTTCGCCCACATTCTAAGGTCCTCCAGGTGGACACTGCAACCTCTTCTGATGCCAGCATTGGGCATAAGGTTCTTTAGGAGGCTCTTGAGCTGCAGATGTGTTTGTATGCTGTATTACCCACCCCTCAGTTAGACTGCTTTTGGAAAACCTGAAGGCAAAAAAGACGTCTTGTGTTTTTCAATGGACAAGAAAGAAAATAGGATTTTTGCACTCACAATAAAATCCTTTTCTTTGAGTCCATTGAGGGACACAGGTCCTACCCCTCTATGTTCATGGTCATGCTCTTGGTGCTGCTTGCTACAAAACTAAGGTATACTGGAAGTAAAGGAGGTTATCCTGAGCTGCCCTACGCTTTTTTGTTTAATCCTACCATATAACCCAAAAGGTGAAAGTCTTCCTGTGTCCCCCAATAGGAAAGTATTTTACGGTGAGTAAAACTATTATTGTTCCTTATATGTGTACAGAACATTTTGTTCTATTGTATATTTCCACTTGCATTTTGTCTTCAGACATTACAAGCAAAAAGGGAGATATCAACTATCATGTGTCCTAAAGATCTGCATATTAGTAACCAAACCTGACCTTCAGAAGCCCTGCTAATTACCTGATCCAGCATTCCTGTCATTCAATAGCTGTGTCTGGCTGCTTGGAAATATCTTCAACTCTATACTGTCTGGAGACTGGGCACTGGTGTGTGAATGTGAGGTCCGCAGAGCATTCAGATATTGCAGCCGAGAGACCTGGATCAAGAACAAAGACGATCTCAAAACAGAGAGAATGCTCATGAAATAAAAAAAGAAGGGTTATTAGCTATTGGACCTGTACTGCTTCAATAAAAGTGAACAGGAAGTGCCATGTAAAGTAGAAAAAGTGTTGCTATTCACCTGCTATTGTTCAGACCAGATGCCACTGAACCAGAATGCTTTTGGGTCATATTTCGCCCACATAAAAAGGTCTGTGGCCCAGATTTCCATTATTTACAAGGAAACCATTGTATAAGCAGACCCACATTGATGCTTTTGGTTTTTAGCAATCAAAGAAGCCAATGCGGATCATTAAACCTGACAAAAAATAAATAAATAATATGTGAAAATGTTTTCTATTATACTTGCTAGAAAAAATCTGGGAGGACAAATTTGGTGGTACATAAAGCTGTTTCTGATTCAGTGCATTACACAAAAAAAAGAGGATGTTGGTCTCAGCAAACATGTAAAATGGATATAAACCTAGCAACTACTCAAAAGATCCTTCCATAAAGGCAATCCTGGCAGCACAGCTATTATACCTATTCAATGTGTACGCCTCACACACAAACCTTGACTATCTGTAGATCAGACAACGCTCTCACAGAGTAGTCTGGACAGTAGAAGCCAGAGTCTGGAGACTCGCTGTGCTCATGGGCACTGGGTGGAGAGTTAGAACCTAAAATGAAAACAATGAAAAAAAAATGAATAAAACCAGCCTGAATATAAAGTACACATTTAGAATTAAGTAGAGCCAAGCCCAGTAAGGGACCCCTTATGTACTGCTCTCACTTAAAAGGCAAGGACCCAAGGCAGCGACTCCATAATAGGTAAATGCCCCGTTCTCAAACTTTAGACCTTCCTTCCCAATCTCTACCTGGACTTTGCCCTAGGAAACCAAGAAGAATGAAATTAGTATAGGGAACTGAAAATTTAAGCATATATAAAGCCACCTCCGTATTCACCTGTAGAATAAGTACGAAATAGTCCACAGGTTGGCTGCGCAGGTACAGATAGTGTTCAGGGGCGAGCCGTTCACTGTCATCAAATTTAACCTCCTGTGTGACTCCTGGGAGTTTGAGCAAGTGCAAGAGGGCTTTCTCCGACATCCGAGAGGCACTGAAAAGATCCACTTCTGCCAAGCAAACACAGAAAAGCATGTTATCATAGATAGGAGTTTGAGTGATAATACCAGTAATTGTCATTATATAAATACTTCACAACAAGCCATGACTAGAAGATTGCCTTCCTATTGGGATGGGAAATATGTTTTCTATAGAACAAGCTTCAGGTATAATAAACTTTTCAAAGATGTTAGGGAGGCATTTACCTTACACAAACATGTCAAACACAAGGCCCGCGGGTCGAATCTGGCCCGCCAGGCAATTTTATGTGGCCCTCGCACCCCTCCCGCAGCTTTACATTTTTAAAACAAAGGTCCCCAGCAAGGTCCCGGCAGCCTTCCTGTGAATCGCGGCACCAGTTTACAGCGGCTGTCAACAATTTCCTCCTTCCTGTGGATCCACACCGCCCGCACAGGCAATTGAGAGTCCGCACAGCTTACCATAGAACCTGCACAGCTACCCGAGAGCCTGCACAGCCCACCATAGAACCTGCACATCCACTTGAGAGTCTGCACAGCCCACCATAGAAAGTGCACAGCCACCTGAGAGCCCGCACAGCCCACCATAGAACCTGCACATCCACTTGAGAGTCTGCACAGCCCACCATAGAAAGTGCACAGCCACCTGAGAGTCCGTGCAGCCCACCACAGAACCTGCACAGGCACCTGTCCACTATATATCTGAATGGAAGGGATATGCTTTTTCTAAGACCCCATAGCCAGTATTAAAGGTTTTTCGTGTTGTACGATTCAACATCACTATGGAAGGAACCCTTTTTAAAAACAGCAACAAGCAACATTTTTTTTTAACCAATTCTACATGTAGGGGCACATAGGGGTAAACAGGCCCCAAGGCTATTGGCAGAAGAACTTAACCTGAGGCAAAAATGGGCTGACATCCAGGTCTCTGATCTAGGCAAAATATAAACTGGTATAGAACAAAACAGCAAGAATAGTCATCTTCCTCATTGTTTATCAAGCGAGCTCTGTCACAGAAATCTATGCCATGTCATGCTGTACATGACAAAATATAAGAACACAAAAACTTGTTGTCTGCAAATGCATTGCAAAGCAAAGACTGGGCTCACATCAATGAAGTATAGCTCCCCTCCTATTGAATTTGTGCTTTCAAGGCATACTATTTCATACTGCAAAACTAAGCTACACAATTCCATAGGAAAAATAAATGGCAAATAAACTGCTATGACCTATGCCAGGGATGGGCAACTCTGGCCCTTCAGCTGTTGTGAAATTACAAGTCCCACTGCAAGACTGACAGCCACAGGACTGACTCTCAAAAGCAGAGGGATTATGGGATTAGTAGTTAAAGCACAGCTGGAGGGCCAGAGTTGCCCATTTCTGGTCTAAACCCTAGAAAGGACAAAAGTATCCCAATTTAAGAAATTGCACAATCACTCAAACAAATATAGGTGCATTTTACAATACAAATATGAGAGCAAATGTAGAATAAATTTGGCTGTACATGTTTCATTCAAGCCTAAATATACACACAGGATTTCCTTACAACATTTAAGGCCCAAAAGACATATTAGCCCTTTCCCTGCCACTGACGCAAGTCATACGGTGCAACAAAACTGTTCCCAAACCGCCAGGTCAGTATGCCTTACGGCGGTGGCATTTACCGTTCTGCTATAAGCTCATGGTCGCCTTAGCGACCATGAACTTATATTAGAACTGTTCCCTGGACGGTTCCCTTTAAATTAATAGCGGTCATCAGTGGCTCACAAGCCGCTGATGACAGCTATTAACAATCTTCAGACTCTCCTCCCTGCCTGGAGCCGCTCCAGGCAGGGATCTGTGTCTCTATGGATCCCTTCTGCTCTCCCCCCGCTTGTATGGGCTAAGGCAGCTGGGATCCAAATAGAAATGGCCGTCGAGGGGGGCGGAGGAGTGAGCCGCTCGATCACGATGATCGAGCGGCATGAGAGGGCAGCGAGTGGGGAGGAGAGAGAGGAGCCGCTGTCATCCTGTCAGTTTCAGGATGACAGCGACTGTGTGTGTGTGTGGCCGAGTGGAGGATTGTTAAATATCAGTGATCCTCTGTGAGAAGGACAAACAGTGGAGTGAACCTCTGATCACTCCAGTGTTTGTAAATAACTGGGGATACATAGTACTACCGGTATGTGTCCCCAGTTATGAATGAACAGGATGTTATTTACATGAATTTCTCAATGGGGAGAAGCACTCACTACAGAGGCTTCTCCCCATTCAGAACCTGGTTGATAATAAATATTTTACTATCAACAGTTTATGAATGAATGGGAAGTCTCCGAGTGCTTTCCATTCATTTAGAACAGAGGCTGCAGAAAAAGAGATTTAGGACTCGGATTTCCTTTTCCATCTGTTTAGACACCAGATATTTCACTGTAATCCCCCCCACAGTAAAAAAAAAATTAATAGAAATATGACCACAAAAACCCCCCTCACCCCACACACAGAACATACACATGCACCATATTGTGGTGTACGCCGTGCACATGCGCTGCAGTGCGTTGTTAGAATTAGGGATGCACCGATATATCGGCCGAAAATGTCACTTTTGGCTAAATGCTATAGCGGTGCATCCCTGCTTTCTCTCCTCCCTGCTGGGCCCTGCTCTGTGTCGCAGCGAGGAGGAGAGAAAGTGTGACAGCCGGCCGAGCGCTGCAGGAGGAGAGCGATGTGAGCGGCCGGCAGTAGTAGCACCATCTTTTTATTCTGCCGGGCCTGTACTTTCAAGAAATATATGGTTTGGGGGGGAGGGTGTGTCTTTTACAAACGCTAGCAACGCAGCAATTGAAAATTAAAACAATGGGAAAAAAATGGTCTGGTCACCTGCGGTGCAAAGCATTCCGGAGGGCTTGGCAGCGAAAGGGTTAAAAGAAGCCACCAGAGCAACTAGAGAAATCCTAAGATGATCTTTTTCAATGTGTTCCTCAGGATAGGAGACACAGAGGGTGTGGTAGGGTAGGGATTTCCAACGACTTCTCATTTTAGAAGGGAGGTGGGCAATTTGTGAGCCATAGTCGGACGTGGTGCACTTTGTTATATTTTCATTCTTTGTGATTTCCCTTATACTAAGGGTGATATGATAAGGATGCAACTGTCAGGCCAGATCAAAATGTTCATGCTACCGTGAATAAATATAAACAAAGCTACAAGGGTCAGTCAAGGCAGAGATATTGATCAAGTTACACTAGAAGGCAGGACAGAGCACCGACTAACATGGTGTGGACGGTGAACTAGGTCATGGAACGTACCCTGAGATAAGAAGCGCTGAGTGGCCAGCAACAGCTGCGGTGATATCTTGACTTTCTGTTCCACGTCACCACCCTTGAAAAATGACAGGTCTTCTCCTCCACGTGGTATTGGAATTGGATGCACTTTGGGATGCTTCTTCTTTACTGCTTGTTCTGAAGGAAAAAATGTGAAATAAAAGATGGATAAGACAAAGCAGCTATACTTGGCCCTGTCACACAGGGTGTGACCACACAAAATCAGATTTTAAACAAGAAATATAAGAATGATAGCAACTCAAAAAGCTCCTAATCATTCTAAATTTCAGATTATCTGTCATGGCAAACATTGAAAACCATTGATACGTGCTCTTATCACCTCCACAGATCTGTCTAGTATGCTGGGGTGAAGCTGTCCATACAGGGGGCAGATATCTCACCAAAAATAGATCATAAGACATCTACATGTTCTTAAACCCATCTCAGCCAATGTGTGTTGGCATCCTACATGCAGTGATGCACTCATTCCCTTCTCTTCAAAGTAAAGACAATATATAGCAGTTGGAATTTGTTTTGTGTACAGCAATGTGCATTTCAGGCAGGCACAAAGGATCATTATAAAAAGCAAATCTAAAGCCAGAAATAAAAATGTTATATATTGCAGCGTCCTTAGACGAGATGGATGCATTTAGCTTTCGAGCAATTTTCCTTTAGTTTCATCGGGCTATCCTTTAAATAACACACCTCAGTAACTGGGTGGCTACACTCTCTCCTCCACTGTAACTATGAATAGAGCAATGGTTGCCACTCATGCTGGACTACAATCAGGTTTGTTTTTGTTTACCTCCATAACATTCTATTTACAGAAGAAGGATGATATTGTTCTGTGCTTCCAGGATAGCTCACAGGAAGTGACAAGGACACTGTAATTCTGGCAAGATCAACAGATATTTTCTGTACTTACTGAAATTGTTAGCCTGAAAAACAACTAAAGCAGCCACCACATCTAAGGAAAGGTATGCTGCAATAAATTACATTTATTAACTAGAGTTTAGTTATCCTTTGGCCCTACATGGACCAATCACAACATGTGATGCTTGACATGAGGTTGTTTGTACGGAAAAAGCGCTGTAGAGAATTCTTACATTCCGGGTAACAATGAAACAGACTAAGGCAGAGCTGGACAAATTCCAGGAGTCAGGCAGCCACTGCGCTTGACACGCATTTTATAGTGCAGGCCGCTGTGAACAAGTCCAAAAGTGCTGCTAGTGATAATCTGATAGTTCAGAGTATTTGTAATCTACAGGCTAGATTCACACGCAAGCCTCTTCGTTTTTCGTGCTTGTTTTAGAGCATTTTTTTATGCACTTTTCACGCTTCATATGTTTTTGCTTTGCACAATGACAAGCAAGTTGCAAGCAAAATTTTTCCAAAAGGACAGGCAGCATATTAAAAAACAGACAAAAGGAATTCCGGTTCGGGCGCCTACCGCAGAGGCTGCACATGTCGCGTGCTACAGCTCCATGGAACTGAATCCAGCATATAAAACCACATTCCAAATACTCCGACTACGCAAACTTACCGGGACAACGTTTACCAGCCGCACGTTGAACTCCACATGGATAAATATGTGGCCTGAACCAAAAATCGTTCCCTTTCGGGGCTCCAGATGAATCGGAAGGCGAGATGGAGCTAAGAAGCACAGATCTTTACGCAATAAAAGCGATGACTTCGAAAACAGGTCCAGATGCAACAATCTCAGAATTGTGGGCCTTCCTGAAAACTACCATCCCACAACGTTATCTGAACTCTGCTCCCGTACTATCCCCTCGCTTTTAGGCCTTTCACGGTGGAACGGGCTCACCGCCTAGGCCATCAGAAACAAGACTCGCAACGTCCTTGCACGGTGATCGTCAAATACCTTAATTATGCTGATAAGTCACTGATACTCAAAGCTTCACATACTACCACCTCTCTGCAAATTGATGGTCACAAGCTCTTAATCTTTGCTGACTACTCAGTCAACAACAAAAAGCTTTTGCGGACATATGTAAGGCACTCCATCAACGAGCCTAGGTTTCTCTTTGGCCTATTCCGCAACTTTACATCTACAGTCCTCATATGGGGAGAAAAAGATCTTTACTACTCCTACATAAGCCTCTGCTTTCCTGGCATTGATGTCCTTCCCTGACCAAGAACAACGCACTCAATCTAGTGGCAAAAGGATGAGGTTATTGCCACCGTCACCACATAAACCTCCCAATGCGTCCAATTGTGAAGTACTCCTGACTTGAATCTTTCTATATGTAACCTGGGATTGTAATTTCATGTCTACTCTCAGACTGTCCAGCCATTACTTTTATCCTACCACCTTTTGAGTGATGAGGAACCGTCATGGAACCCTCTTTTTACAGGATCATCCCTGCTCCTAGAAAATGTTTTTTTGTTTTGTTTATATTTCTCAGAACCATTGTTTATTTTATTGGCCCTAACATTTTGAACTGTTTTACTCCCAGTAGATTCGATGTAGAGTTTTCTGCGGGTATTCACCTGCCCTTTGATGTTGTAGGACCTTTGGAATTAGGTTTAACAGCGCTAGCAATACTTGCTTAACGATAATTGTTCTATAAGACCACACGATAACCCTTTTTATTGATTTTTTATTTAGATGTCAGAGATGTTTGGTTTGTCTGTTATGGTTAGGCAACAGATAACTGGTCCTGTGTAGAGAAAAGCGGGTGGATTGTGTTAGTGCAGGTGAAAAAGGGAGTCCTATGCTGTAACTCATGTTCATCTACCTGAATAATTTGTTTCTTTTTTTGCTGTTTACTGTTTTTCTACATGTGCTCTTTTTCAGACTCACACCAGCTCTGCCTCTTCTTCATCATCATCAGTCTGAGTATCCTTCTCTTTTAGCCTTTCCACCCAATCTCTAAAGCAGTGGTGTCCCTATGCAGGCATTATTATCTGGTTCTATTGCAAAGTCATTATCTTAACGAATAGATCCTTTCTCCCTACTGCATAAATGCATGGTTTATTGCAATTTAAAGTGATCTCCTGGAATGTGAAAGGCCTCCGATCCCCTCACAAACATTCTAAAATATTACATCACTTAGCTAAACTGAAAGTAGATATTGCATTGTTGCAGGAAATGCATCTTTCACAATCTGACCTTCCTCGTCTCCGTAAATACTGGGTAGGGGACGTACTTGGTTCCCCATCTAATGGTAGGAAAGCAGGAGTGGCCATTCTGTTACGGAAATCGTTACCTTTCCTAATTGTGCACTCTTCTAATGATACTGAAGCCCGAAAAGTTAAAGTACACCTTCGTATTTATAATACTGATTATGTAATTTATAATGTCTATGCTCAAATTCCCCAACAATGGCATTCTTCCAGGAGCTCACTCAATCTATAGCCCAAGAGGGATCTAATAACATTATCATTGGTGGTGATATGAACTCTGTCATCTCTGACTTGGAAGATAGACGCTCCATTAAATGGACGGGTTCTTCTAAATCTCCAACATAACCATCTTTGGCGCAATTACAAGCAATGCTATCCTTGCAGGATGTATGGAGATTGCGAAACCCAGAAGGCAGGAAATGCATCCATTGTTCCCAAGTACATGCTTCTTTATCCTACATTGATTATTTGTTCTGCTCACCCTCCTTACTTCCTAGGGTGGTACAAGCGAATATTAATGAGTTTGTCATCTTTGGCCATGCCCCCATAGACTTAAGGATTAAATCCACACTTCCCAAAGGGGATGCTAACATTTGGATATTTCCCTCTAGTTTGCTTAAAGATCACTCTTTCCAAGAGGTCAACCGAACAGGGTGGAGGGAGTATATTGAGACTAAATCGAGGTTTAGTCACCTCGTCACTTTTATTTGAGAAGCTGGTAAAGCTTTCATAAGGGGGAAGATCATGTAATTTGTTCATGGTAAAACCAAGGCTGTTTCTTCTGAATTCCACCAGGCCAGTGGAGTATTGAGACAGGCCTACTCGGAGTTCTGAGACCACCTTTCCAATCTACGGAAAGACAAATGGATTCAGGCAAAAGGGGAATATGAGACCAGCTTAGAGAAATTTGAATTATACTCTAAATCTCTATGGGACTTGCAAATTCACTAATTTGGCAAGAAATGTGGTAAGCTGCTTGCGAATTTAGCTAGGAGTGGTAAACCTACCTCTCACATCCATTCCCTGACTGATGCAGGAGGTAATAAATTAAACCATTCAAAGCAGATTAATGCACTTCTAGGGGAATATTATTGTTCCTTGTATACAGACGACATAGCTACGTCATCAGATACATATGCCTACCTGGATTCAATACCCCTTCCCAAAATTACAGATTCCCAATTGGAAATTTTAAATACCACTATCACCCAGGAAGAGATTGATTCTACTATCTCTAACATAGCAGGGGCAAAGCACCTGGGCCAGACGGTTACACCTCTGGATTCTATAAATTCATAAAAACAGATCTTATTCAGACACTTTGTGATATTTACTCTCGAATGTGGAGGGATAGAAGATAGATAGACAGACAGACAGACCATTGGCAAATAAAGTAAAATAAGCTTTATCAGCAATACAAAAACTCCCTTTTGGCGCTAAAGCTATGATGTAACTCACATGCAGAATGTTATATAAAATAGTCTGGAGGAAGGGTGGTGCAAATGACTGCAATATAGCAGGGGTCTCAAACTCAAAATTACCTGGGGGCCACTGGCCATGTTTCGGTCTTCCATTGGGGCCGCATGAGGAGAGAAAGCCAGGGAATGGAGCGAGGAGAGAAAGCCAGGGCATGGAGCGAGGAGAGAAAGCCAGGGCATGGAGCGAGGAGAGAAAGAGAGCCATGGGAGAGGGTAGTGACAGCCAGGAGAGAGCGAGAGAGAGAGAGAGAGAAGGGAGACAGCCAGGAGAGAGCGAGCGCAAGGAGAGAGCGAGAGACAGCCAGGGGAGAGAGCGAGGAGAGAGAAAGAGAAGGGAGACAGCCAGGAAAGCGAGGAGAGACAGTCAGGAGAGAGAGAGGGGATAGATAGCGAGCAACACATCTGCCTGAAGCAGAACCCCTGTGCCCTTCAAGACTTATCTGCACCCTGTTTTAGACACCTCCTTGCTACCAGATTTTTAGCATCCCTCCATAACCGGGCCTCCTCCATGTGCTCAAGTTGGAACACCAGGACCCCGTGGTTGCCCCTGTCCACCTGACATCGTGAAATCTTGTGTCCAGCTTTCAACTGGCCTGAAACCCAGACACAACACATACAGGACTCAAAACTTGGACTGTGTGGGTGAATCCCAGACAGGTAGCTACCATAGCTACTCCCCAGGCTGCTGCAAAAGGCAAGAGCCCTCTCTCTGTTCCCGGGCCCGGTACAAGAGGGTCGGCTCTCCCCCGCATTGGTGGCCCTGCCTAAAGTAACTTTCCACAGGCTGGTACGTTGAGACCCCTGCAATATAGGAATGGACACTTGGGAAAAACATTCTTGGTGAGTTGAAAAGGCAAGTATATTCCTCAGTGTGCGGAGCTAGTCATCCTTTGGTCATTAAATAATGTATACATCAGGGAAAAGAGAGGGAAAGCTGTGCTTTGCCTCAGCCCATCCCTCCCCGCTACCAATACAAAGTCGCACACTTACTGTAATCCTCGGATTCATCCAATATCTCCGATTTTATAATCTCCTCAATAACATCCTCCAACGTGACCAGCCCCATCACCTCGTAGAATGGATCGCCTTCTCCTTCATTGTTCACTTTCTGGACCATAGCCATGTGAGATTTACCTGCAGAGAGGCAACAGACAGACATAAAAGACAGTGACAGGATATGAAATAAGAGAACGGGCCCGACACAATATCCATTACATGCAATGATGAGGGATACAAGACGTAATAAGTTACTATGGAAAGCTTCAGCTTCACGTGACACTGAAATATATGCACCGGAAGGACCACTGCCACATACCTTATAAAGGATGATTATTATAATGGAATAGTTTTCATGTCAGTTAGGATATTTGATTCTATGAACGCTATTCCACGATCCATCACACTTCATTGTAAAGCAGTTATTTCCTTGCACTCCTTAGAGGCCTCAATCATCTTCGGAGCATGATCTAGCCCTACCCCTAAGCATCCCCTTACACTCTGCACAATTTGGGAACAAGCAGCACACACAGAGACTTGTATGTGCGCAAGCACACATAAACACATACGTGCTCTGGCATAGCCAGGGCCTTCTCACCCTTTTTAAACTCCTCCAGCACAGCGTCCAACTTGGTGTCGCTAAACACAAAGTGGACAGGGTGACTGTAGAAGCGGGTAATGGTGCTCAGAGGGGTGCAGTCATCTGGATCCACATAGGCCAAGTCTTTCAGATAGAGAATATCCACAATGTTGGAGCGCTCGTTCTCATAGACGGGTATGCGAGTGTAGCAGCTCTCCATGATGCTGGACATGGTGCTGAAATCCAGGTGGGCATCATTGGCTAGCATGAAGCAGTCTTTGACAGGCGTTAGGATATCTTCCACCGTCCGGTTCCTTAAGGCCCCTTTGCTGAATTCGTCCCTCACCAGCTCGCTGTAGGGGTCCCCGCACCTGGCCATCTCTAGGATGCGCAGCCTCATGTAGCAGCGGCTCGGGTCTTGGCCGGTCATCTTCTCCAGGAGCCAGGACAGAGGGAACGAGACGATCCCAGGAAGGAGCAGGAAAAAGTGAGTGAGCCAAAGGCACTTGGAGGCCAGCCACGGACCCCAGCGGGAGCAGATGGCAGCTGGTAGAGCTTCCCCGGCCAACAGGAGCAGCCCGGCCGCGGAAAAGATGGCACCAGCGATTGAGCCAATGACCTGATACAGCAAGACGGCCACAGCGGCGTTGGCGATACAGCACAGGGTCAACAGGGAAATGAGCGTATAACCGCCCCAGCGAGTCCTTAGGTAGTCCAGCCGAGTTGCGCCCAATCTTTCGGAGGGGGAGCCCCAGTCTCTGAGGATACTAAGTTCTGGCGGTTCCAGGGCCAGCGTGCTCAACTGCAGGCCACGGAGAAGGCCGGAGAGCAGCACGCACAGGACAATCAGAAAAGCCACCAGCCAGGTGGCCAAATATTCATCGGTGGATCCAACCTTGTCCTGTCCATTGGCCACAAAGCGGTCACACGCCCGTTGTTCTACCCCAGTCAGGGACGACTTCTCACCATTCCCCGAAACCGAGAAAAGTGTGTCCCCCACTGAATAAAGGACCCAATCGTTTCCATGGCGAACGCACAGGGGGTACAGGAGGCCTTTCTGATCCGTGACCCCGTCCCTAACGTGGACGGCGACCAGGCACGAGCGCTCGCCGCAGACCAGGAACTCTGGGAGCAGCTGCAAGGGTGCATCTGGGGTAGAAGTGCAGCCTTGGCCCCCAGGGGACCCAATGGAGAGCCAGGGCCAGGTATCATTGCTGAGCCCCAAGCCACACAGGCGGAGGAGGAACACGGAACCTGGGCGAGCACTGATTATACCTCCGCTGAAAGAAACTCCACTTCCATCCTCCAAACGCACCCCCAGCACCTGGGCCTGCCCGCCGCCCTCACCTACCAACGGAGTTACCCCCAAACCGGCCACTAACAGCAGCCGCACAGCTGCAGCGGCCATGTTAGTGGAGGAAAGGCCACGCCCCCCCCACTACCCCCGTCTGCACCAATGCGCTGCGGCGGCCGTGAAACAACGTAGCAAATGAGGACCGAGCCAAGCGTCGCCGACCAATAGGAAACGGGAGGTGCGCCCGATGGGCGGGGCTAGGTCTGAGCAGCTGTAAACAAGGAAGCGAGCCAAGAGCGAGCTTAACCCCTTCGTTGCCGGGAGATAATTCATCCAAACAATGAAGGGATGGAATGCAGCAGAACACAGGCGCCATTCTATCCTCTAATAAACCCAGACAATAAGCTCCCAGCTATGTTGCAACACGGTAATGCCATTCTCAAAGGTTGTCTGAAGTAGGTTTTAAACCTACAGCTGCTGTTAAAAATAATCCCTTGTGATCCTACAGGAAGTTCTTCCTGTTGCGGGGTGACAACTATCTACCTTTTGCACTCCTGTGTTGTCACACACTTTGAGACTACAAGCTGTTGTGTTAGCATGCAGAGAGCGGGTCCTGACCAGCATGAAGACAAGAAGTCCACTCACCTGTGCGCTTTCATCTGTTTTGTAATGCATTTTTTCATGCATTCTGCGATGGAGTGGGCGATTGTTATGCGCTAAAACGCATGCATTGTTAATTGCACACCATAAGAAGCGCCTACAAACGGGAGAGCATGAATTACACATGTAACATGCATATTCATGTGTTTTGGTGCATGACAACAAACCCCAGCCCCAAGCAACCTATTTTATACCAAAAATGCATAACGTATAAAAACACACGAGTTCGACTCGAACATTGGTAGATCATGTGTTCGGCGAACACATGAACTGTCAGGGCGCTCGTCAGGCTGTTGGGCCGCCGAGTGCCCCGCTAGGTACTGTGCCTTGTGAGCCCTGATTGGCTAAAGCCTTGCACCTGACCACAGGTCAGGTGCAAAACTTTGCCCGATCAGGGCACAGAGAACTGTAAGAGCCATGATTGGGCACAGTTATGATGACTCTGCCCAATCCTGGCTCACATGTTACAACTGTAAACAGTTGGGCAGAGTTAGCTCCGCCCAATTGTTTATAGGTTGCCGGCTTCTCTCTAAATGCCATTCTGTGCCCGGTGTATGTGGTGAGCAGACGGGATGGCGGTCGTCGGGGGTTTTTTAAAATTATTATTTCTATTTATTTTTTATTTTGTCGAGTTGTCGTTGTCCTGGACAACGCTGGACGCCGTGATTGACCCTGGATTACATCAGTGGATCCATTTATTTTTTTGTTAGAACTAAAAGACTTGTCAAAAACTTGTCTTTTGGGTTTGTTTTCAAATAAAGGATTTTTTCAAAAGTCTGGACTTATTATTTAACCCTTTAGTGAATGGGTAGGGATATAAGTACCTCTTACTCATTCACAAGGGGGGAACACATCTATTAAAGGGGTACCCTGATGTAAATAAGCCCCCTTGCCCGCATCCCCACCCCACAACCAATGCCCCAGGGCTTGTGGGAAAGCGGCCCTTGTCCCCATCAGCACAGGCACAAGGTGCTTTCCCCGGGGGCGTCCCTGGAAAAGCACCCTCCCAGTGCCGAGGGCATGTGTCCTGGTATGGCAAGGAGGGAGGGCCGCTCCCTTTCCTGCCCTGCCAGGCCTATGCTCGGACCAAGGGTCTGGTATGGAATTTCCCTCCCCCCCCATTTTTTAAAATTCCTACCAGACCTTAAGGGTCTGGTATGACTTTGGGGGAGAACCCCACGCTTTTTTAAGAAAATTGGGTCCCTCCTAACATTTCTACCAGACCTAAAGGGTAGAAATGTTTGGGAGGGTTAACCCTTCACTTTTTTTTTTTTGTTTCTTTACAAATGTCAAATTAATGGCAGTCAGAACAACTGACCTGTTGCCGTGGACAACTCGGACACGTACCTATCCAGCTTCCACTTCATTCCCTCTGTGTCCTGCAAAACCAAAACATTTAAAATTCCTTTATTATTGCTGTGGTCTGTCTGTCCCTTAACAGGACCGAGGCTTCATTCACACTATGTGCGATTAGATGCTTTTATGTGCACTTAAAAAGCTTTTGTAAACGCATACATATGCATCTAATGGGTATAGTCACACATTTTGCGTCTAGATGCTTTTATCTGCAGCCAGTTTATCTGCGTTTAAAAAAAATAGAAGTCAGGTGCATGTCGGAATCAATTTGAACTTTTAAACGCACCAAAATGCATGTAAATACATTCTAATGCAAGGATTTAGTGCCAGATCCATCTAATTGTATATACATGTAAACACGCCTAAAACATGTGAATGCACTTCATTTACAGCATCTAGAAGCATAAACGCAGCATCCAGCCTGATAAATCTTCTTCCAAATATGGGGACAAAAACTCAAATGGCGAGTGTGAATGAAGCCTCAGGGCTCGTTCACACCATCTGCGTTGAGGCTGCGTTGGCCCTTTTCTCCAGCACAGCCCAAAACGCAACACAAGACATATTGTCTCGTCATGGGTGGCTACAGTTCACACCACTGCGTTCCAGTGTGCGTTTAAAAAAAGTATGCCATGCAGGTGGAAGTACACAACATATTTCAAGACTATTTACAAGCAATATATTAGATGAAGTGTAAACCTTAAGTTTCGGTTGAACCGGCTTCTTAAACCATGAATCTTATAGCCACTTTTCTGAGGACAGTTAAGATCCAGACATCCCAACTCTGCCGTACCTTTCGGGAGTCTCCCACTATTAGAGAGAGAAACATTTTCCCCCAGAAAGGTTTACTCTGCTCAGTAAACCTTTCCCTGCTGTTTTTTTTTGTACTCTGATATCGGAGCCGCCGGCAGAGTAAAAAAAAAAGAAGAGCATAGGAATGAATAGCTAGATTGCTATTGGCTATTTGAATTTGCAATAGCAGACTAGCTATTGCACCCGCCCACTGCTGCTGTCCTCCATCCATGACGTTCTCCATCAGGTCCTCCCTCTGCTGATTGACAGCAGAAGAGGGCAGGTGCAATAGGCAGCTTGCTATTGCAAATTGAAATAGCCAATGGGAATCTGTCTAGCTATTGATTCCTATGCTGGGGTTTTTTTTTCATTTTTTTATTACGGCAGCAGCTGTCAGAATACTAAAAAAAAAAAACCAGTAGATAGCAGGGGAAGCATTAGCTTCTTTGCTATCTGCCATCATTTCAGGAGGGGCAGAGGGCAGTAGGGCACCTCCCTGAAATTACTTTTTTCTGGTTGGGATCCCTGTAGATCTGACCTGGGCATTTTATGGCCCGCAGGTCACAACTGGCCCTTTGGCTGTCCCTGTCCAGCTCACAGTCTGGACACAGAACAATCGCTTATCTGCACTCCATTATGGCTGGGTAATAGTGAATGCACTGGCCTCGTAGGCCAGTACATCCACTGGAAGCCATAGCTGAGTGCAGGCCCCCCCTCCTCTTAAGTCATTGCTTTTATTTTGCTGTTGTATATATATTTTGTCTCTTTTTATTATTATCTTTTTCTGTATATTTTCTGCACCGTTTCTTTTATTAAAGGACGATCTTTAAAAATCGTTAAGCTTATCTCTACGCTCTTAATACTAACTTAAAGTATCCTTGCCTCTGTGAAGAATGCTAGTGCATAGTGAATCCTGTCATATCCCTATCTGAGATGACAGCGCTATCATAGGCATTAAGTGTTTTAAAATTGTCACAGCACTTGCTGGGCACGGTCTGTGCTTCCGTTAAAAAAACACATGGTGGCAGTGAATGTTTGGTGGGTAAAGGGTTAACTGCGGAGTTAACCAACCCTAGTGACGATCGCTCTCAGTCTGCTGGCCTGAGATTGTGTCCCGCGAGCTGGGGAATCTCTATGCAGGGTGAGACAGAGTGGTATCGCCATGTCCTTGTGATGCCATGCCCGGTTCAGAACTGCATATAGTCACGTGTGATGGACATACAGTGGGTTTGGGTCGGGCGTAAGTCACATCCACCTTCTCTACAATCATTGGTTGCTAGGACCACTGTGTGGTCCTAGCAACCAGTGACATCAAATGTGTTCCCCGCACCCAGCATATCTTCCTCAGTCCTCACCTGCAGCCTGCTTTACCTCCCAGCTCCCGCCTCTGGCTGACTAATAAAGTAGGAAAATGAGGTATGCGAGAACAATATAAGGGGGCCACTCTAATGGGAACATTAGCTGTCCCCATCAGAGTGCCCCCCTTAAATTAACTACAAAAGTGGGGGCACTTTGATGAGGACAGACAATTTTAAGGGGACACTAATGGGGACAATTATAAGTTGCATCCATCGCAGTCACCCCCTACGAGATTTTTATTTTTTTAGCAATTTACGTTTGTGAGTGTGCCTGTGCACCTTCACAGTAATGTGTTGGCCCTCCACAACAGTCCCACTTTGTCACGGGCAAGGGCTGGATTTCACACAAGGCCAACTGAGGCCCGGTCTCGGGGCAACACGGAGTAGAGGGGCCGCTGGGGTATGGAATTCCTATCTCCTGACGCCCGTGACATGCACTTCCTGGCGCCAGGTGGGTAGTTTTCTACATTTAGCCCTGCTTTGGGCAAGCAGAGCTGAATGTACAGTGGGGAAGCCGCCACTTGTTTTGTACAAGTGATCTCGGCCATGTCACCGAGATCACTTGTATGCAGCCTCCATACAGACGAGCCCTCTGAGGAACCTGGCATTGGGGCAGCAGAGAGAGTAAATCTGGCCCTGCATGTGGCCCCTTGAGAAATTTAATTGCCCAACCCTAATTTAGATGCTGGTTAAGAGGTCATCCCTCCAGCAGGATTCACTACTTTAAAACCTAACTCTGGGGCACAATACACTTATTGCAGTTCAGCAAGCTGAATAGTCCCTTCACTGTAAACACCCCGGCCATAATAGGATCTTCCCTCTTCTCCCTACAAATCTTAAGTGTACCTGCAGGTGGAGGTCCACCCCCTGCTTAACTTCTGTTCCACCCCTCCAGCTTCAGGACTCCTAGACCTAAGCATTGTGGTCACATCACTGTCCCCCTCTCCCCCATGGTCAGTCACAATATAGAGCCTGGGGCCATTTCATTTGTTTTT
>NW_017306482.1:531518-619531 GCF_000935625.1 Nanorana parkeri
CACTATTTCCCCATCCACAACTATTGTATCCCAAACAGAATTTCTGCCAAGCCAGGCAATGACTGACTTAACTCATAGTTTTGCATAATCTGCATGTTTTCCAAAAAACTTCCCCACATCACCTTCTTTCTTCCCACGGTTGTAAACACTCATTCGAAAAACATTGTTAGCATTGAAAAAAACAACATCCACTGTCACATCACAATTAGGAAATCCCATTGTGCGCAAAGACTCCCCCTCAGATTCATAGCTTTATGTTCACACCCTCATATGACATTCCTGTTCAGCCTTATAATGAATATAGACCATCATGTGCACAACCCTCAAGTGGAAACATAAACCAACAAACACGGTGTTACGCTTTTGCGTCATTTCCGACCGCTAGAAATGCGTTACCTTCACTATAGAGGTGAATAAAGGTTATGGCTCGCAAACACAGTTGAGTAGGCAGTAATCTTGAATTTGCAAGATGCATATATTTTTATATAAGGCCCCGTTCAGTGTCTATGGTAGTTTTTCTGGCCTTTTTTTAGCATTTGTAGAGTCATTTTATAAGCGTTTCAAGCTTGAGCGCTTTCATATTTTTAGCTAATGGAAAGCTAGTTACTGGGAAGAAACCACACAACGAAGCGCATGTTCTGCTCCAGATGCTCCCTTTAAAGGAGAACTATGGGGTAAGTGTTTTTCCCCATAGTTCTCCTAAGGGTCACGGGAGGACATATACTAACCTCCTCCTGAGACCTAAATCTCAGTATATTGCGAGCTATGGCTCGCGGTGTACTGAGACCGCAGCAGCCGGGACGGATCCAGACATTACTGTCGAGATCCACCCAGCTGCGTGAGTGACAGCTTGCTCTGCCTATCTAGAGACAGGGCCAACTGTACCCGCCCCCTCACCCGTCCATTTCGCCAGTCAGCGCTGGAGGATCGGAGAGGGGAATCCCTGCAGGGAGCTGTGAGTGTCTGTCACGGTTTTCTGCAGGGACATGATTGATCCAGAAGTGAGCGAGCAACAGTATGTGTTCGCACACTTGCCGATCTATTGAGCCGACATGTGACAGTTTCATTGTCACACGTCGGCTCGAACTATGAGGTTGAGTGAAAGTCACTCACCTCATAGTTCTCCTTTAAAGTCTATTGGGGGCAAAGAAAGAGGTAGATACCAGCTGCACTCCATACAGCACTGTGCCCAAAGTGAATATGGTGGTGCTTCTAGTCACTATCACAGATGGTAGCATGTAGATCCACAGAAGAACAAAAAGGATAAGTCACTAGCACTTAGGAATTAAATGTGCCAATGTACTCTCATTTATTGATAATGCGTCACGTCAGTCAAATTAAACATTTCGGGGCCGTGCAGGGTCCCTACCTCAAGGCAATATAGTGACATGTGTCACTGTTACCTTGAGGAAGGGACCCTGTGCGGCCCCGAAAACCTCAAATTTGACTGATGTGAGTTCTGGTGACTTCTCCTGTGTTCTTCTCTTGGGTCCAAAGCACACAACTCTGCCCCAAAAGAAGCTCATGCACTTTTTTGAACAATGAGCTTCAAGTGACACTACGCTCAGATGTGAAGGGCACCATTGACTATAATGGGAAGCCTAGTGTTGAGCACTGAAGCATTTCTGGCGACGCTTAAAATGGCTCAGGTGTGAATGGACACCATTGAATATAATGGAAACCCTAGTGTCAAGCATTGAAGTGCTTGTGGTGAAGCTTCAAATTGCTCAGGTGTGAATGGAGCCTTCAGCGTGGGCCATACATAGCACTCTGGATGATGTTAGTTTGACATAGACCAGCAACAGAATACGATGAACACCAAGCACAGCGAGATTATATAATAAACTCTTTAATAATTAAACAATTATATAATTTACAGTCATCTGAAATCGTACCCTTTTTTTCACCCGCCACCCCTCCTGAGGGGGAAGAAAAATAGAAGCAAACATTTCCCTTCTTTTGGAACTCCGTAAACACCATTTCTCACATCTGATTAGTTCCGAGTCCCTGAGCAAGAAGGACATGATTTACCAAACTAGAAGATGGCAGCTCCAGATACAAGAAACTGTTGTTTATGGCTTGTGCGCACTTGTCCACTCGTCAAATAAATGTAAAATCGTAAAAACTAAAAAACATTAGTGCGACAAAACTGCTAAAATCACCCAAAGGTTTCTTAGGTCTCTCAGAGACAAAACCTCTGTACCACAGTTTCCTGGTCCAGCCACTTCTTGTTGGACTTGTATTTATTAGATCATAGAAAAATAAAGTTTAATGTTTCATCCGCACAGAGCCCACGCATTGAGTTATTAGTGTAGCGTGGACTGACCAAGTAAGTGTACCTGTGGACCTACAGAAATGGGAGGCAGCTAGTGATGAGCTGGGGGGCTTGATGAGATCCCAGTTCATCCAAGCCTACAGAAACCGGTGACTGATACAACCCCCTTCCGAACCAATCAGTTGCGCCAAGCACATTGTCTGCCCCAGCTACACATCACCAAGGGTCGGAAAATGCCCTTGCCACAACTAATTGGGCTGGAAGGGCTGTGTCGGTCGCAGCTTTGCACAGGCCATCAGCAATCTCTGGAGAACTGGATTCACACGAAGCCCCAGCTCATCACTAGAGGCAGCCAATTTGCAAGAGGCATATATATTCTAATGAACAACGTTCCAGGTCCCAAAAGGACTACCTCTACGTTGTGGGGGGGTGTCTTGGAAGGTTTAAAGGGGTTGTACATAGTATGGATAATAATTTTCTTTAAGGTACACCACTATAAGTGCTTTAGAAAAGGTCTGGAGTCACTTCCATTGCTTGCCTGTATTAGCATTAGTCAGGTTTTCCATGCGATTACTGAACCGATGCAGCAGCAGAGCCTTTCTGAGATGTGGTAATCTGTTGACATGTCCTCATGATTACTCAGAATCTGGCAATAGTAGCTTTTTCCTGTCCAGACTGTGACCCTAAAACTGGCCACATACTGGTAGATTTTGGTATGAATGTTAATGCGAAAAACCTCGTCACATCATTTGATAATGCGTTCAGAGACACGACGGGTGACATTTAATTTTAACATTCGTCCAAATGAAAAACGAATTCACTGTTAGAAACGTATATGTTTGAGTAAAACATTTTAATTCTGCTTCTCATTTTGTTTTCGTCACTATAGTTTTCGCCACCTTGACCCCATTAACTATAACAAAGTTCCAAAAGCTAATTTTTTTCAACTGAAAATCTACTGGTGTATGGGCACCTTTAGAAGTAGTGATGAGCTGGAGCATGGTGCAAACCCAGTTCATCTAAGTTTGTCTACGCAAACCCTTGACCAACACCCCCATTTCCCGGACCAATGGTTCGCAGCAGTGGCATTCCCCGACCCCTTTGTGACGTGTAGGTGCAGGGCAGGGAATGTGCCTGCTGCAATAGATTGGGGCTTGGGGTGAACCCAGTTCCCCCCAAGACCCAGCTCATCACTATTTAGAAGCAGGAATCATGTTATTACTATAAAGTGATTCTATGGATACAGAGGACTGGATATAAATAGAATTGTTCAATACTAAAATATTGCTTGAAAAAGCCAATTTGTGCTATAAATTAGGGATGCACTGACACTATCAAGTACTTGCCCAAATGCTCCAATACCTTCCCGGCCAATCAGGAAGCCAGGAGGCAGGTAATGACTTGCCGCTCGGCTTCCCGATAGGCCGGGAAACTGACTCCATGTTGTTTGTCCAGCTCAATGTTGATTGGCTGGGAAGGTTGCTCAATGCCGCTTGGCTGGGAAGCCAGCTTCCCGGCCAAATCAGCATTGAGCCGGCCAAACAGCATGGAGTCAGCTTCCCAGGCAATCAAGAAGCCGGGCGGCCGGTAATGAGATGCCGCCCGTCTTCGTGATTGCCCGGGAAGCCGGCTCCAAGCCAGTGGAAGTACTGGTATTGGTACTAGACATCGGCGAGTACCGAAATATAAATATTGGTACTCGGTACCAAAAAAACAGGATCGGTGCATCCCAAGCTATAATTACAGAATATTTGCCCACAGAAGTTCCAATGGTTAACCTACTGTGACGGGCACACAAATTTACCAAAAAGGCATTGAAAAAAAAAAAAAAATGATCTGTGTATACAACTCCATTCCACTTAAAATAAAGGTATGTCTGTATTATACAATCAGACTGAGCTAATACACCAGCCTGGAAGCAAATGGATTTGAAAATGTCTTTTAAAATGAATATCTGTACTATAAATTTCTAATTAGTAATTTTTGGCTTGTCACAAATTACAGGGAACGTCATGTGTGGGTCTGGCATGAGGTGCAGACTACGTCAAGTGCAAAAACTACTGAAGTAGCAATATTCACAACTGCTCTCAGCAAAGAAGGGGTGTGATACAAAATCAAAATAAGGAAGGTAGGAAGGTATTTAGGTGATGCAGTCCTATAGAAGAGCACAGGAAGACAGAGATATATGTGAGAGTTACAAGGGAGAAGATTGCGCAAACAGCACCTTTCCAGTACGCAATCTGTCTAGCGTAAAAATTGGCAGCACATTTGCAAAAAAGTGCTGAATGTCACATTTTGCTTGGAAACCTATACAAGGGCTTATTTTCAAGACTCCGATAATGGGCTCCATGTTTCCTACATGTAGCGCTATTCTGGGTATAATGCCTGAAAGCTTCTTCCATGTAGTAAATGGTCACCTACACTTACATAGATACTCAAATGACACTTTGGCTGCAGCTTAGGCATTTGCGTATATTAGCGGCATTTTCCATGGAGAAAAGTGTCTCTAAGTGTAGAATCCTGCATTTACCATACAGAACCACCATTTTCTCCAGTGACTTTTGCACATTACACCAAGAGGCCAAGAAATGCAAATTGAAGGTTTGCAAGTTCAAACATTTAGGCTGGATTCACACTGTTCCATATGCATGTGTGAATGGGCCCATATAATTTCCTTTTCCCTCTCATAAACCAACTGCAGAGCATAGACCCGAACCAGCCACATAGGAAAGAATGGGATTTCAACTTGTAATGCATTGTCAAGCAACAAAATGCATGGGTGCTACTGTATGAAAATGGACAAGTGTGAATAGGCCCATATAATTTCCATTTCCCCATCATAGCCAACTGCAGAGCATAGACCTGAACCAGCCACATAGGAAAGAATAGGATTTCTACTTGTAATTCATTGTCATGCAGCATAATGCAACGGTGCTACTGAATGAAAATGGACAAGTATAAATAGGGCCATAGGTCGCACTGCTGTGTCAATACAAATAAATGTGGAAATTCAGGCAAAACTAGTACAAGCACTTCAGTCTCTCTACACGTGTCTCCTGTAATCTTTTGCACAGCAGCACTCGGACAGGGAAATGGAGGGTCAACTCTCGGAGCCAGTCAGGGCTCCATTGCTTTGCACAGTTCTGTCAGTCCACTTACAAGAGTCAGTGTGCTGCTCCTACTGTACCTTGTCCAGGCACAGGCTGGAGCAAGTCCTGGACTCAAGTTGTATTGCTTAAATGCAGTCTAGTCTGCAAGAAAATCCGGAACCTGGCCGTTCTGTCTATCAGGGGTGTCCCATTACAAAAGCAGAACAGAATTTCAAATCTGGGAAGTAAAAACCGCTCACATATATGTGCTACAACTGTGTACATAACGAGTTTGCCTGGAGTTTGGCATTTAAGAATGATTGTGATTGGGCACAGGGCTCACACTTTACCAATGTAACATGTCCAAGGAGTGTACAGAATTAGCCAAACGAAACTGTGCCATGTAAACAAATATGAATAGAAAAATACAGTGTGAAACATTATCAAAGACAAGATTATCCTTATTCAATAAATGCTTGTTATTGAGTGCTAATGTATTGCCGTAACCCACAGCAACCAGTCCCATACTGCTTTGACTTTAGCAGAGTCAGTTTTAATTGGATGCTATGGGTTACTGCACCTAAAAGCTAAACTTAAGCCAAAATATTGTATTTATTTTTATGTTGGATAGAGGAAGGATGCGTTTCCTCCTGGTCAGTGTTTGCGCTCTTCCCCAATGGAAGAAATCTTACAATGGGGACACTAGTCCGGATGACAGCTAGGGATTTCCCTCATTCTTCACTTCCTGTCCCACAACCACAACAGTGAGTGAGGGAAATCCCTGGTTGTCCCCATTAAAATATTTCTCTACTCTTTCTGTACTGGTAACAACTCAAAATGTTTTGATTTTCTTTCACTTTCACTAATAACGGTCACCAGGACAAACGGGGAGGGTGAATTCCCCCTGACGGGGACATACAAACAGCAATAAAAACCCAAACAAGGGATGCAGAATCATCAGACATTGCGTCCAACAAATTTATTGTGAAGAACTGCATCAGACGAATATCTCAATGTTTTGGGGCCTCGCAGGGTCCCTTTCTTAAAAGGCAAGTCATAAGGAACTCTATGTTGCCCCAAGAAAAAGACCCTGTGAGGTCCTGCAACGTCGGTATAGAGGTCTGTAAGGCAATCCCAATAAATTGTTAGATGTAGTTACATGTCTGCAGTGCTAGTGATTTCATATCCTTTTATCTGGTTTTGGAGCAGCGCAATTCAGTGCCATCACTTCAAGCACCCATCTATTATCTGAAGGTCAAATATGGTCCGGAGAGCAGCTTTATATATAAGGGTTCTAATCCCTCTCCCCTCTATCCAAAACGTAAAAATTTTTTGCCTTTAGTTATGCTAAAAGAATCTATCCTGTGCTATTTATTGAATAAGGCAGTATGGATAAAGCCTTCCGACTGCAACATCAGCAGTGGCCAGCACAGACAAGATTCCATAACCGTAATATAGATGTCCCATTGTTGTTCCTCAATTGCTCATCACGAGAACATGAAAAAATACTTGGGATCAATAAAAGCTTTTGTTACTGATACATACTGCTAAGATTCAGCAAGAGTCTGCTCATCTCTGAAAGAAAACACTGATGGGAAACGGATTGTTACTATTGGTTCAGTCTGTGACACTGCTATGTAACCAGTTTGATTGCTTAGATATCATTGGTCACCACCAAGTCCCAATTGGAGTACTGAGCAATCATCAGTATCAGAATAGGTCCTATCACAGAGAGAAGAATATCTAACAAAATACATGCCTAATTTTTTTTCGACAGGGCCAGAACTATTCAAGGCAAATACCTTTGGAGGGCCCTACTAGCAACAGACAATGGTCAATAAAGCGGAACTGCTTTTTCTATCAACCCATTCCCCTGGAAGACAGACAAATAGATCCCCCCTTTGAGGCAGGGGTCTCCAGTGCACATATAGAATTCCTTCCCTGAGTTGATGCTCTACACAGCATCATATCATTCCCAAAAGTATTGCAGATTTTCCAGATCCCCCTTTGGTATTCTTGTGTTCTTCTCCAGACAAGGCCAGAGCTGTAGAACACCGCCTTCACCGCAGGCCACTGATGAGCTGCAGATTATTATGAACACCCCAATAGGAATCTCTCTCTTTCCAGACATGTGCAGTGCAGCTCTGCAAGCTTTTGGAAGCTCTGTCTTTGTCTCTTAGGATAAAGCTTTGCATGCAGTGCACTGGCACTATGTGCCCAGTCAGATATTGCAAAGTGTTTTTCTAGGCCGATCCACAGGTAACGTACATGCAGATCTATGCTTAGCATCGGGGTTGGTGTCAGACGGCATTGTGGTGCAAACTGTGTTGCGAGTTCCTCTCATTTAAAAGACTGGTCGTTTCATCTTCCACAACTTCACTGCGCTCAGATATGGTGGTCTCCAGCTTGTGGGTTCCACCTTCTGGAGACTGCGGGCTACTATCCATCCGGGAGGAGATCAGGGCCCCTTGATACTGTTCCCGTGTGATCTGAATAGAAATGACAATATCAGTAAGGCTTCTGACATACTGTACTCATCAGTAATAAATAACCAATCCCAAAATTTTTATGCAACTATTTATAACAAAAAACATTAAAAAAATGTAATGGTCATCTGCATCAGTGATACAACAACATTATGACTAGGGATGCACCGATACCGGTATTTTGGTACCGAGTATTTTTTTTCGGTTCTCGCCGATACCAATTACCGGAAGTCCCATCCAGGAAGCCAGGTGGCGTGTAATGACTCGCCACCTGGCTTCCTGATTAGCCGAGCAGCGTGTAAAGAGTCGCCACCTGGCTTCCCGATTAACTAGAAAGTCCCCTCTTACCTTAGTATGTGCAGCCTGTCACCCCCGGGGCCTCTCCAGCGAGAACGCGGCCTTCGTCCGGTACCCAGCCGGAGCCGTGTGGCCGGGCAATCAGGAAGCCGGACGACGTGTAATGACGCACCGCCCTGCTTTCTGATTGGCCGGGAGGCCGGCTCCATGCTCTCTTGTCATGAGATGACGAGGGAGCATGAATGAAGCCAGCTTCCCGGCCAATCAGAAAGCAGGGCGTCGCGTCATTAGACGGTGCCGTGATTGGACGGCTCCGGCTGGGTACCGGACGAAGGCCGCATTCTCGCTGGAGAGGCCCCGGGGGTGACAGGCTGCACATACTAAAGGTAAGGTAACCTTACCTCACGAGGCCAGCTTCCTGATTGGCCAGATTCCCGACCAATCAGGAAGCCAGGCAGTGCGTCATTACACACTGCCCGGCTTCCTGATTGGCCAGGAAGTCGGCTCCATGATCTCTCGTCACAAGTGACGAGAGAGCATGGAGCCGCTTCCCGGTCAATCGCAAAACCGGGCAGTGTGTAATGACGCGCTGCCCGGCTTCCCGATACCGGAAGTACTCGTGCTAGGCATCGGAGCATTTGGGCGAGTACGAGTACTTGCCCAAAGACTCGCAATCGGCACCGATATCGATACTAGTATCGGTACATCCCTAATTATGACCTCATATAAGATAAAATGATATAACTATAGTGTGTAACAATTACACATCAACCAATATGGTATTTATAGATTATCAACATTATGACCTCAAATCACATTCCTGGTCATTTCCAAACGCAAAGTTACTGAGGACACCAGAAGCTGCTCCAGTGGAAGGAACTAAAGCTGGCCATAGACTAGATTTTTGTTTAAACGTTCATAAGACACATCTCATCAGAACATTTAATAACGCCATCAGAGACCTGCAAATTTTTGTTTAATCTTAAAATTCTATTTTGGAAATAAATGTAGTTCCGCAATCAAAAACTACATTCGCTGTAACAATTTTGGTTGGCAAAACATTTCCATACTGCTGCTTTGAATTTATTTTCGCCAATTCAGTTTATTTCAGGTATTTATATAGCGCCGACAATTTACACAGCACTTTACATATATGCACATTCACACCAGTCCTTGTCCCCAAGGAGCTTACAATCTAAGGTCCCTATTGTGACGGACTCCAGTACTCAGGATGAGTATGTCCGCCGCTGTATTCTTCCTTGCTCAGGAGATATTGCAAACCGCTGACCTTTAGCTCCCAGTTTCCCCAGTCACTGGTCGGACCAAGTGTAGGGTGAAACAAACTCTGATTTATTGAGCAACTGTGCAACCTTTTATACAGCAAGTGATCAGATCAGATTATAATCCCATCACATCCCCCCTTCCCCTCCCCAAACCTTCTGTCTTCACAACACCACAGGGGTCCACCTGCCATAGCAGGAGCCTGGCCAGAATGTCATTGTTCTGAGCTCCTTCAGAATACAATGGGAGATAACGAGGGCTGGTGCTGACAGTCTTTTCCTAAACAGTTTACTCAGTATAACCCACTTACACATAACCCAACACCAATACACATTTAACTCAAACTGATCACCATGTCGTCACACCTATATCACATACATACATACATAGAAGGCCAACTTAGAGAGGAGCCAATTAACCTACTGGCATGTCTTTGGAGTGTGGGAGGAAACCGGAGTACCCGGAGGAAACCCATGCAACCACAGGGAGAACATGCAAACTCCTTGCAGATAGTGACCTGGCCGTGATAAACGTTGTGACTTTGCATAAGCTCTTCGAAATGCCACGGCGAAAGCATGCCGTAATAAAAGCTAAAGGTGGTCCAATGAAATATTAGAGTGTGACTTTTCTTGGCCAGGCAGTGTATTTCTGTACAGCTGTCTTATGGAAGCACTCTGTGTATTTAGATGATAACTTTCATTAAAAAAAAGAAATGGGGTATTTCTCAAATGTAGGACAGAATTGTACTCTCTAACTTAAAGGTTGTTCACTTTTCTGACCATGTTTCATCCATATTCAGGGTGTAACATAAAACATGGTCAGATCGCACACCTATCTCTCCTTACCTAAATCATGGAGTTCTTCTCCCTGCAGGTTGGCATTTTTTTTAGTGCAGTCTGAATTTTATTATCATTAACATTTTCAGGACAAATCAATGAAAAGTAATAAAAAAAAAATAAATAGGATTTTGGTACTCACCGTAAAATCCTTTTCTCTCCGTTCATTGAAGGACACAGGGAACAGATCGGAGATCATGTACTGTAGGGTAATATCGCCACCTGCAGGAGAAGGACGCTAGGCACAAAAAAACTAAAGACCAATTACAGCCTAGGGGCGGCCCCTGCCGAGTTGTACACGTTGGTAATAACCATAGAAAAGTAACAAGAAGAAGAAAGGGGGTAGGGAGTCGGATTTCCCCAGCGGGATACAGCATGGAACATTACAGCCAATTTCAGACCGTGGCACAAAATCTGAGCAAATGGCACATAATAATCGGGTGAAGTCTAGGCTGGTTACCTAGTTGGCGTAGGCCTGCTATGTAGCCACGAGTTGCAGGCCCCACCTCACAAGTGCTCTAGGGGTAGGGATGAGGGACCATCAGCTTGGATTGTCATCAGAGCGAGTCAGTTTGTTTTTTTGCACTGCTGATCCAGCCGCATTATCCATTCACAGATCCTTGGATATGATCGGTGAATGAAGAAACTGCAAATTACATCAGCCACTGCGGCAGAGGGGCTTGTACTTCTCAACTGATTATAAGTGCCGTGACATCACCGCACTTGTAGTCCATTCATCCCATTCCTCCCATCCAGGTTCCTGAATGTCGGTACAGAATGCAGAATCTGCAGAAGCCACAGCATTGCACCAGACATCCACTGATCGCAGTTGCAATGCTCTACTGGCTCCAATGCAAGAAAAGAATGAATGCAGATTGTTTTTAGTGAAGTGTATTTATTATTTTTTTTCTAAAAGGTGGAATCTGCCTTTGAATCAGAATACTAAATCACAGATATTGTACTGCTAAAGACTGCTGCTTGGATCTCAGGAAAAGGAAATTAGAGTAGTTTATCAACAAGAGCGCTTTGACATGCTCTCATATCCTATCGGTCACACTCTTCTACAGCCACAGACATTCTGCTCAAACCTTTCTCAATGACTTGGCCAAGAAAATGGATCTGGTCTGCAGGGAAATATTTGATCAGTATTTGCTTGAACAGTTTTTTGAGCAGGGCAAAGTGCTGGAAGATCACCGCGCACAAAAACAAGTGCTATTCCACTTGCTGATTAAACCCCTACACAGTCCAACACTGCAAGCAATGTTCACATATTTCACTTGTATCGGTCTCAGCATTGCCACCCCAAAACCTGTTTTTACTAAAAACTCCCAAAATCTGGTCCTCAATACTTTATTTAATGACTAGAAACCTATAATGGAAAAATATGGGGGCTTCCATTAGTGAACTCTTCCACAAATGCTAGTTGCCTGGCTTCAATACTTTCTGACCTTGATAAGCATGCAGATCAAGTGTACTGCCTTCACACTATGCCTGGGGAGGACAAATAATATGGAATTCAGTCTGTCCAATGCAGGCGCCAGCAGGGTTTCTTTTTAGGAGCCAGTTACATTGACAACTAGGCGTAAGTTGTACATTTTAAGGGAGCATTGGCTACCTGACTCCTGGGATTTGTCCAACCATGCCCTAAGTGTATGTCTAACCTGCATGTCCATTCTGGATCAGCAATTTAAGCAGCCAAACCAATCAATGCAGCTAGGATACTTAGGGGGTCAGACTCTACTATTTCTCTCACTAGAGGTTTCTTTTTGGGCTTGTACATCCATTTTATGGATACAAAAGCATATTTGGCTCCTGTGGCATTAGCTCCTTCACTCTCCTTGGATGGCCCAGGGAGAGCAATGCTAAGGAATCAAACTGCAAAGTTAAATGCAGCCAAGATGCACATTAAGCCAATTAGTATCCCCGTGTGTCAGGAACATGGGCCAAGCTCTCCATTTTTATGTGCGTCTATAGGGCATCTTCTGAACACAAGGCACACAACACTACGTAACCCTTGGTGGCATCCAAGCAATGGCAATCCTTATGGGTCATGCCACTTTGGGGCATAGACACAGCACAAAAAGTACTTTTTGTTTTACAGAAAGGATTGTAGTTTTTCTAAAATTTGGTTATAGTGTTTACTTATTTTCAATGCAAATGATGATTAGGTGTGTAAAGATTTCTGCAGGACCCATCTCCACTGTTACTTAACACAGAACTTCTATAACCTGACACCATCAGTTCCAGCGTCGTTTAAATATTTTGGCTTGATTTACATTGGCACACGTTTTATTTTCCTAATTCTGACAAATAAATGTGAAATTCCAAGCAAAACGTTATCATTTAATAAAACCAATTGTAAGTGCCCATGATCAAATTGTACCAGGAAGTATCAGGGATTATAGGTTATTGTATTGGCACCGCTCGCGCAACATAGCAGCTTGCCACACCCATAGTGCAGACACAAAAATGGTAGCAAGTAGAAGAACAAGTAGCCCTGCCACCAATTTTTACCACCGAGTAGGTGCAACTGGTTCTGACATTACTGATGAGAAGGACATTAACAAGACATTACACATGAACAGGGCACAGATGATGGCAAGCCTTTCTTATACTCTTATGACACTACAACAAGAATTGATATGGAAAGTATTGCATGGGCTGCCAGGACAGAAAGTCTGTTTAAGAATGCCCTTGTAGAGAATGACCAAAATGTGTGACTAGATGTGTGCTCCTGATGTTCAAGCTGTAGGCCCCTTTCACAAGGGTGGTCTGATCAGATCAGCCCGTCATTTTTTCTGGCGCAGCTGATTGGAAAACAACGTAACCCTAAGGGCAGCTGGATGTAAACCGACATGTGATCACCTCAGACTCCAATTCTGAAAAGGTTTGTGTCCTCCATTTTTTTGCGATCTAAACGTGACTAATATGTAGCCATCTGGATGTACAGTGTGTCCGCTTACATCTGACTGCTCATAGACCTAGCATGGGTCCTTTTAGTTCAGTTTGTTGTGATAAAAGTAAAAAAAACTGAACAGGCATGGATGCAGCAAAAGTGACATTGGTTCTATTGTGCTCAGATTCAGCAGGGCATCTCTTCACGGATTTCCCATCTTGCTGGAACGGACACCATCCGCATGAAAGGGGCCAAAGAAGTAAACAAAATGATTCTGCACACGAGAGCCAAGTCAAGTATGGTTTCATTGTGCTACAGTAAGGAAAAAAACTTTAACGCATCTGCACATCTTCAATGGCTCCCTTCATCTTGGAAAGTGGCGACCATGGAACTGGCATGGAAATGTTAAGGTTTCAGTGGCGGGTGCATTGTGCACCTGCTAGGGTTTTTGAGTTCCAAAACAGACTGTTCAGATTGTATATGGCACAAACTAACCTATCAGATTCCATATTTTGTTCTAAAGACTTAAAGCACACAGCATGTAAAAGGTGCAGGTAATGATTTATGAAACTTTCAGGGGAAGTAGAACCATCACCTATAAGAGCTATTCAGATTTCGTCTTTAAAAAAACAAAAAAAGGGGGAATTTGGTCTCTATGACTAGCTCTTTTGTTCCAATTTTCTGAAATCTGTCCCATATTGCATAAGGGCATTTCCTAAAGCCATGAATAAACCTTGCTGGTCACTGGAGCTTGGCCTAATAAGCGAGCGTGGTTCTCCCTTTGGCAAACACAGGAAGCACAGTCATGAATGAATAACAGAAAAAAGTGTGTGTAAAAGGCCTTTTCGTCAAAATAAAAATGTTCAAATACATCACATTTTTCAGTCAAGTCAGTGACTAAAATGACTTGCACCCCCATGTAGATTATACATGCCCAAAGAACATTTGTCTTTGCTTCTTATAGTAGAGGTCATTCATGGCTGGAATTACTATGTGTCACAATATCAGAACAGCAGCCTGACAACAATCACTTTACACCAGTCCAACCAGTTACACAATGCCCGCGCATTCTCGTTCCTACAGCTCCAGACTATTATAGAGCAGTTCAAGCTGGATGGTTGCTCGAGATCATATGTCAGAGTGCCAGTAATCATGCAGGTATTTAAACAAGGTCATAAACAAATGTTCTGCATTGTGAAGCAGCCTTAAGACTTGAGGACAGTCGCTTCCATTTACAGTCATGAGCATAGTCAGAAATCCACCGGCCTAGAGCTCTACAAGGTGACATCAATTGAAAACCTGCCCCGATCACTACTGTTATTCCATAAGTAGTGCCATCAACTTCTGTCTTCATTGCTTTCTCCCTCCTTCCCACTACTTTAACTTGCTAGGGTGGCAGAGCCAGTTTATAGAACACTCTGCAACATTCTAAGGATTTGTTGCCCTGAGGGCGGTCAGACTAAGACTGTTCACCCTCTGTCAACAAAGGAGCCAATGCTACCCCCAAAAATATATTTTAAAAAATGGTAATACTGGAGAGCAAGTATATCTTGTTCCTTAAATTTGTGTGGAGAGCCATTTATATATTTATGCGCACACGCACACACACCTTACCTTTACAAACTGTAGGTCACTAAGAGCTCGCACACTGAAGTCTGCCGTGTATTGTGCTTGAGTGCTGAGCTGTGTGTTGCTGCCACTGATGGTGGATGATAAGGAGTCGGAACGTTCATGGCTGAGGGATCTAGATCTGTTCAGGCTGCCCATGTGAGATGGGGAACGGAGCTCTAAAGTAGAATTAGAGGACAGAAGAAAACATTGTTCATACGTAAGACAATAATGCTGACTTAAAAACTGTTGCAAGATAAGTATCATCATTGTCCAAAGCAATTAGATTCCAGCAGTAATTTTGGATTAACACCTGCTGGACTGCTATGGGCAACACACAAACTCCTGCTCTGCTTTAGCGTTTGGTACCTGGCTAATAGAGTCAAATGACAATCATTTAGTAAACCAATAAGAAAAATAGATTTTTCTGCCTTAAAAACCAAGCAGATCTTGGATTGCTCAGGAACAAAGTTTTTCCATTGTGTCCAAATTCTATAGGAGGAAGAAGCAACACCCCAGAGGGCTCCTTCTCCCCAATAAACGTAAAAGAGAAACCGAGCCTGATGCAAAGGTCGTTAACGTGACACTAAACTCAGGGGTTAAATCTTAAAAATGTATTCAAGTTCCTTAGTTAATAAAATAAACATATCTTATTTGTGTATCACTCGTCGGCAGATCCCCAAATCATCTCTGAATTGGTGCCGACACTGCCCTTCCTTCTGGAGGGTGGACGCAGACAGTGTGCATCCCAGTGCAGACACCTAGACCCGCATGGATTTGCACGTACGGGTGTGCGGATGACAGCATACAGCCGCGTACTCCCATAGGGAAGAACAGGATGCTGCATGCAATTACATGCAGCACCTGTCCCTCCCAGGATCGGCCCATTTACTAGCTCGCATGCCGCATGGACGTGTACATCCCCCGCCTAAAAGTCCTGAAAAGATCTCAATGAAGAACAAACATGAATTTAGAACACTGACTGCCTATTCACAGGCTCTGCAGCATTAAAGTAAAACATAAAGTGTGTGGGGGGGGGGGATTCAATGGAGGCATTCTTAGCGGTGTGTATGTGGTTGGAAGCCTTGCACTAAACTCATGAAAACCCTGCAACATTTTCTGTGAGTACCGACGCATGCAATAAATTCTCATTTGCCACACCTTTACCTTTACCATATAATGCTACTGTTGCAACAAATTCATAAATATCACCAAACCATTGATAAGGAAAGTGCAGGTAAATAAGACCTCTTCTACATTGGAGTAAATAGGCGATTGCAGCACATGTAATTATTGCGCCACAGCTGCAACAATATTTTTATTTAACTTCCTCTAAAACTGATATTTTATACGTTTGCATTACTCGCCCAACTTCTCCAAAATAGCTTCTGTGCCTGAAAAACTTTGCTGCTTCACAGAAGAGATGCTTGGGACAGTTCTGTAAGAGTTGCAACAGATTTATATACACCTTATTGACGCAATCAAGAATCTTCTGCAAGTTCCGCAATTTGTCACACTACAGCGAGACAGATATCTACGACACTGTTCCAGTGCAGTGTTTGCTTGTTGTGGGTACATGGGTAGGGAGCACTGATGAGCAGTAGATGGGGAAGGTGGGTCTACTGTCTCACTGAAAATGGCTAAACTGTTGCAGACCCCACCTACAGCATCTTCAGCTACACATGTGCTTAAAATGAAGTCAAAAGGTGTTTAAGCTATTTCAAATGCAGATTAAATCACTTATAAACATTATCATAAATCAGCACCATTGTAAGTTTTACAGGGTTATTCACAAAAGGGTGAAGAGTTTGGAGAAGGCAGGAGAAGTGAACAATCTAGGACAACATAGCTGATTTAGAAAAAAATCTCCAACTCCGCTCACTTTCCAGTTCAGCTATGTTGTCCTAGATTGTTCACTTCTCCTAACTCTTCAACCTTTTGTGAATAGCCCTGTTAGTTTCTTGCAGAATCAGCTAGTCTCCTGAGCCCTGGTCCCGATATCCTGTTTTGGGGTGGCTCCTTTCCCTTTGAATGGGTCCAATGAACTCTTGTGTGCTAGTAAGCTCTGTGTATATCCAAACACAGCAAGGCAATCCACTCTCCTGTTCCTTGCTTCTTTCTCCAAGCTAGCAGATGGACAGCTGCTAGAGACTGCTCTGTCCCTTGTGATGATATACTGGAAAGGACATTCAGGGGAGCCGAGCTGAGAGAGTTTGAGGTGTTGGAAAACATGATGACCAAGTGCTTGGGTAAAAATGTAAAGAGACACTTTGCTGGACAATGTATATTTGTTTGATCTGGATTCATTATTGAAAAATGTTTGGGAGTTTAATACTGCTCGCTCCTGTGATGGACTACAATCTCACATTTAGTTTACGAATTTGTATTGAGATTGTAGTCCATGGTGGGAGTGAGCTTGGAGCGGTGGCTACTTTACACTGCTACAAGCATAAAAGGTCCATGGGGAAAAAAAGTAGCCACCCTTTTGCTGTATAGCTGCCCAAACCCTTGTATGTGAAAGCCAGGTGCCAGCTGTAAAAGAAAACGGCGCAGCAGCTGTGATCTTGTTGTAACCACTTCAGGACTCCGCTGTTTATATACATACTGCAGTCCTGAAGTGGTCAAAAATGCAGCTGCACTCCGAATAGTCCCAAGCATCAATACATTTATTGTTAAGGTGCACTACAGGCACACTGCATAGGCTCAAGAGGCTCTTTAATGAGTTTCTTAAAAAAATGCGTTAGTGGGACCTCAGTAGCGGTGTCAGTTCTCTATCTTCACAGACCTTTCATCAACTTCCATTGATTTTTTTCTAAGCAACAAAAGCGCAAAGGAAAGCAATTTGGTAGCTGCTGCCAAATTGCCAATGTGACATGGACATTAAGCTGGCCATACATATTTCATACGAACGTTTATAGGAAAAATCTCGTCAGAACATTCCTTAATGCCATCAGAGACTTGATGAATGTCCTTCGAAATTCCATTTGATTTTAAAATTCGATTTTGAAATTAATGGAGTTTCTCAAACAAAAACTACATTCAAATGTTGAATTTCGGTTGTTCTCCGGAAATATTTTCTATCCCGCTCCTTCTATTTTTTTTGTCACAACGGACAAAAGAAATCGTTGATTTGATCCCATTACCTAATAGAGAAAATAGAACGTTCGTTCCAAAAACAAATTTATTTAAAAGGAAATTCTACTGGTGTACAGCCAGCTTTAGTCTGCTGTTGCAGCGTACAAATGTAAGCTGTTCTGCCATATAGTCTGCCAGTATGATCTGATGGCCATCTGGCAGCCAGTGTCTAAAAAGTAATTAAAAAAACAGCTATTGCAAATAAATATATTAGGGATGCACCGAAATTTCAGCTGCCGCAAGATTTTGGCCAAAAATGTTACTTTGGGCAAAATGCTGAAAGTACCATTAATTTGGCCAAAAATGCAGTGCATACATAGTTTCTCTCCTCCCTGCTGGCCGCTGCTCTGTGTCCCCCCTGACACAGAGCAGCATCCAGCAGGGAGGAGAGAAACTTACAGGGGGCGGGGAGGAGAGCGATGTCAGCGGTGTCACAGGAGGCCAAGCTCTCCTCGCGCAACGCCCCACTCTGCCTCCTCCAGAACAGGATGTAGAGCGGTACGGGGAGGAGACAGCTGTCAGCTCTCACAGGAGGCTGCGTTCTTCCTGCAATGCCTTCTCATCCTCCTGTGACAGTGAGTCAGGATGGAGAGCTGGTTACAAGCGCTCAGCGATCAGCTGAGTGTTTGTAAATAATTGAGGACAGAGTAGGTTTACTGTGTCCCCAATTATAAATGAACAGAAGTGCTCTACATCACTTCCTATTCATTCATGATTGTGGACATAGTAACTCATACTATTGTCACATGAATGAACAGGAGCATTCAGAAGAGAGGCTTCCTGTTCATTCATAACAGGGGCTGCAGAAAAAGAGATTGAGGACCCTGTGTCCTTAATCACTTTTCAATTTCAAAAGGGAAAAATCAGGGGGTCTGTTTAGACCTCTGCTATTTCCCCAGAACCCCCGACAGTAAAGTAAAAAAATTAATAAATACAAATAAATTAAATTATTTTTTTTTACAAAGGTTAGAAAAAATAATAATTTGGGGTTTTGGCCTGACAAATTCCATTACGGTGCACCTCTAATATAATATGCACACAGTGGGCCAAATCATTAGTTATGGGTTAGCAAAAACCTTTGTAGTAAACACTCATGCAATATTAATGCCCTCAGGATTAGTGATAAGGAGAACTTTACAGAGACTGAATCCATCTCCCAGTTTGTTAGGTTCATGTGATAAAACACACCTTGCATATAAACATGCATGCACCTCAGCAATTTCACACACTCCTATTCTCCAGTACAGAAATGTGCAGAAAGCAGATATAAGATTGCCATGTATTACACACCACCCAAAAGTCACTTCAGACGTGTGTGTAAATGGCGTGCACACATTATCCATGCATGTAGATTATTACCTGCTAGCCTTGAAAACAGAGACCCCCTTTTAAGGGGAAGACGGGGAAGACAGGGAAGACGGGCAGGAGCTAGCAGAAGGTGGAAAGATAAAACACGGGGAAATGAGGAGGAAGCAGTACTTGGATTTGCATTCCTTTGATACCGTAGGCCAAGGATAGGCAACCTTGGCACTCCAGCTGTTGTGGAACTACAAGTCCCATGATGCATTCCAAGGCTGACAGACACAGAGGCATGATGAGATTTGTCGCTTCACCACAGTTTGCCTACCCACAGTTTGTCGTTTCACCCGGTCGTAGGCACTGCTAGATGTGAGAAAGCACAGTAGGCCTCCTTTATTAATCTCTTAAAGAGCTCCCCCTGTTGTTGAGAACAACTAGATTATCTATCAGTCTCCCATTTTGCACAGCTATTGGCAACACAAACAGACATTACTCAAAGACATGCAATGACAGATACAGCTACCTTAGTTCCCATCATTGCAAGTAGGGATGCACCGATACCAAGTACAGTACTCGGTACAAGTACAAGTAAATGTACCGATACTTTTTGAGCTCCAAGACTAGACTAGAGAAACATTCAAAAGTTAGGAGGCAGCTGTCATTTGTAAGGAGCACACGGAGCTCCTGGGATTTGTACAGCTGTTTTAACGTATGATTTTGTTTTTATAAATATAAATAAAGGCATGCACCGATACCAGTTTTGTGAGTACTGACACTTGCCCAAGTACTTACAAGTACGAGTACTGATACATTTTTGTTTAGTCATGTGGCAGTTTTTCTACTAATGATTTCAGGACAGTGGTGGAGAGCCAGAGCCAGGTCCCAGCTGCAACCGCTGCAACCCCGGTAGTTCTCATGAAAATGCCAAGTATCAGCATTGGTACTCAAAAAGTATCGGTGCATCCCGAATTGCAAGGGTGTTCTCCACACATTTCCATGGGCCTAATATCTAGTATTGTTTTCTAAACTAGCATTCTAAGAACGGAGAAATAATAATGGGCCATGGAATAAAGCTCCAGAAAGAAGAATGGTTTGTATTGCCAACAGAAATCAATAACTTCCATTCCTTTTCTCTCATGCGCTGGGAGCATAAAAGTACAAAGTTGTCTGGAGAATTGGTCTTTTGCAGACTTTTATACCACGGATCCATGTGTGTGTTGTCTTGACAAGTAGATATTTATAAAGATATAAAGAAAGATATTTTTTTTTTTAAATACTCACCATTTGCTGAAGGTGCACTCAAAGCCATGACACCGTAATAGGAGAAGGCGCCAGACTCAAATTTCATATTCTCCTTGCCAGCCTCTACTTCAACTTTCCCCTGAACAAAGATAGTGAACAGATTTAAGTTGCAGTGCTCTATATTACATCACCATGTAGAATTCAGCTGATAATTTATAAGCTTGTATTCCAAAGCCATACCCAAACAATGGGGTGATCCCAGTTCACCTAGGCTCTGTTATTCAACATACCTGCAAGATGAGGATAAAGTAGTCGGCTATCTTGTTGCACTGGTACAGGTAGTGGTCTGCTGCCTTCTTGTTATCATCATCATAATGAAGCTCCTGCACCACATCTGGGTATTTGAGAAGACGCAAAAGGGTCTTCTCTGAAATTAAATTAGATGCAAACAATGGTACCTCTGCAAACATTCAAAAGTTAGGAGGCAGCTGTCATTTGTAAGGAGCACACGGAGCTCCTGGGATTTGTACAGCTGTTTTAACGTATGATTTTGTTTTTATAAATATAAATAAAGGCATGCACCGATACCAGTTTTGTGAGTACTGACACTTGCCCAAGTACTTACAAGTACGAGTACTGATACATTTTTGTTTAGTCATGTGGCAGTTTTTCTACTAATGATTTCAGGACAGTGGTGGAGAGCCAGAGCCAGGTCCCAGCTGCAACCGCTGCAACCCCGGTAGTTCTCATGAAAATGCCAAGTATCAGCATTGGTACTCAAAAAGTATCGGTGCATCCCGAATTGCAAGGGTGTTCTCCACACATTTCCATGGGCCTAATATCTAGTATTGTTTTCTAAACTAGCATTCTAAGAACGGAGAAATAATAATGGGCCATGGAATAAAGCTCCAGAAAGAAGAATGGTTTGTATTGCCAACAGAAATCAATAACTTCCATTCCTTTTCTCTCATGCGCTGGGAGCATAAAAGTACAAAGTTGTCTGGAGAATTGGTCTTTTGCAGACTTTTATACCACGGATCCATGTGTGTGTTGTCTTGACAAGTAGATATTTATAAAGATATAAAGAAAGATATTTTTTTTTTTAAATACTCACCATTTGCTGAAGGTGCACTCAAAGCCATGACACCGTAATAGGAGAAGGCGCCAGACTCAAATTTCATATTCTCCTTGCCAGCCTCTACTTCAACTTTCCCCTGAACAAAGATAGTGAACAGATTTAAGTTGCAGTGCTCTATATTACATCACCATGTAGAATTCAGCTGATAATTTATAAGCTTGTATTCCAAAGCCATACCCAAACAATGGGGTGATCCCAGTTCACCTAGGCTCTGTTATTCAACATACCTGCAAGATGAGGATAAAGTAGTCGGCTATCTTGTTGCACTGGTACAGGTAGTGGTCTGCTGCCTTCTTGTTATCATCATCATAATGAAGCTCCTGCACCACATCTGGGTATTTGAGAAGACGCAAAAGGGTCTTCTCTGAAATTAAATTAGATGCAAACAATGGTACCTCTGCAACAAGAGACGGGGACTGGGGTCAGAAAAATCACAATGCAGGAGTAAGAATAAGCCTACCACAGAGGAAGGGAGACAATGTAAGGTATAATACAGAGGAACAGAGTCAACGAATGAGTGTAAAGGTATAATAGAGAGGAACAGAGAGACAGTCAAGGAATGTAAGGTATATTTCTCAGAGGACTGGAGACAATCAATGAGTGTAAGGTATATTAGGGAGGAAGGAAGGCAAGCAATGAAAGTAAGGTATATGTCAGAGTAACAAAGAATCAATTTGTGTAAGGTATATTTCAGAGGAATGGAGACAATCAATGAGAGTAAGGTATATTAGGGAGGTAGAAAGGAAGGCAAGCAATGAGAGTAAGGTATATTAGGGAGGTAGAAAGGAAGGCAAGCAATGAGAGTAAGGTATATTAGGGAGGTAGAAAGGAAGGCAAGCAATGAGAGTAAGGTATATTAGGGAGGAAGAAAGGAAGGCAAGCAATGAGAGTAAGGTATATTAGGGAGGTAGGAAGGAAGGCAAGCAATGAGAGTAAGGTATATGTCAGAGTAACGAAGACACTCAATTTGTGTAAGGTATATTTCAGAGGAATGGAGACAATCAATGAGTGTAAGGTATGTTAGGTAAGGCAGGCAGGCAATCAATCAATGAGTGTAAGATATATTTCAGAGGAAGATGCAATCAATGAGTTGTATGGCTGGCCATACACCTATAGATTTTCTGCAGATTTTCTATGATCCAATGGGAAAAAGTGCTACAGATTCCTCCATCTACGCTAAACTGTGCAGATGGAGGAATCTCCCACTGGGCCAAGCTTCAGTATCTTGCTAGTCAGCCCCGCCGGCTGCCAAACTACGTGAATAATCTGATTGGATGCAGGCACTTTTCAGGTATATTGAGAGCCAGCGGGGCCGACTAGCAAGATACTGAAGCTTGGCCCAGGGGGAGATTCCGCCATCCACACAGTTGAGAGTAAATGGAGGAATCTGTTGCACTTTTTCCATCTGACCATAGAAACTCTGCAGATAATCTATAGGTGTACGGCCAGCTTAAAGGAGAACTATGAGGTGAGTGCTTTTCACTCACCTCATAGTTCTAGCCGACCTGTGACAATGAGACTGTCACAGGTCGGCTCAGTAGATTGGGAGGTGAGCGAACACATACCGGGTTTGCTCGAACAGAGTATTGAAGACAATCAATGAGCGCAAGGTATGTTTTCACCTGTGGATAAGAATCGGTGGGCAGCAAGCAGCAGTTGAGGGGAAATTTTAATTCTCAGTTCGTGATCCGGGTCTTTAAAGACAGAGAAATCCTTTTTGTCCTGACGACGATTAACGCGTTTCTTACTGCGGTTGTCAGCTGTGGGGGGAAGAGGCGTTAAAAATCAGATTTATTGTAGTAAAGACAATCACAACAAAAATTGTAACAGGTGACCGATCATCACAAACATGCACCAGCGATCGGTCAGTGGCGCACTAGCTGGGTAAAACCAGAGATACAAATACGATACCTGTATGTGCTGTCTGCATGGATTGGTGCATGGCCTTAGTACACCTGTAAATGTTCAGCTCATGTGCTTAGCTTAGCCACATTTGCCCAAACAAGACCACTGCTCCTGACCAAACATTTAGTAGTGCGGTATAGTCACCATATTCATAAGATATAATCTTAAAGTGGGCTGGTGAGGATAACACTGAGTTGCCACTGCTAAATTCAGATGTAGGCTCTGGGACTGCCAACCTCTCCCTGCTTCAATACATAGTGAGGCAATGACCTAGAATAAGCATGCATGTTGGAAATTTAGACTTCAAAGGATGCATGTGACAACAATGATGCACCGCTCCTGAATTCAGAGCAGCGTTGCCACTCATGTAGGTTGTGCTCGCTTCCTTTTACAGTGGGATAAAATGTTGCAGGGGATGTGGCAACCATGTTGTAGGGGGTGTGGCTATCAGAATTGTCAATGCGGATTCACAAGCCTATAGTTTGTCCATCAACTCCTGGCCAAACCTTGCCATGCCCTTTACTTTCTGGATTGGCAGAACTGCCTTCCACTGTGAGCTGCAGTGTCTTGGAGGGGGAGCATGTGAGACACAAATGGAGGATTTAGCTTGTGCAAGGAAAGGGTTGTTTTTATGAGGTTTGTGCATCACAAAGTAACAGAATTTAGGACTGGTGTAGACCTGCATACAGGAGCTCTATTTTAAATGAATACTGCTTGGTTGAAAAAAAATCAACCACCACCCAACCACATTTGAGCTGAATTAGAGAACACATTTATTTATAGACAATATGGCTGCTGCCTACCATAATCAATCTTGCTTCTGACATTTGCCATGATGTTAATACATAGTAAAAAGGAATGCTCCCTCTTTTCTCAGATGCTGGAAAACCCCTTAAAGTAGCCCTGCAATGACTCTATAAGCCATAATACACACAATGCCCGAAACATGCATCTCATTGTTTGTGCAAATCCATACAACGCATGGCCAATCCCAATACTAAAAACTGCCTCGTCTGCCCAATAACTATACGCAGAGAAGCACCTTATACAAGGATTCCCGACACGGTAATAATATCTTCTCTAACATGCACATAAAATATAAAGACCATGCTCTACAGAACTCCTATACACAGTAGCAATCCCACGAAGAGCTGAAAGATAGTCCTGTCTCCGTACAAGAACATGATGTCCTGAAATCCAAACAAAAGACTTGTGACAGCAAAGAAAACATCTGTTCTCACTCTTAATCCTTTCTGATGCAGCTAAGCAATCTTCTGTTAGAGGACTGGCAAGATCTTGAGAAAAGCAGTAAAAAAAAAAAATCACCTCTACATCTATCCTTCTTAGGCCTTTTCTGTTATTTTCAATGGAAGCTTATCTTCCCTGATACATAAGACATCCCTGCTGGCTTCTGAACTCTAAATTCCTATCGGTTTCATTGGCTTACTGCTTTAAACCAGGAGTTCATGGTAGCCATCAGTACATTGTTGACTCTAGCCAGTGGTCCTCCTCTACTCTGTACACTTGGATGAAGTCCCATTTGTTAAAACAAGGCAGAAAAGCTTTACTAAGTAGTAAGGATGTTCCATATACCAGTTGGTTTTGACTTACACGGTATAGGCGGTCTCACCTGCGGACCCTGATGTTGCCAAGGGGCCAAATATAATGCTACAGAAGACAGCCAGAGACTGCAGAGCTACTCGAGAGAACTGCTGTGGTGGGCAACCTACTGTAGGAAACATGTTGCACAAGACTGCAAGAGATCACTGCCATCGCAACCTCTTTTAAAAAAAAAACAAACACCACTATAACTGACTGCTGGGGTCAAAGGACTGAATGGCAAGCACCACAGGTCTGCAGATCGGGTACCAGAGCCATACATTTTCCCATAAAGGAAACCTTTACTGGGAGAAATATGGAGGATGCCATTGTTGACCTTTTAAAAATGTTAATGGTCTGGCTGTCTTTGACCCCTTTGAACAAGCATGCAACTAGGGAAGTCAGAAGAATATCAGAACTCCTGATCTGCATTCTTGTTCAAAGTCAGTGAATCAAAGTCTAGATGGCTTTAGATCAAAAATATCTGGGAAACTTAACTTTTTCAAAAGTAGATTTTTCTTTTTCAGTACAGAGTTCTTTAACACATCTGTAGAAATAAAAGAATTGTGAATATAAAAAGGAGGTTCTACCACTTCTTTAGAACAGTTAGATATACTCAATCTCATCTCACAGCGACCGGTGCAGGGAGGAGAGCTCAGCCTCCTGTGACAGCGTGGCCTGTCTCCGCCCCCACACACCACTCTGTCGGACTGCGATAGGAGGCCGAGCGGTTTGGGAGGAGAGACGCCAGCCGCTCACAGCGCTCTCCTCCTGCAGCGCTCGGCCGACTGTCACACTTTCTCTCCTCCCCGCTGGGACACAGAGCAGCGCCCAACGGGGACGAAAGAAAGCAGGGATGCGCCGATGCATCGGCAGGAAAATGGCCCTTTCGGCATTTAGCCAAAAGTGCCATTTTTGGCCGATATGTTTCGGCGGCCAATATAGCGGTGCATCCATACTTGTTTTAGCTCCAGCTGACCTGTGCAGGAAAATGTAAGAGTTGCTGGCCACCTATAAGGCTTTATGCTTCTCTGCCACCAACCACAGAGGCTTACAAATCATTTTGAAAATCACCTTTGGGAGACCTAAGTGGTCAGCTTATAACAAATCAACATTTTATAAGCCTGAAATTAACTGGGAATTCACCATTAGTTATTGGCTAAATAAAAGAAAAAAAAAACCTTAATGTGCACACACTTGAGTACAAAGTGTGACCTGAAGCCACAGGTAAGGTTGGTGATCGAATGAAGGAGCCCCATTAACAAATCTCAGCACTGGAATCCTAGGTAGCTAAGCAATTGGCATCTCTTCCTTTCATTTTTGGGATTCTGGGTTCTGATCTGAAAAGGAACACTATCTGCATGGGGTTGAGCATCCTGGAATTGTTTTATGTGGGCTTCTTCAAGGATGTTCTCACGATAGACTGGTAGATTAATCCGTACCTCACCGAACTTGGCTGTAGAGTGTGTTTATGATTGTGATAGAAATATTTGACTCTAAGCACATTTGGGAGTAGGAACTGAGGGGGAATAGTCCTATGGAGAGCTATGTACATGTTGAAGCTTTATAGCCGAGAAAATAATTAACAGGTGAGTTCTTGACTGCCTCACAGCAGAGCTCCAGCACAGTATGCAGAAAGCTCTACATTATAGTGATGGGCCACTATAGGATTCAATATGAAACAGAACTTGTGCAAGTAGAAATGTAATTGCGTGTGTGTATATGAGAGTGTGTTCTAAGGGAGCATGGCAGAAAGGGAATGAGATCTTTCATTAGGTAGTCAAGCGTAAAGTATTTCTAGCTAGAAAAGCTTTGTTCACTCAGCAATATTGTATAATGGTTAAACCAAAATATTTTAGGTTGCCTGCAGTGGTTTTTTAAAAAAAAAAGGAGAACTATGGGGTCAGGGCTTTCCTCATAGTTCTCCTAAGGGTCATTAAGGGTCATAGGAGAACACAAACTAGAGTTCTCCCGTGACCCAAAGTTCAGTATACCGCAAGCTACAGCTCGCGGTATACTGAGCCGCCGCAGCCGGGACGGATCCCGACAATACCGTCTGGATCCACCCAGCTGCGGGATTGACAGCTGGCTCTGCCTATCCAGAGGCAGAGCCAGCTGTGCCGCCCCCTGCCCCGTCCGTCACAGGTCGGCTCAGATTATGAGGCTGAGTGAAAATCAATCACTCGCCTCATAATTCTCCTTTAATAAACCCTTGAATATTTAAAAAGGAGAACTATGAGGGGAGTGATTTCCACTCATCCTCATAGTTAGAGTCGACATGTGACAAAGAAGCTGTCACAGGTTGGCTCTATTGATCGGGAAGTGAACACACACACACACCTCCGATCCTCCAGCGCTGACTTGAGGAATGAACGGAGTAGCGGGCCGGCACAGCTGGCTCTGCCTCTAGATAGGCAGAGCCAGCTGTCCTTTAGCCAGCTGGGTGGAGCTCGCTATATACAGAGCTTTGGGTCACGGAAGGAGGTTAGTATATGTCCTCCCGTGACCCTAAAGAGAACTATGGGGGAAAACACTTACCCCATAGTTTTTAAAGCTGACCCCGCGGGTCTGCTGATGTCACCAGTGCTAAATTGGTTTGGAGACTGGATACTGTTTCTTTACCTAGAAGTCGTCTGGATGTTTCCATGCAATACTGGGATTATTTGAATGTAAATGCACTTGCTTTTATATTTTCATTTTAATAAATGGTTTTACGCTAAGGATTATTTTCTCTTCTGGTCTATAAGGGAACATTGAATACAACACCAATTTACTGGCTGGGAGGATTACCATCTGCTATATGGACTATCTGCTTACAGTCACATAAAATCAACAGACCAAAAAAGTTAACTTAACCAGCTAGTGAGGTGGTAGCTTGCTCTGCAGCTCACTCACACCAGCTTAAACCTGAGCTAAGATGACGAGGTTGCTTGCGATCAGAAATATTGTAGGAATTTCACATTCCGCAGATATGGTTTGCCTTAGTAAAAACAACAGACTATCTGGTAGATATGCTGTGAGCTAAAACGGTCAGCAATTTACAATCCCTATGTATCAATACATAGAGCCTGTAGAAATCAATACTCAAATATGAATGCCCCAGGTACCTATAAAATTGATTACTATAGTCAGGAAGGTCTAACCAGCCCACATGGCAGAGGTTCATCTCAAGCACCTGCGTATGTGCATAGTTTGGTTAAAAAATGGTGCATAGCCGGGGGGGATTCCATGTGCGTGGTATTAGCACTCCTAGATGGTACTGACGAGCACAGGAATTTCCTATACTCATCAGGGCCACCTGGGGTGTACCAGTGCTGTGCATCTGCCCGGTGTTCTATCAAACTTTGTGACTACGTTAGAATGTGTGACCGGTGACGTGGTCACACATTTTAACGTAATCCCGCCCAGTTTTTACAGCGGTGGAATGTGTGACCAGTCACGTGGTCACACATTTTACCGTAATCCCTCCCGCCCAATTTTTCGGCAGTGGAATGTGTGACCGCCAACAGGTCAAGAATTCCAACGCTTTCTCAGCTGTTCCAGGGCAGATCGGCATTGCAGATTGCGTGTGCAGGAGAACCGATCTGCCCTGGAACAGCTGATCGGTCCTGAAATGTCACTTCTATCAGACTCTCGATCTCACTTTCCACAAAGTCAGATGCAAGTGACATTGCAGGATCAATCAGCTGTTCCAGGGCAGATCGGTTCTCCTGCACACGCAATCTGCAATGCCGATCTGCCCTGGAACAGCTGAGAAAGCGTTGGAATTCTTGACCTGTTGGCGGTCACACATTCCACTGCCGAAAAATTGGGCGGGAGGGATTACGGTAAAATGTGTGACCACGTGACTGGTCACACATTCCACCGCCGAAAAACTGGGCGGGATTACGCTAAAATGTGTGACCACGTCACTGGTCACACATTCCAACCTAGTCACAAACTTTGGTAGAACACCGGCTATACGCTGGGCGAACCCCTAAGACACTGAAGGTACTTTTTTTTAATTTATTCCAACGTGACACAAATGCTATATGAGATATTTAGGGTAAATCAGAAAATGTTGAAGTCACTTCTGTTTGTGTTTTGTTATTGGGCACAGCTTCCTAATTGTTATATTTAATAACTGTCAAGACTGTAGTTTATATCCAGCGAGCACACATTTTTAGTTACTATTGTAAGACATACAAAGGGGGTTTTTTGTTCTGTGATGGCTTTTTATTGGGGTATTTTTATACATAGTTCAGTACTTTTACCCTCTAGTGGCTAATGCAAATTACTTGCATGTATGCCAGAGTGTTCTAAAAGAAGCCATGTAAAAGAAAATATATACAGCTTGCCAAAACGTATAAAAGTGACCCAGTTTAGACAAGTAAAAGGTTTTTCGGTCAGATGAAAAAACATGTGGAACAAAATCTAACACTGCAGTCAAATGTGGAGGTAGCATTGTACGTGAGGGCTGATCTGGACATTTCGTGAGAAATAGAATGTATAAACAAAATACAGAAAAATAACAATTTGCTAAATCTAGAAGCTTCAGTGAAAAATAATTTAATTTCATTATTCAGGGAAAACAATCCTAAAATCAAAAAAGGAATGCAGGAGTGTATTAAATTCTGATTCCACCTTTCTGACCATGTTTCATGACACACTGATATTTGGGGTAGAACATGGTCACAGTACACAGCCACCCACCCCGTTACTGTATTGTGGCGTGTTACTCCCCGCAGCAGCTCCTCTAGATTTGAATTCAGCGTGGATGTGCATGGCTTCATGTCATTCAATCACAGATCCAGTCACAGGATCTGTGAATGAAAATTCTAAAAAGTGCCATCTGCCACCATGGCCGAGGGACTCGAAGACCTCAATGAACTACAATGCAGTTCATAGATAACTTCCTTCAGGTCTGCAGGAGCCAGACCACTGCACACAAGATCCACTAAACGCAGATGCAATGCTTTGCAGGCTCCACTGCGAAAAACAAACACTAGGGATGCACCGAAATTGAATTTTGAGACCGAAAACGGAAAATAAAAAATTGGCAAGCAGAAAATTAAGTTTTTTTTCAACCTTGTTGAAATGTTAAATTTTTTTATTCAATTTTTTTTTTTGCTTTACTGTTGAGGGCTTCGGGGAAACATTTGGGGTCTAAACAGAGCCCTAATATACCTCCTAAAACAGAAAAACAGAAAGTCCTCAATCTCCTTTTCTGCAGCCCGTTATGAATGAACAGGAATTCTCTACTCAAAGTGCTCCTGTCCATTCATACATTGTGAATATAGTAGGAGTTACTATGTCCACAATTATGAATAGGAAGTTCATCACTTCCCATCCATTCATAACTGGGACATAGTGAACTTACTATGTCCCAGTTATTTACAAATACTCTGCTTGCTGAGAGTTTGTATACCACTCTCCATCCTGAATCGGCTTTCACAGAAGGCCAGCGGGCGGTGGGGGAGAGCTTCTCCTCCTGTGAGATGACAGCGGTAACCACCCCACACCGCTCTCCATCCCAACACAGGAGGCAAAGCTCCTCCTCCTGTGACAGATCAACACACTCTGCTCCACTTTCCGCTCTCCATCCTGACATAGGAGGAGCTGGGAGATGCAGGGGAGCTCCACCTCCTGTTGGATGGCAACTGTCACCGCCCCGCTTTCCATCCTGACACAGGAGTTGGAGGGTGTGGGAGGAGAGCTGAAAAAGTCATTTTTCTGCCACTAGTTATCCTCAGTCTGTTGGCCAGCATCATACAACTCACTTCTGAGCCTAGGTCATCCTGGACATCACTGCTTGGTATGGGTCTCCTACACTATCAGCAAAGAACGGTAAAATGTCGAAATTCTTAGCTTGCTCAGTTAAAGGCTTTATGCTCAGGTTTTAAATCCTACCATAGTTTTCACTCCATATGGTGCCAGACTATCACACAATTGTGCCAACATCAATAATATCGTATGACAATTTAATTGTATACATGCAAAAAATATTTAAAGCGGAACTTTACCCACCAATTTAATGGTCTCCCAAAAGAGTTTCTTTTATGGCATGGCAACTGTCAAGGCTGTCAATGTGCTTATTTCATGTCTCAACTGAACCTCCAAGCCCTGAAATGGCCGGTGTCATATCTGATCACACGTGCAGTTCTATGGCTATTGCAATCCAAAAGGGGCTAAGTTTGCACCTTCCTTGTAAAATATACAAGGGTGTAGCTCCACTTCAAATATTCCATTAAAAAATAAAAATTCTGCCCACTTCACATTAACAGAAAAGCCCTTTGTATCTATAGTATAACAGACTCAAGACTTCACATTAATGTAAAATGATTTTAGCTCCCAGCTGTAGTTTATTCCCAAAAGGCTTTCGTAACTTCCACGAGATCTACATATTTCTCTGTCATAGCGCATTGGTATGTTTATAAAGAAACCATCCATGCCAAACCAGTAATATCCACATTAAACACAAAGTCTAAGTTGACAAGAAAAATACAACCAAAAGGTGGATCCATGACATACACAGTAAGTATTCTGGGGACATCCAATTGAAGTGTCATATTCCCACTTGCATAAAGCGGTTTCAGATGTTTTGATCCTACAATGGCCTCCATTCAAAAAACCATGCTTTCCATATGTGTGTGAAGGTACTCATTCGTCCAGGTCATGGTATATCTGTAAAAAATAAGTCAATGCAACTGGACTTGCTGTATTTGTTTTGAAGACGTTGCACTGGTCATCCAACCAGCTTTCTCAATTCTGAATGACTTGTACAAAAAATGATCTGGGAATAAATAAAGGTGAATGTCGCTCCAATCCACATAATCTGTTAGTCACAACCAGGTGTTGATTGTATTTACATAATTGACACCTAGCTCCAATTATGCAAATGACACCTGGTTGTGACTAACAGATTATGCGGATTGGAGCGACATTCATCTTTATTTATTCCCAGATAATTTGTGTGCATGTCATTCTGCATTGAGAAAGCAGGTCGGATGTCCAGTGAAACGTTTCCAAGAAAAATACAGCAAGTCCAGTTGCCTTGACTTACTTTTTACAGATACATGCTTTCCATAGGTTGTGCTGGTGAGGATCAAAAAGTCTGAAGCAATTACATGCAAGTCGTCATAAATAACATAGTAATATTGGACTATAGATGTGTAATACATATCCAGATTTAAATGTACATCTGGATAGACAATTAGCCACATGGGCATAAAGGAATGACTTGCATGGTTCTATTCAGTAACGATAACGCACACAGTACATTGCAACGATCTATGTTTTTGTCTCCTTTTGGCCAGTCTCACAATATGCCGACTAGCCATCTTAGATTCTGAGATCAAGGCCGGGTTTCTCCTCATGTGGCAAAAAGGTGCAAGGCTCCTCCTCTCATGTAGCAAAAAAGGCGGCAAAGTCAGAATCCTGAGTAAGGTGGCACCTTTTATTGAGGACACGACATGGTTCTCACCATCAGATGCATTCATTCATCAGTAACATAGGGAAACAATGTAAGGATAAAGAATTCAATTCCAAACAAAAACACATTGGCCTGTTTTAGCTGTCCCACCCACAGAAATCTATGAGTAACTTTCACCAGAAGTAGGTCCTGACGGTGGGACAGATGCATAGGAGCGTGTTACATGAGGACTAATCTTTTAAAAAGGGCATGCATCAGGAGAACACATACTAGTCCGAAGGAAGGGACTCACCAAGTAGTAAGTCAGGATCACAACCGTGGAGCATGTACCTCAAGAAAAAAAGTCAACAGTGCCAGCTCCCAAACATCTACCTTAACAGGTCTGTTCAAAGGTTTTGTTTTTTTAATCTATATTTGCTTGGGACTACTCGGTCTTGTAACACACAAGGGTCCCTACCTTCCACAGCCCACTTATAAGCAATAGTACTTTATTAACTGGAGTCCAACCACAAAGATAAAGTGGTTTGTCTAAAAGGACACTACACTTTATGGGTGGCACGAAAAGATATCTTGTCCAGAATAAACACAGGAGTTTCTAAAGGGAGAGCTTCCTCTCCATCTCAAACAGTGTCAGGGGCAGAACTATCGGCGGTGCAGCTGCCCCAAGGCTGAGGGGGGCCCCACTGACAGGGAAGGAGGTGAAGGAGGCCGGGCGCCCCAGCAGCGCCAGTCCGGCACGTGCAGGAAAAAGTGACCCTGCAGAACCAACCATACAGGGTCTCAGGTGGGCCCAGAGTCCAGTGCGTTACCAAGCCCAGAGTCCAGTGTGTTACCAAGCCCAGAGCGCTACCAAGCCAAGTGCGTTACCAAGCCCAGAGCGCTACCAAGCCAAGTGCGTTACCAAGCCCAGAGCGCTACCAAGCCAAGTGTGTTACCAAGCACAGAGCCCAGTGCATTACCAAGCCCAGAGCATTACCAAGCCCAGAGCATTACCAAGCCCAGAGTCCAGTGCGTTACTAAGTCCCGAGTGTTACTAAGTTCTGAGAGCAGTCCGTTACTAAGTCCAGAGTCCAATTCATATACTGTCTGCATTGCTGTATAGTGCATTGCTGGGATTTGTAGTCCCTACAGCCAGGGGGTGGGGGGCCCAAGATAATATCTTGCACCAGGGCCCTTTAGTTCCTTAGGTCTGCCACTTATCCGGGTATTCACAGTTTTTCAGGATATCCACTGTGATAAACCAATATTCACTTATAGGAGTAAGGCAAAAGGTTCTCCTCATAAGTAGATGAGCTGAGATACAGTAAAAACGCACCCTGTAACATTTGTTTACATAAAAACATTTGCTTTTCCCTATGTGTGTTTAGCATTGCTATTACAGAGATAAGAGAAGCTTTAAGTGACAATCAGGAACTTACTATAAAGATCCGACTCATCCAAAATCTCAGATTTAATAATTTCTTCAATAATGTCTTCAAGAGTTACCAGTCCCAACACCTCGTAGAACGGATCTCCTTCTCCTTCGCTGTTGACCTTCTGTACAATGGCCAAGTGAGACTTTCCTAGGAGAATAAGCAAGCAGGTTCAACACAGGGCTCATGTAACATACCAGAATATCTTTCACAATATACAGAGCTTAATAAAAAGCTGGAGCTAAGCAAATTGGGCCTGCTGCCCACAACATGCAAAATCCAGTTCATACATCTAATGCAGGTTAGAAAACACAAGAAGCTACCCAACTGGTTGTCGTAACCAATAGCCATATTGTTTCATCGAATCGCTTTTATGAATGAGCCTTATTGTGTTATGGGCGACCCAGACAGTGCACGATAAACCACCCGTTTCCTCGTGGATCTGTGGCTTGCCTGGGTCACTGTATCCAGCCTATGTGAAAATTGCCAAATCCATACCACTGACATTCCAGGTAATGTGGAAAACAAATACAAAGATAATTAAAATGACAATTGTGCAATACTATCGGATGACAAGAACACAATGTGTGCAGTGTGTGTAGGATATAAACTGGGTACTGAGTGCCAAGCAAGTGATTACACAATGACGGGTAATTACATACTTGGAGATCTCCCCTGTATCCTCTTCATTACATGACTTTTGGACCAGGGTGACGTGGAGGGGGGAGAAGAGTGTCTATTGATGCCAGCTCCACTGTGTATACAAGGTCAGATGCCCGCATCAGCCTAAACACTCCATGGGCCTTATTTAAGAAACGCAACTGTGATAGAGCAGGGGTGTGGAAATTTTTGAAAAAACTACTTGTCCAAGGGCTAAAGCGGGGGCCAAATCTACTTGTCCCAATAAAAAAAAAAAAAATAGTTTTAATTAAAACTAGGGATGCACCAATACCGGTTTTTGGGTATAGAGTACCGATATTTTGCTTTCGGTACTCACCGAGTATCGGTGCTTCCGTTTGCATGGAGCAGGCTTCCCGGCAATCAGGAAGCCGGGCAGCGGGTAATGAGATGCTACCCGGCTTCGTGACTGCCAGGGAAGCCGACTGATGTTCTGTGTAGTTCCTGACAGCTGAGACAGGTGGCGCTGTCTCAAGAGATTCAACAAAGTGGTGTTGTGCCATAAGAGATCGGAGAATATTGTTAAAACTTTTATAATGTATCATGTTTATTATTCAATAACATTCATAATAAAAATGGAAATCTCTTTCCAAATTGCATGCATCCTCAAAAGACTACTCTAAGAACCATAATTGATCCAAGGTCATTAAAAGCCCGAGATAAAATGTCCACAATTAAAACGCATTCTACATTGGTGGTCACACTCAGCTTAAAGTACAGGCAGTCCCGGGGTTACAAACAAGATAGGGACTGTACGTTTGTTCTTAAGTTGAATTTGTATGCAAGTTGGAACAGGTAAATTTTTTAAGTGTAACTCCAGGCCCCAATTTTATTTTTGGATAGCATAGGGAAGGGTTAACCCTCTGTACAGTTTGTTTTGCTGTGTGTGCCCTTGTTCAGATTTCACCTCACTTCCTGTGGATTTTGAAAATTTTGGGTTGTCGTGGAAACAAGGATTGGTGATAAAGCTTCAGTGGCACCATTTTCCCATGATAACTCTTACAGGAGTGAATTTCCCTTCCTAGGGGTAGATTTCCTTTCACTTTCGGTTGTCTCAAGGACAGGAAGGGACATTAAATCTTTCTGAGGATACAGATAGCAGTAAAAACCTCACTATGACCCGGGAAGAAGAGGTGGGCACCACTCATCTGCATGTCTAGCAAGAGCCAACTTCCTGTAATGTACGCACAGTACTACGAACCAGACCCAAATAGGCGGGCAGTCCCGTCGGCACCTGCTCTACAGTAATAGCCTCCGTTTGTAAGTAGCGGTCGTATGCAAGTCAGATGTTTGTAACTCGGGAACTGCCTGTATATGTAAACTTTAACTGAATTAGATCATTATTTTTCTAAAAAGGCAAGGTTGGCCAATTTCCAGGAGTCAGGTCGCCAATGCGTTACCAATGAAGTCAATGAAGCTGGCTCCTAAATAAAATCCTGCTGGTTCCTGGATTGGCTTCTAAATTCCATATGAATTTGTCCACCCCTCTCCTAAAGGTACTGTTCTGTAGTAGGCACAGCCCTTTATATATATATATATATCTACAGCTACAGATGTAAAGTACAACTGAAGGCTCAATGTAACAGGCATGTCTGAAAATGACAATGTGAGCCACATAAAATAAACACACACCATTCAGAAAGTATTCAGACCCCCTTCACTTTTTTACATTTTGTGCTTTTTTCTGATTGCAGCAGACCACAGGCACTAATATGCCACACGTTCCGGTGCAGGCGACCTCATCGCCGCCAGAGGGTGTTGTTGCGGTGCCACTGACTACAATGCAGTGCCACGCCCCCTCCCACCCCAAAACAAAGTGAGCCGGCCGGAATTGGATCCAGTGCATTCCGGGGCCAGAACGCACTGCGGCTGGTGATAACTAGCTCTTACTCAGTACTTTGTTGAAGCACCTTTGGCAGCAATTACAGCCTCAAGTCTTTTTGGGTATGACACGGCAAGCTTTGCACACCTGGATTGGGGGGGTTTTCTGCCATTCTTCTTTGCAAATCCTCTCAAGCTCAGTCAGGTTGGGTACTGTCAGTGGACAGACATTTTCAGGTCTCTTCAGAGATGTTCAATAGCGTTCAAGTCAGGACTCTGGCTGGGCCATTCTAGGACATTCACAGAGTTGTCCCCAAGCCACTCCTGTGTTGTCATGGCTGTGTGTTTAGGATCGTTGTCATGCTGAAAGGTGAACCTTTGGCCCCGTCTGAGGTCCTAAGCTCTGTGGAACAGGTTTTCATTGAGGATATCTCTGTACTTTGCTCCATTCAGCTTTCCCTCAACCCTGAACAGCCTCCCTGTCCCTGCTGCTGGAAAAACACCCCCAAAAGCATGAAGCTGCCAACACCATGCTTCACTGTTGGGATGGTATTTGGTAGGTGATGAGTGGTGCCTGGTTTCCTCCAGACAGAACGTTTAGAATTCAGGCCAAACGGTTCAATCGGACCAGAGAATCTTGTTCCTAACAGTCAAGATTCCTTCAGGGGCTTTTTTCGCAAACTCCAAGCTGGCTTTCATGTGTTTTGCACTGAGAAGAGGCTTCTGTATAGCCACTCTGCCATAAAGGCCAGATCAGTGGAGGGCTGCAGTGATGGTTGTCCTTCTGGAACTTTGTCCCATTTCCACACAGGGTCTCTGGAGCTCAGTCAGAGTGACCTTTAGGTTCTTGGTCACCTCTTACTAAGGCCCCCTATTGCTCAGTTTGGCCGGGTGGCCAGCTCTTGGAAGAGTCCCGGTTGTGCCAAACTTCTTCCATTTGAGAATTATGGAGGCCACTGTGCTCATGGAAACCTTCAGTGCAGCAGACATTTTTTGTAGCCTTCTCCAGATCTGTGCCTTGCAATAAAAGCTGCCCATACACCTTACAATTATCTACAGATTTTCTGTGGTCAGATGGAAAAAGTGCAACAGATTGGCCCAGGTGGAGATTACTCCATCTACACAGTAAAGTGTAGATGGAGGAATCTGTTGCACCTTTTCAATCTGACCACAGAAAATCTGCAGATAATTGTAAGGTGTATGGGCACCTTAATCCTGTCTCTGAGCTCTGCAGGCAGTTCCTTTGACTTCATTGCTTTTGCTCCGATACAGTTTGCATTGTCAGCTGTGAAGCCTTCGATAGAGAGGTGTGTGCTTTTCCAAATAATGTCCAATCAATTTACCACAGGTGGACTCCAATCAAGGTGTAGAGACATCTTCAAGAGAAATGGGAGCCACCTGCGCTAAATTTCAAGTGTTGTTGCAAAGGGTCTGAATAATTATACCAATGTGATATTTCAGGTTTTACCTTTTTCATACATTTGCAAACATTTCTAAAATTCTGTTTTCACTTTGTCATTATGGGGCACGGAGTGTAGATTAATGAGAAAAAGAAATAAAGAATTTAAACTGTCGTATCAGGGCTGCAATATAACTAAAAAAAGTGGTCTGAATACAAATACATACAATCACATCGTCATTGTCACCTTGTTTTTGAAGGGGACCCTCGGGTCTCCAAAATGTTGGATTATTTACATGGCTTCACCTGTAAAGCCTCTGCTGGTAACCATGGTGTGCTGGCTTTTTCAAATTGATACACCAACAGTTGTCACACTCGGTATTGCGTTGCTTGAAGGGGCCGAGCAGCCATCTCTAGGATCTTTATCATGATGTTAAAAAGATCTTGTACCTCAATTTGTAGGATACCTAGGGGGTGACCTTGATGCTGTAGTTTATACCAAAGTACAGCTGTTACTAGGAGATACTGTATATGGGCAAAAGGAGTACTGGGAGAGATATGGGACCTGCTGTCTCAGACATCCTCTGAATGCAAGATGCATGGCTGACATGCCTCAATACTGACAAAGGGGCACTATTCGCCATTGTTTTGCTGCGTGATTCCTGAAGCACACCAGTGCTCAAGATGAAGAATCTCATGGTTCTCAATAGGTCCGTTCACACATTAGTTGTGTTGCTTGTTGCGGGAAGCTCAATGAGATGAGATTCTATAGGAGAAGACTAGTATATCTTTTTCCCCAAACCACTCCTCGCAAAAGATTGGGAGTAGATACAAAACGTTGACGGTCAGCGTAGTAAGGTAACCGTTCCTCTCTCTCGATATCGTGCCCCCAGCAGCTAATACAGCCCTGCAGGCTGTACACTGACGCTGGGGGCTCGTGTGGGTGCTGATAACGGCGCTCCCGTGGTGACGTCATCACATCGTCACCTGATCCAAGCCAGGCTGACCGTCAACGTTTTGTATCTACTCCCAATCTTTTGCGAGGAGTGGTATGTACTTACTTTAAGCATTATATCCAGTAAGGATGATAGGGTACAATGGCTTGTTTCCACTGATACTCAGATTAGTTTTATGTTTTCCTTTGAGGCCCCAAGTGGTACCATCTAACTTTCTGATTTGCTTTTCTAACAAGGTACCCCCGCCATCTCCCGATTGGGTCTGCCTCTACTGGGGTCTGGGGCCTCTTTTCATTTTCTCTCTCCTCTTGCTTTTATTCCTCCTCCTCTTGCTTTTATTCCTTCACGGTCTGAGCCAGGGGGAACGACTGGGACGCACACAGACTCCAAGGGTAGGTGATATATTTATATACATATACCTACCTGTGTACCATACCACGAGACAAGTTCAAGTGGCTATGTTTGAAGTTCAATTATGTTTATATCTTCTATATATATTTTCTCTAAACTGTATAGACAACTTCCCTCTTCATCTCCTGAAGAAGCGCTATCTAGTGCGAAACGTTGAGAAAATCAAGCTCCTCCATCATCTTTCATTATATTAATCATGTTATGTATTTATGAACTTTTCAATCATGTTCAATTGCACAAGAATTCTGATTGTCATCTATATATGAATGAATTTAATCAATGTGGAGTGAGTTTACAGGGGAATCATGTTGTCAATTTTATCAATTCTATTTGCTTTTTAATCAATTAAAATATACTTTTTCAAGAAATTCTTGGTGTGCAAGTTGTCAGTCGGCTGCCTAAAAAACCCCAACTTTTCTGACTTACCGAAACTAGCATAGCAGATTAGGAAAGTCAGGGCTCCCACTTTTCTCTGGGTCATATCTGTAAAAACTAAATCAAAGCAACTGGACTTGCTGTATTTTGCTGGTCATAAGACTAACTTTCTAAATTCACAATGGCTTGTAGAAAGATTATCTGGGAATAAATATGGTGAATGTTGCTCCAATCAACATGATCTTTTAATCATAACTAGCATGGGATAAGAGACCTCATGGAGGTAAGGTGTTGATTGCTTTTGTATGATTGGAGCTAGCAGATGTAATTGTTGATTGGAGCAACATGCAATGTATTTATTCCCAGAAAATGTTTGTACAAGTCATTCTGAACTGGTAAAGGTAGTTGGGTGACCAGCTCTGTGTCAGCAACTCAAAATACTGAAGGCAGTGAACAGCATGACAGCCAAGGGAATGGTATGAGGAGTCAGCAATGGTAGTCTCCATACTTGATATAGGCATCCATCAAAAAGATCATTGAACCTCCCTCCCCACAATCTAGAGACTGAGAACCCTCAAGATCCACGTTACTGTTCTCGGAGGTACACTCATTGGGCAGTTAAGATGTAGGTGGACAGGGCTCAGGTCCATAGCTGGATAACTCCAACATTGATCCTGCATTATTGCTCCTGGTCAGTGGCACTCTTGCTACTAAAGCCCGGGTTAGGATGAAAGCTCCAAAGCCCGAACCTTCAAAAGTCAAGTCAGCAACTGCAGCTCAAAGATTCCTTTTAAAAAAAGACTGGTTTGTTCACTTCGGGCTGAGGCAATCTATAGAGCCAGATGAAGAGGAACCGAACATAACTGGTATTCTGAAAACAACAGTCCAAAGATACTGTAACTGAAAACACATCTTAAAGTGACATTAAAGGTAATTATTCCCCCGCAATGCTTATGTAAGGACTTACCTTGTGTGATGCCTATTGATCCGAACAGCTTCGGCCTTCCACTCATTTTCTACAGTCCATCCAGCGCTGGTGCCAGTCTCTGACCCACTGAAGACTCCTCTTTCTTTCTCACGGAGTCTGTCCGACGTGTGCGCTCCCAGCTGCGTCCATCCAGCTTCAGCGTTGCTCTCCTCCTCTCCAACTATCTGTACTGCCCATGCGCCCGCCCACACTTCCTTCTTCACAGCGTTCAGGAGCCGGAACCTCTGCTGCCAGGAGCGAGCGGCGCTGACACAGGTAATTTTTTTTTTTATGTTGGGGCAAATATCTACAAAATCAAAAAGAAATGCCTCCTTGCCTGTAATTTGAGCTCTATTAGAGTGTCTGTGAACGTTCATGTACCATGCTATAGGAGGTGTCCTTACCCCACTAATGTAAGCTTTTCTTTTTCAGATTCACTGATTAGAACCATGGATTTGCGGCTAAAACAACGAGCTGTAATTGAATGTCTTAAGAGGGTTACACACCTAAGGAAATCCATAATTGGATAAAGAATGTTTATGGGGATGCTGTAGTGGAGTTTCTCCTTGAAACTTCTTCACCCAACGCTGCACATTGCTAATGTCCTCTACAGAGTCCCCATAAACATTCTTTAGACAATTATGGATTTCCTTAGGTGTGCAACCCTCTTACGCCAGAAATTCAATTACAGCTCCATGGTTCTAAATCACTCAATCTGAAAAAGAAAAGCGCACATTAGTGGAGTAAGGACACCTCAATAACATGGTGCATGAACATTCACAGACACTCTAATAGAGCTCAAATTACAGACATGGAGGAATTACTTTTTGAATGAGCCTCGGATATGCATAAAGCAGGGCTGTTCGCATGGCATTACCACCACTAGAGGGCCAATAGGAATTTCCTGTGTTCCTCTGTACCATCTAGTGCCAGCAATGCTGTGTGAATGGCATTAGCCCCTTAAAAGTAGAAATTCAGGCTATACAACACCCCAACTTCTTCATGCTGCCTCCCAATTGCTCCTCATTGCGCTGCCTAATATTTAGCATAAATCAGAATTTAAATATCCTTTCTCAATTGGCTTTCTGTGTGGTCTTTGAACTTCAAAACCTGGCTCTGGTGTCATGTGCACAGCCGGCAATGGGGCTGAATTTTATGGAGCAGTGACGTCATCCACAGCTCTACTAATTGTCAGAGTAGGAGAGAATTCCCTCCCTCCAGCCGAACAGAGGAGCCGGGTCTTCACATGACCACATGGAAAACCAAGTGGAAAAAAAAAAGGTACTTAAATGCCAATCTATGGTAAATATTATGGAGTGCACTGGGAACCAATGCTCCTACCTGTCCATGATCTCTCCTTACCCTCTGCGGCTCCCGGTAAGAAGCGCTTCTGACCTCGTTGATCAGTAAGAAGCGCTTCTCATCGGTCAGCATGGTTAGGAGAGTGCTCATCATTTCTGAGTGACATTTAAACTAAGGTGAGGTCAATGCTAAAGCCTGATGAAGGGACCCTGTGAGGTCCGGAAAGCGCTTGTAGTTCATATGAAGCTTTTGCTATCTTAAAAGGACTGGCGTGCTGGTGACAATTCTTCAATTCTGCTGACATTTAAAGTACACACTGCAGGGCTGCAATCCAGTGCACATAGTACGGATAGTAAAGCGGGAGCTGTGAAGGGTAGGGAGCAGCAGGGGGAGGGAGAGAGGGCAGATTGGTGGGCTAATTCAATTTTCCCAGATTTGCCTAGGAAAGTGGAATTACACTTTAACACAAAATAATACTAAAACATAGAAGATAAGTAAAGCCACAGATGAGAATCGAGGAACTGAAGACACTCACCCTTCTTAAACTCCTCAAGGACAGCATCCAATTTGGTGTCACTAAACACAAAGTGAACAGGGTGACTGTAGAAACGGGCAATGGTGTTCAAAGTGGTGCAGTCGTCTGGGTCTACGAAGGCCAAATCCTTCACATACAGAATGTCCACAATGTTGGACCGTTCATTTTCATATACCGGTATACGGGTGTATCCGCTCTCCATAATGCTGGACATGGTGTTAAAGTCTAACACGGCATCGCTGGGGAGCATAAAGCAGTCCTCCACCCTGGTCATCACATCTGCCACGGTCTTGGTGCGCAGCTCTAGAGCTCCCTGAATAATGTTCATCTCTTCACGGACCAGGCCGCTATACGGCTCTGTAACCTGCAACAAAAGTGTACACATTGAATACAGAGGACAAGTATGTGACAATGCAAAGGACGCAGCCTACAATGCCTTCCATGAGAAGGAGCAGCTTTTTATTTCCCAACGGCGTAGAGTGCTTATCCAACCGTTTTCGTAACAAGGCCTTGCAGTCACCTGGCAAGCGGAATCAGCTGGCACAATGAACCAACGGACAGAAAGATTATGGGTGCAGAGTAGGGATGCACTGATACCGGTATTTCGGTATAGAGTACCAATATTTTTTTTTTGGTACTCACCGATATCGAATACCGGAAGTCCCATTCAGGAAGCCAGGCGGCGTGTAATGACTCGCCAACTGGCTTCCTGATTAGCCGGGAAGCCGGGCGGCGTGTAAAGACTCGCCACCCGGCTTCCCGATTAGCAGGGAAGCCGTCCCCATGCTTCTCGTCACCTACATGCTTCTCGTCACTAGGTGACGAGAAGCATGGAGCTGGCTTTCTGGTCAATCAGGAAGCCTGGCGCCGTGTCATGCTCCCTCGTCATGAGGTGAAGAGGGAGCATGAAGCCATCTTCCCGGCCAATCAGAAAGCCGGGTGCCCGGCTTTCAGATTGGCCAGCTTCCCGACCAATCAGGAAGCCGGGCAGCCCGTCATTACAGAAGATGCTCTTTCCTCACAAGTGACGAGGGAGCATGGAGCCGGCTTCACGGCCAATCAGGAAGGCGGGCAGCGTGTCATGATGCGCTGCCCAGCTTCCGGAAGTATCAGGCTAGGCATCGGAGCAAATACTCGGCATCGGCACCGATACCGATACCAAGATCAAACAGTGCGCTACTATATCTCCATATCTCACTGCGGTCTTATCACCACAGGCAAGGAATGGAGCTGGAGACAAAGAATAAACTGTCTCGTTTCCCTGATGGGGATCTAACAACTGGAACTGCCAAAGAAAAACCTTAACTCTCCTGTGTATACTGTATGTGTATACTGTATGGCTCACTCACTTTAAAGCAAACTGTTAATGAGAGACAGCGCTGCCATTTCTGATATCCTCCTGAGAATACTATTTGCCTGGCTGTTCCCAGCTTCAATTCTCTAAGTCACGGACCTGAAAAGAGCATGCAGCAGCAAGTCAAGACAAAACTCTTTGTTTGCATCACTAATTCCAGGTCAACATATATGACAGCCAGGAAATTCTCATTTCAGCAAAGGATTCCCTACCATACAACTCTCGCTCCTGCTTTCATTTAAAGGAAACGGGGAGGCTGCCACTGGTGACTTCTTCTGAAAATGCAGGCAGCCTGGCTGTTAAAGTTATATTGAAGCTAAGGCTGGAGCCAATGATTATTTTGGCCGATAATTTTTTTGATTAAATCTGATTTTAAAAAAATTAAATACCATCCTTAACCCCTTCATGACTGAGGCCTTTTTTTTCATTTTTTTGTACCCATGTTATATTCCACATTTTAGGCCTGAAAATTACTTAAAACCCCCCAACATTATATATTTTCTGAATGCCAAGACCCTATAGAATAAAATGGTGGTAGTTGCAAATTTTTATGTTGCGCAATATTAGCGCAACTCCTTATTAAACCCCAATATTTAGTGAAAAATTTAATTAAATGCCCCAAAACACAACAAAATACCCATTTTTTTAATGAAATATAAAAGATGAGGTTACAACGAGTAAAACGATACCCAACATGCCCAGGTTACAAATTGCGTGCATCCGTAAAACGGCGAATAGAGTCAAAAAAAGTTTCCCTCCCCCCAATGTTAATTAAAGCACTTAGCTTAAATGATGTCTCTTAATCCGATCTTCTTTCCTGCCGTTTTCATCTGTCCCTCCAGCGCAGCTGCAGGTCTCCGATCCAGCGCCGACTCCTCTGTGCTTGCTGGCACTTCCTGTCCCACGGTGCGCCCGCCTACCTTTTACAATACCTGTATTGTAAGGACATGGCGCTGGAATGGCTTCAGCCAGGGAATGACAGCTGCCAATGGCAAGATTCTGCAGGCGGCAGCTGAATGTAAATACAGCAGGTAGTGGGGCTGGTGCAATAGCCAGCCTGCTATTGGCCATTTTAATTGCAATAGCCAATAATAGGCTGGCTATTGCACCCGCCCATTGCTTGCTGTGCCCTCCTCCCAGCGTGGAGGAGAGAGCTAGGGGATCCAACCAACTAATCGATAATGAGAATAGTTGACAACCATTTTCATTATCGATGAATCGATTATGAGAATAGTTGACAACCATTCTCATTATCGATTAGTTGGTTGCAGCCCTAGTTAAAGCTTCATTTTTGTTTTATTTTTACATCTAGAAGGCCCACCTTTTTATAAATATTCTGTTCTTTTTCTTTAAAAAAAAAAAAAATTGTGTTGTTGCTTGTTTGCTAGTGGGTCCCGGCAGCGCTCTCCCCCCGCACGGGTGCCTTCCACAGCTAAGCGGCTGCTGTGGAGGCACCCGTGCGCATTGACGGCCATGCCTGCAGTAGCTGTGTGCGTCTATAGACACACACACAGCTACTACGGCAGGCCATACCCCTCCTCTCCTCCCTTTAGGGTCATTGACGGCAGAAGGAGCCTATGGGCCCTTTGCTCTGTTACCTCCCCCCGCAACCAGGAAGTTCGGTGAACTTAGGATCGTTTCGGGGACCGGCATCAGTGATACAGGTAAAGTGTGGTGTGGGGGATGGGACACAAAAAGGTAATGGGAGTTTTTATATCTTAATGCAGAGAATGCATTAAGGCAAAAAATGACTAGTCTTTAACACTACTTTAGGCTGCCCATACACTCTACGGATTTCAGAAATCCACTCATTCCCTTACCCACGCTGATCAGCATACCGTGTTTCCCCAAAAATAGACACTGTCTTATATTTTGTTGGGCTCAAAAAAACACACTAGGTCTTAATTTTTTTTTGTACAACATTCCACACTTATTCATGTAGAAAAGTCCACATGTATTCATGTACAAAAATATAGTGATCAGGGCAATCAGGGGTGCTGTACCTTTCCAAGAGCAATTTGCTAACCAATCGCTGGCCAGAATGAGCGAAGTGCACTTTCACTATCAATTCCTCACAGGCGGAGTGCATTTGGTATCACTCCGCATGTGGCAGGAGCCGGCGCTATAGAGGAGGCATCAGCTTATGCGGGTCTGCTCCCTCCGTTGCCGCATTGCTTCCTCTAGCGCTGGCTTTGGTGGCACCGCTGATTCTCTCACGCGGCTCTTCAAGTTCCCCCCTTATGCCACCACCGGCCCTGGGAATGGTCACAACTAGGTCTTATTTTCGGGTTAGGTCTTATATTTTATCAATTCCCAAAAATAGTACTAGGTCTTATTTTCGGAGTAGGCTTTATTTTCGGGGAAACAGGGTAGATGGAGGAATCCCTCTAGCCAGCTATTGTAGTCAACAGCCGCTGCTTTGGCGACTCCTGAATATTGCCTGCGTCTGATTGGAATCCGTTCGGCAAAGAGATTTCAGACTGGCTTCTTCAATGAAAGATGATTGAAGCAAAGGGGGGTCCTGGCAGGACCACCCACAGCTCAGTGTTTGGCCACCTTTAATCTAACCCTCTTCCTTCCATACTTTGAGTCATTGACCCCGATCAAATATGCAGAGAAGGACTACTGAGTTTTCTCCAACTGTCCTGAAATATTTACTTCATCTAAAAGGCAAGAGTGAATGCCGGAGAATCAGAAGAGCCACTAGATGTCTCCAATGTATTGCTCATGACAAGTGTAGTTTAAAGCAGACGCAATAGGTGCCGTACATACTAACAAATGTGGAGTTCAAGTCATACTCTTTGTTGGGTAAATTAAAGCGTTCCCCAGTGATGACAATCTACTTGGGGTGCACCGATACTAGTTTTTCAGCTTCCAGTAGCGATATTTTTTTCCCCGGTATTTGCCGATACAGAATACCGATACTGGAAGTCCCATTAAGGAAGCCGGGCGGTGTGTAATGATTCGCCTCCTGGCTTCCCAATTAGATTTCTGGCCTATCAGGAAGCCAGGCGGCGAGTCATTACACGGCGTCCGGCTTCCTGATTGGCCGGGAGGCCAGCTCCATGCTTCCTCGTCACCAAGTGATGAGGGAGCATGGAGACGGCTTCACTGCCAATCAGGAAGCAGGAGGCCGAGTCATTACCCCCTCCCCCCGGGTCCTTGATTGGCCGGAAAGCCTGCTCTATGCTCCCTGGTGACAAGGGAGCATGGAGCCGGCCAATCAGAAAGCTGGGCAGCGTGTAATGACTCACCACCCGGCTTCTTCATACCGGAAGTTCCGGTATCGGAATAGACATCGGGAGCTTTCTTGGACTGCTGGGATAGGTCTCCTTGGGGCCATTATTCACACACCTTGAGCATCTCTAGGAGCTTCTCCCGATTGTAGACGGTACCGATCTCCTGACCCAGAACGCAGTCCAAAAGGCGACTCACTGGATAGGCGAGGGGGAATGTGACCACCATGAAGATCCGAGTCAACCACAGAGTGTTGGCCCCTACCGCCAGGCCATGGCGGGAGCACAGAGCTTGAGGAACAATCTCTCCAAGCACCACAATGCCCGTGGTGGAGGCGGCGATGGCGGCGATTCCTGATCCGATGAGCTCGTCCAGCAGGGTGGTGAGCGTGGTGTTGACCAGCACGTTGCCAAGCAGCAGAGAGCAGAGAAGATAGTTGCCCTGGCGACGGATCGGTTCGATCTTGGCGGCGTACCTTCTCTCCCTGTCTGAGCCGCAGCGTTGCACCACCCGCAGTTCCATGGGGTCAAGGGCCATCAGTCCCAGGTTAAGGCCGCTGAAGATGCCGGACAGGCTCAGCAGCACCGCGATGACAATTGCTTGCAGCCAGATTGGCATGAGCGGCTTGTGAGCCTCTATGACCCGCAGGCGCCCGTCCGGGCCCGGGTGCAGGGTCCAGGGCTGCCCGGGGCCCCGCCGCGTGCAAAGGATGTAGACCCGGGAGCTCTGGCTCTTCCTCAGGGGCAGGACCTTTACCACCAGGAGGGCGGCCGTACCCCCAGCCACCTCGCTCACATTCAGCCCTATAGAGTCCCTCACCAGGTCACCGGTGTCCTTCACGCAGCTGCTGTTGTCCTGAGCCTCCACCGCAGCCTCGGTGAAGGCCAGCAAGTTATCGATGTCGGTCTGCAGGTTCAGGCCATAGAAGCGGAGCCGCAGGCGGCTGCCTTCCGTCACCTCGAGCTCCCCGCTATCTGACAGCTCGGCGGGCCTGTCGCAGCCCTCCATGCGGAAGCCCAGGATGTATGGAAACTCCGTGGGGTGCGAGACCTCGGCCTGAGAAGCGCAGAGCGCCGGTAGGACGAGCAGCGTGAACAAGCTGGCCGAATAGACACCCGGGCCGGCCATAGTGTGCCCAACTCTCCGAGGCCACAGCCGGGTTTGCGACGCTGCAAGCCACGCCCCGCGACCGCGCAAACCACGCCTCGCCTTCGGTTTTGGACTTTAGCCACGCCCCCTCATCTGACTTTCGAAACCGCGGCACGGCGTCGTTTACATAACCACGCCCCCATATATTTCCCACGCACCCGCCCATCGCCTCGGACACGAGTCTTCACTCCATTGACAGATAACGCCTTTTTATAAATGGCAGGTCACGCCCACCCCCGACCGCAGCTCTGCAATCCGAGCACACAGAGGAGGGGCGGGCGGGCGTTCTTCAGATCTAAAGATGTAACAAGTCTCGTCAGGTCACCAGGGGCAACGATGATTGTTTTATCTGGTTGCCAGGACAACAGAGGAAAGGATCTGCTTTGCGTTCTTTTTTGTTTGTTACAATATAACAATTATCACAGGGTAGTGATAAATAAGTTATGAGCCTGCAAAGATCTGCCGCATTTTATTAGGCAAATGTTACTTAACCCTTTCGCTGCCAAGCCCTTCGGAACATTTTGCAACCCAGCTGGCCACACCATTTTTGCAATGTTTCCCATTGATTTTATTTTCAACTGCTGCGTAGCTAAAGGTCCCCCAAACCATATATTTTCTGAAAGCGCAGGCCCTGCAGAATAAAAAGATGGTGCTACTAACTTGGTAGGCCCTGCGATAATTGCGCAAATGTTTCTCAAATTAATACTAAACTGATAAAAATACAAAATTAAATTGATAAAGCCTTAAAATCAGTATCAGTGCACACATAAAAAATTAAAAAGATAAAACTGTATTGAGTTAATAAATAACAAATATGTAGAAATCTGAAATTGCGCCCTTTTGCCAAAAGGTAAAAAAATGAAGGAACGCAAAACTGTAAATAAGCGATTTATGTTAAAAATTGTTTTTGCGCTGTGTTGGTGTTGTGATAGAATGATACAGTCGTATATTTCCTTGCAACACACGGCAGTCGTATATTTCATTGCAACACACGGTATCACAACGCACAGCAATGTGTCACAAAGCTTCGCCATGTGCTGCCACAGAGCACAGTTAAAATAATGGTTACTTACCTGTCGCCAGATCGCTTCTGTGTCCCGTAGAAGGGCCCGCCCCCGCCGGACACCGCCACGGGCTCCGTTGCCCCTCCTACGGGACCGGCGTCCTTGGTGTCCACGGGGAGCTGGGGAGGAGATCAACGAACTTCCATTCATCGATCCACTCCCCGTTCTATGGGACCGGGAGCGATGCCGTTGGCATCACTTCCGGTCCCTGGTCTGTCAGTTCTGGCTCCTGCAGCCCATCTATAAACTATTGAAGTGCGATCTGCACTTCAATAGCTTATTTTCAGTGTAAAGGTGACACTGGGGGTACAAAAGGCCTCAGTCATGAAGGGGTTAAAAGAAAAAAAAAGACAAAACTCATGCATTGCGATCCGTTCTAATAACGCACTGAAGCGCATGTGCAATGGCGTACACCACAATATGGTGCATGTGTATTTTATGTGGGGGGTAGGGGGGTTTATGGTCTTTTTGTTCTATTATTTTTTTGTATGAGTGCTACTCCATATTAAGAAAATCATGAATGAACAGGGGACACATAGTACTATGTGTCCTCAATTAGTTGCAAACACAGATGATCACTCTGGTGTTTGTCCTCCACACAGAGGATCGGTAAATAGCACAGATATTTACTGATCCTCCGTTCGGCCACGCACACAGCCGCTGTCATCCGGAAACTGACAGGAGGACAGCGACTGCTTCAGCGACCATGAGCTTATAGCAATACTGTATATGCCAGCGCCGTAAGGCATACTGACCTGGCCAGCTGGGAACAGTTTTGTTCCGCCGTATGCCCTACGGCGCTGGCAGGGAAAGGGTTAAACATGTAAAACGGTTCATAACAAAATATCAATCTGATATGAACATAATATCATATCATAAAAAATAAGAGTGCAAAGAGGGGAGGATCTAGCTCTGTACATTTTTGTTCTATTGACTTCTATACTGGACAAAATTGAGTAAATAATCTATTACATTTATTTATTAAAGGTGTTTATATAGCGCCAACAATTTACGCAGCGCTGTACATACTATTCATTGAAACTTGTTAAAGATGTCACCAGCACACCCTATTGAAGTGAAGAACACCTCTGTTTATTGACGCTTTATTTTTTCCGTCATGGAACGCTGTACTGAAACAAATTTTATACAATTTTTTGGGGACAGATAGAGCTTTCTTTTGGTGTTTTTTTTATTTTTATTTGTGTGTGTGTAAATTTTATTTATTTTGTGAGCAATTTTTTCTTAAACCTTTTTTTTTTTACACTTAACTTTATTACAGTTTATTACAAATTACAGTGACAGGTCCCCTTTATGGGGATATCAGGGGTCTCTAAGACCCCTAATGTCACCTAGTGACCCCCAGAGAAGCTGATGAAGCACAGATGGGCTTCATCAGCTTCTCTCCGGTTTCTGTACAGGAGAGTGACAGGGGAATGCGGAAGTGATGTAGCACACATCACTTCCTGCATTCAGAGACCGGGAGGAGAGCGGAGGGAGATCTGACGCACGAGAGGGCACGAGCATGAAGGGCGTCTAACGATCCGGCCATCTTTCAGCGTTAACAAGTTTCAGTATTGGCGACGCCATCCGCGGTCACTTCGAGCACCCACGCTGATAGGGATACCCAGTAAGGAGTGCAGCAGGATTCTGGAATACATATGTACATACTATTCATTCACATCAATACCTTCCATCCATGAGTTCATAATCTATAAGCTCCCTATCTCACATGCATACACACGCAGGCTAAATTAGACAGGAGCAGCGGCATAACAATAGCCAAAAAAACCTATGCAGCTGCTATGGGGGCCTGGTGGTGGAGGGGGGCCCCATTGCGGATTGCCAAAGGTGCTGTTGACACTGATCCTGTACCCCCCTGTGACATTTCCAATCAAGAAGAGCTGACACATCAGATGTACCGGAGGAGACAATGGAGACAGCTCTCCTGCTACCTGACTTTAAAGTGACACTAAACTAAGGAGTTGAATTTTAAAAATGCATTCAGGTAAATTAAAGTATCATTAAAGTCTGGACATTTTTTAACTTATTCTGGGCAGCCACCGGTCCCAAAGCGATCCTCTGTTCCCTGTTTTTCCTGGTTGCAGCGGAGGAGGATACAGATGACAGTGGAGCCATAGGCTCCTTCTGCCATCAATCAAACTGGTGAGCGGAGAGGAGGGGTGTGGCCTGCTGCAGGGCTGTATGTCTATGGACGTGCAAAGCTACTGCGGGGACGAGCACGCACAGGTGCAACCACAGCAGCTGCTTAGGGCAGGGTGAGAGCGCTGCAGGGACCCACTAGAAAACGAGGAACCCAAAAATGTTTAAGAATTAAGTAGAAAAGAAGATTTGTGCAAAGGCGGGCCTCCTAGGTGGAAACATAAAAAATAAACTTTAATATCACTTTAACTATGAACAAAAATGTATCTTATTTGTGTATCACTCGTTGGTGCTGACACTGTCCTTCTTTCTGGAGGGTGGCTACATTACAAACCATAATAGCAATAACATTACAACACACACAGGGACCGACCATTGGGAACAAAAGTAGCCCCCCCTCCAGAAGGAAGGACAGTGTCAGCACCAATTCAGAGATGATTTGAGAATCTACAGCCGAGTGATACACAAATAAGATACATTTTTGTTAATAGTTAAGCTACTTGAACGTATTTTTAAGATTCAGGGGTCTATTCACTAAGCTGTCGTAGGCAGCCGAAGTGAGCCGAACGCTGTTCGGCTATTTACTTCAGGTTTGTACGGCTGATTTCAGCCGTATATCGAACAACGTATATTGATATGTAAATAGCTCCACCCATTCTTATGTACATATCACAGTTGAGACTATTTTCAGTGGGGGGCCAGTAGCCCCTATCTTAATTTTGGTTGCCCCTGTCTGCCTGACATCTTGTGTCCGGGTTTCTGCTGCCATGAAACCCGAACACAGCATTCAAAACCTGGACTGTCCGGGTGAATCCTGGATAGGTGGCAACCCTATTTGTGGTTTACAAAATTAGACTCTAGAACAGGAAGTGAAAGGGGCCCTTTAGACACTAGCTTCTGTCCTTGCATTTGTAGTTAAAAAGACAGAAAGAGGGAGGGGGGCCTCGTTATATGTAGATCCAAATAAAACATGAATTAATTAAATACAGTTAGCTATTTTGTCAAGCGTAGCAACTGTGTCTGCTGCTGTCTGCTGCCACATTCCCCCCTTTGATGCTCTCGCAGCGAAAGCCTGAGCAAGATAAAGCATCATTAACAGACTAATAAAATACAGGGGGGCATCTTTAGTACACAGGATGGGCTAATAGCAGTCCCAGTTAGTCTCGGGGGACCAGTGGTTGATATTTCCACAGAGCCATTACATGGGCTGCAGCTTTTCTCTCTACAGTGGTCTCTACGAAACTCTTGATCATTCTAGTCCCTAAAGGTATCAGACAAGGGAGGAAAATACAGGCTGCCAGTATTGCCATAACTACTCCCAACATGGCCTTCATCCCATTCACATTTGGAAACCAGTCACCGAACCAGCCATCAACATTAAATCCATCCCATGTCTTCACTGGCACATGAGCTAACTTCCTCATCCTGTCAGTTATTTTTGTCTATCACATTTCCGTTGTCATCGATCTTTAAAAAGCAGTTGCTTAAGTTAAACTTCCTACAAACACTTCTCTCCGCAGCTAACAGATAATCTAATGCAAGTCTGTCCTAGTAAATGACAATACGTATCCTAGTTTCTTAATTCACAAATAAATTTAAAACATTTGCAGATTCATTGGTAATCATTTCTAATACCTAATAATTCAATTAAATATATATCAAAAACAATAGTGAGTCGCCTACACATTGGCTCCTTGTATTCATCTCTCCCCCTCATAGTATATATGCAAAAAAAGGGGGGGTTTGTAGAGAGGGTTTGTGGGAGAGACCCATTGTCGGGATTCTCCCTGTGTGCATACAGCGCACACCTGGAAAAGTCATCAGGTACTCACCTATATCAAGTACCTGGAGGTGGGTCGACATGGAGTAGGGCTGGCACGAGGTGGGTGGCTGGAGGTAGCCCTGCCATCACGTACCGTCCATTCTCTCTACCCGGACCCCGGGGTCTTAAAGGGAGGAATACCCTAGGCAGTGGGAGATATATATCTTGGCTTCAAACCAGGTAAATTTTCCCACCTCCCCTTCCCCCTTTTTCAAATTGAGTTTTGATTGTCACCTTGTTTAGGCATTGATATTTGTTGCTGTGTCACCATCAATGGGAATTTCACACACCCAACAGTAGTGGATAGTAATATACACATATGTCCCACCTGGGATTTGGGAAACACATAGCAAACTGATTAAACTATTGACACATATATATATATAGGGTTTATACACAACCCCTTTTTTTGCAATTAAATATATAGATAGGAGTTCTGTAGTTATACAAACCATTTTCCGCCCAAGTGGCAGGACCATGATACTGGACAATAAGCTGGGGGGCCATTCATTATCTTTCCAATTTCCTATCTGTAGGTCAGAGGCCCTTCTTTTCCTCTGTAACTCTTCATACACTGGGACTCCTAATTGTTCTCCACTCCTAAGGGGGAGGAGAAAGAATGAGGGTTTCAGTGTCCCTGATACACGCGCTTGGGGAAGCTCTGAGTAAGCTTTGTTCCCACAGATCCAGTATAGGTTTTCTGGTGCTTTCCAGTTAGATTCTGTTGTGAGATCTTCCCATACCCCTTGTAAATTGGTGAAGTTTGTAAAGGGATGTGGGTCTGGCATGGGCACATCATCACTTACCCACCAAGATGTATTCTTACAGGTGTCATTGTAAAACTGCTGTCCTATACAGGCCATTTCTCCTACATGGGTTTTGTACAGGCGACCTGACCTGGCTATACCATATTTCCCAATTATGAATGTCTTCAGATACCACTCAGATTTTACTCACTTGAGGGGGTTTTTCAGGGGTGTTATTGAAAGGAACATTGTAATCTGCTTCCGGGCCTCCCAGGGCCATTGGTCTCCCATGTTAGTCCCTTCACACACATAGCAATTTGTCACTCTCAAATTGTCAGCAACCTTTTCAGCCAGTTCTAAGAACAGGTTCTTGGTGTTAGGGGGTACCTATGCCGATGCACAATCCCAACGGGGACAATAGTTCCATGCTTCATTAGAGCAACCTGCTCCTAAGCTACCCGAACAGATATATCTGTCATTTGTCAGGTATTCTCTCTCCCATACCATCCCCCCGCAACTTCCTCTGGGAGAATGGTTAAGGTTAATGGCGGAATACACATACAAAAATCAGGTTCGCTGTTGTATTGGGATTCGTTATCAGGGTGCGATTTATCTGTTTGCCTGTGGAGATAAAGCTCCGGACAGTTAACCAAGTTTTAGCGGGCTCATGGGTGGGATCATAACAGGTTACCTGGTTCCCTACGATACACATTGAATAAGTGGTTTTGTTATGCACAAAGGTACCAAAATTTGCGTGGTTATGGGCCCTACGCTAGTGGTTTTGATACACAGATCACATGAATTTCCCTCCCCCTTATGGGTCTGGCCAAACTCATTACTATAGCTAACAGTAATTTTAACAAAGCACTTTTAGTAGAAATCATATTGGTGGATACTCCAAGCTTTGGCTGTGCGTTGACCAGTCAGCTTCCAGGGGTGTGACTGGAGCAGAGCCTGTAGATATCAGATGTATCCACTTCTTCCGCCGTGCGTTGACCCAACAGCTTCCAGGGGTGTGTTGGGAGCAGGGCTGTAGATATCAGTTGTGTCCACTGCTTCTGCCGTGCGTAGACCCAACAGCTTCCAGGGGTGTGCTGGGAGCAGGGCTGTAGTTCTTCCCTCTGATCTCTTTGGTCAGTCTCAGCTTTAAGGGGTCTTGTGGGTCCGCTATACTCAGCCAGGAGTCTGTATGGTCAGCGGCTCACTTTGCCCTGGAGTGATGTATCCAGGGGGTCACCTCTGCTACCTTAATTGCTGTGGGGGTAGATAGCAGAACAGTGAAAGGACCTCTCCATCTGGGGCCCAAGGGGGTTAAATTCCACTCTTTTACCCAAACTGCTTCTCCGGGTGCAAAAGGGTGGACTGGGTTGGACATGCTTATAGGGAGCTTCTCTTGAACCCATTTCCCTATCTCCTGCATGTTTTCCCCAAGTTTCTGTAACACTTCATAGTTCAGTATACCCCCTATCTGGTGTAGATCTCCCTTTATGATGGGTGGGGGTCTTCCGTAGAGTACATCTAAAGGGGACAGGTTTTTCCTCTTTGTACATCCCAGGATCAGTCTGTATCCATTCTTGTTCTGCCTTTATATAAAATGTCTCCAAAGCTAGTTGTAATGCTCTCGTTAGAGCGATGAGTTCCGCTTTTTATGCAGAGGTTCCCTGTGATAAGGCTCCTGCCTCTATCACTGTCTCCTGTGTCACCACTGCATAGCCAGCATAGCGGATCCCATCCTTTACAAAGCTGCTGCCATCAGTGAAGTACTCAACATCTGGCTTCCCAAGGGTCTATCTTTTAAGTCTGGCCGACTTGCATAGACATCATCCATTACCTGGAGGCAGTCATGGGCTAGAGGCTCTTGTGAGGTGGGGAGCAGAGTGGCTGCGTTTAGGGTGTTTACAGTCTCTAAATGGATCCGGGGATTTTCACACAGCATGACTTGGTATTTGACCATCTGGCTGTTAGTGAACCAGTGATTTCCTTTGTAATCCATCAGGGTCTGCACCTGGTGTGGGACTCGGACATACATCTCCTGACCCAGTGAACACTTGTCAGCTTTGGCCACTAAGAGGGCTGTGGCTGCGATGGCTCGCAAGCAGGGTGGCCAGCCTTGAGTTACAGTGTCCAGCTGTTTTGAGAGGTATGCTACAGGGCGTTGCCACAATCCCATTTACTGCGTCAAGACTCCAACTGCTATTCCCCGCTTTTCACTGGCATACAGGTAAAAGGACTTCTGATTGTCTGGTAAGTCCAGAGCAGGGGCAAGCATCAAGGCAGTCTTAGTGTCTCGGGAGGCTGGGTCTTGTTGTTCCTCCCATAGAAATGGTTCTTTCTCACCCCCCTAAGTGGATACATAGAGGGGCCTGGCTTTGGTGGCAAAGTCTGGTCTCCAAATCCGGCAGAATCATGCTGCTACCAGGAACTCACGCACTTGGCGTCTGGTTGTTGGGGTAGGGATCTGGTAAACAGCTTCTTTCCTACCCTCTCACAACTGTCTCTGGCCTTGTGATACTCTGAACCCCAGGTATTTTACAGTCTCTTGGCATAATTGAGCCTTTTCCTGGATACCTTGTAGCCCGCCTCCCCAAGTACTCTTGGATTGCCGCAAGGGCTTTGCGGGGGACTGGATACTGTTTCAGACTGACCGGGGTACCTCCAGGTTTGAGCTCAATAAAGATTGGTGGGATGTGTCTGGCCAGTCCTGCTGGGAAAGGGAGTGGGGCTTCTGTCAGAGTAAACATTCTCCATTCCTCCTCTTTTGGCATACTGAAGACCATGATAGGGATCTCAGAGGCATGGGGCAGTTGTAGGACAGCCTGTCCATCAAGTAAGTCTGTGCCCAACAAGGGAATGGGACAGTCTGGCATGTATAGAAACTGATGTTGGACTTGGTGTCCACCCAGGTTACAAAGTCTTTTCATCAGAAAGGGTCTGTTAACTTTATTCCATGTGGCTCCAACAACAGTAATTTCTTTGTCAAAGATGGGGGCTATTGGTCGGGTCACTACTGAATGTTGAGCCCCAGTATCTAGAATAAAATCACTCCTGTGGCCCCCTATTGTGGCAGTGACCATGGACTCCCAGGGGCCTAATAGAAAGAAGCCCGTCGGCCTCAGTACAGATGGTCATCTGGATACACAGAGTCTGTCCGTCCCACAAAATCTGCATACATGTCTTCCTGTCTGGGCTTCTCATATCGTCCGTTCTGGACCTGATCTTCCCATGATTCCCTCCTCATAGGGCCTGGTACCTGTCTCCCGGGGCCTCTTTAGGGACAATCTCTCCTCCAGTGTCCCTCACTCTCGCAATATGCACATTGATTTTTCACCCATTTTGACACATCATCTCTCCAAGTACTCTATTGCAGCGTCTCAGTTCTTAGACTGACTAAAAAAACATAGCATTAGTTATCAGCCTCTCATATAATAGAATTGTGTCCTGCACTCTCGGGGTTGCTAAAGGTGTGCTTGATATCCCCCGTCTACATAGTGGGGCGTCGGGGCTTGTCCCTCTACATATGGAGGGGGCTGTCCATGTTTCTGTGAGTCTGTCATAACATGTTCTTGAAGTTTGTCAATAGTCTCTTAGTCAAATGTTCCCTGTGGGGGCCACCGTGTTCCATAGCGGGGCCAGTCTTTCACACATAGACTTTCCACTCTCCTGTGGCTGTTTCAGATTACAGCCCTTACAAAATCCCATCCGGAAGTTATTTATCAAACATTCTGTAGCCCCTATATAGTTATATACATGTGCTACTATGAGATGTAGATTCTGACTATGAACAGTTAATTGCCTCTGTGGAAGAGAGGCGGAGACTTGTGGAGATTGTAGTACAGAGCAAATATGGATACATTGCTGAAAGGACATTGGGAACTACATCACCCAGGGTGCTGTGCGAGAGGAAGCCGGGGGACTATGGGTTGCAGGGACTGAGCACACTCAGTCTGGGACTGGGACCTGAAGTGTCCAGATCTATGTGAGACAAGGTGAATTGAGACTGCCTGTAATAGAGCTGTGTGGTCGCCTCTGACAGACAGGGACACACAGGCTCTGTACCGCAGTGTATAAAGACTATTGTCCGTTCGCCAGCAGCTGAAGAGACAGTAATTGAGTGCCTACACTGAGGCCTAGTGGCGCGTCATCGACGGAAGTATCACGGCCTGGTCGTGCGGCCGATCCAGCCACTGGAGTGAACCAGTCAGCCCTGGAGTGAAGTTGGCTAGCCTAGGACATTACTACTGGCCAGTAGTCTAGAGGGGTGTGATACTTCCAAAGGGAGATATTGTTGTGGGATTTCTCTACTTTGATATTTACTTCTGAGACAGTCTGACATCGCAGGACTACGTATAGGCAATAGATAGCTGCGGTCCCTGGATGTCAGAGTGCATTGATTACCTCATATTGTATAGTGTGTTATTGTTACATTATTAAGAGACTATTTTGTGTTATTCAGCCATTAAATCCTTTACAAAAAAAACTCTACAAAGGTGTGTTGGTGAGCTGTGATCCACCAATTGGGCGGTGCATTGGTGCAGGGAGACAGAAAGACCCGTTACTACCAGCGGCTCCTACGGGGGTAGCGCTACAATTCTAAGGGAGTCGGGACTGACTGGTTCCCACCCATATTTGAACTCTACAGACACCAAGACAGACACAGAGGGTAGGGTGAGGATTGAGAGTCTAATTAGGGGTCCGAGACTCTCGACACAAAAAGATTATAAGACAACAATTCCTCTTATCGTTGACTCGACACCTGCCCGAGGGCTGCACCTACACAGGGTCCACTCTCGCTTTGTTGCCGGGTAACGTCTCATTCAACCACAAACACACTGACTCTACCACCATAAATTACTAACTACCTGAGGCATACCGGTCTTGGATGCGCTATCATCCAATCGGGGTTCCCCTTGGGAGGTGATCAAGCTCCCCTTCTCTCGAACTGTCGAGAGGTCTTTTCTGACTAACAGACTGTTATCCCATAAACCATAAGGCCAAGATCTCTCACCTGGTCCTGAAGTGGGGCCCCCAAGGTTTGGTTCCCAAGTCCGGGTTCAAGGCGCCGTCAGGGTCGCCTTGGAGCTGGCGACGAAGATGTAGCGTAGTCTCCCAGACAAATGTCCAGGGGCGCCAGAGACACAGCATCGATCCGAGCGGCGAGCTCCGCAACGATCCCAGCGGGCTGCGGTGGAAAACACCTGTCTCGGTAGTCACACTTGGCTTCCCGGCCAATGCACCAAGAAATGTAGCGGGAAATAGCTTTGGGAATCCAGCAATAGACTCCGAACAGGAATACAAATCTTCTTTATTCTCTGCGCAGATCTAGACCCAGGGGAGTGTTGTCTCCAAATCCTGAGTGCCCTCTTAGGGCCGTCAAAACATATATATAATAACAATTACGTCACATTACACATTTCCAATACACATATTTCCTATACGTCTTATTCCTTATGCAGCTCTAAGCTAATCAGCAAGCAGCATTTGCAATTTAACTATATACACTGTATGGTTTATATCCGTTATCTATTTTTGGTTCACCTTTGACACAGACTGTGATAAGGAAAGGTTGGGGCTTTTGACATTTTTGTTTAGCATTTGTGGTTTACAAAGTTAGACTCTAGAACAGAAAGTGAAAGGGGCCCTTTAGACACTAGCTTCTGTCCTTGCATTTGTAGTTAAAAAGACAGAAAGAGGGAGGGGGGCCTCGTTATATGTAGATCCAAATAAAACATGAATTAATTAAATACAGTTAGCTATTTTGTCAAGCGTAGCAACTGTGTCTGCTGCTGTCTGCTGCCACAATATTACCATATCTACTGCAGATATCCACTGCAAAGCCTGTGCAAAGAGCAGAGCTGTGGGAGGGGACCAGCAGTCTCCACCCACTACAGGTTGGCTACAGAAAAGTACAGGAGGGGGCAGAGACAAGACCAGTCCCCGTGCACAAGGAGAGAGAGCAGCAGTGACTGGTCTTTATTACAGTAGTGGGCGGAGACAAGACCAGTCACCCTGCACAAGGAGAGAGAGCAGCAGTGAGCAGTCTTGATTACAGGAAACTCCAAGTGTCACACTGGATTACTGCACAGATCTGGAAGAAATACACAAAGCTCACCGACATTCCAGGAGGCACACACCAGACTCTTGTAATATAGATACGATTTGCTTATCAGGGTTCAGCTTTAACCTACCAGCGTGTCTATGATTTGGGAAAGGAAACCCACGGAAGCACAAGGAGAACATGCCAACTCCATACAGTTGATGCCATGGCCCGGGATTCATGCTAAGGTTCATATATACAGTTGCGTTTTAGCGCACGTTACAACACACTTAAAGGCATGTATCCAGCTTACCTAGCCTAAAAATATTACTCATCTCAGTGCCACACTGCTGCACTTTGTTCCAAAATATGACATGTCAAAAACATGGGGTGGGGGTTTGCTGCATTTTTTTGCATTAGTCAATAGCAGCACATCAAAACGTAGCTAACGTGCATTTTTGACGCATTTTCTCATATTGGCAACAGGTATTAACAAACTTTGGTCAATGGCTGTTATCTCTATCTATTTCAGATCCCAAATTCAAAAAGAATAGGAAACGTGTGTCAATGTGCATCGCAAGTCAAGGCGCAAAGAAAATGCACATTGATGCACGATAATGCACCTGCCTAAAGCACCTCTACGCACACACATAGATCTAAATAGGCCATTAAAGGCAAATTTGTATTTGTAGATTGTAACAGAAAAAGAATAGTAAGCAGGGGCGGACCTGCTGCTGGCACGGCTGCACAAGGGCCCTAGGCTGGAGGGGTAGCCCCAGTGAGCTCTGGTCCCGGGCAGCCCCTATTGGTGGAATACAGGGCAGGGCAGGGTCCCTGGAGCCGGGGGGGATGTCCAACGGTCTTCTGAGCAGGAAGGGGGAGTCTAGAGCCCTGCTATTTACCCAAAGCCCCCCAATAATAAGTAAATAATAAATAAAAAATAATAAGGAATAAAAAAAAAAAAAACACACACACATGCTCAGCATGTTCAGCCAACCCGAAGTGCAGAAGGAGTTCGACTCAGCCGATCCAACATCTGGATCGGCTGAGCCGAACCTCCGGCAGGCTACTCGCTACTGTTCGGCCTATTCTCATAGATGTCGAACAGCAGTGAGTGAATAGCAAAATGCCGCTGAGCGGCATTCGGCTTGGCTATTCTGCTCGGTACCTCTGTGGTACCGAGGAGAATAGAAAAACAGTCAAAAAAAGTGAAAAAAAAATAGAAGACAATTGAAATGATGGCAGATAGCAGATGAAGCCTGGCTCTGCCCAGCTGTCAGTAGCAGGCTGTCGGCCGGCCAATGGCCGGCTTTCGGCTCACTTCGGCTTTCACCTTGGCTCGGTAGGGCTTCAGGTCGACTGAGCCGCTCGGCCAACTTCGGAAGCTGTACAGGCTATAGTGAATAGCCCGTACAGCAGCCCTTCGGTTCTGCTGAACCAAAGGGGTCCTGGAGCCGAAGCTAGCCGAAGGATCAGTTGAAGCAATGGCTAGATCCTTCGGCAGCTTTGTGAATAGACCCCTAAAAATTTGTTTTCGAACGAAATGAACGGAAACTGAAAACATTTTTATTCATTTCGTCAAACAAAACAAATGTTTATGCTATTTTGTATTCGGCCACTGGAGGCAGGGTGCATGATGTCGCCTGAGGCCACATGCCTGCTGGGGAGAGTGCACAATTTTCTGTTGTTGTTTCGGGCACAAAATGAGCTAGCTACGGATCTGCCAATGTGCACCGGCAAAAAATTTGTTGCGTTTCGTTTTGATTCGGATTTTGTGTTATTTAGTTTTTTGGGATTCGGGTTCAAAAGTCAATTCGTTTCGTGATTCGGACGAAATTCGTTAGCGGTAGTCTGTACGAAAATTTCATTTAGTTTTCGTTTCGTTTGTTTTGTTGCAGCAAAGTGACATTAAAAAAAATGTCACTTTGCTGCAACGAAAATTCGTCAACACAAACGAAAAAGCACACAGACTACCGCTAATTAATTTAGTCCAAAATTTAGTTTTAGGATATTCCGGTTCGTTTTCATTCTTCATTTCTGTTCTTCGGAAATTCGGATACATCTGAATCTCCGAATAATGAAAATTCGTCCAAAGAAATGATTGTTTTCCGAAACGAATCGCACATGTCTAGTCATTACCGTATCAAGGCTGGTCAGAGCAGAACATGCAAATAGACAAGAAAGTAAGGAGAAGAAGAGAGAAAAGCTAGAAGAAGAGGGGAGAAAGAAGGAAAGAAGGAAAAAAAGGAAAAGAAGAGAGAGACAAGAAGGAAAAGAAGGAGAGATAGAAAGAAGAGAAGAAGAAAGAGGGAGAGAGGCGAGTCCCATAAGACCGTCACACAGAAAATATGAAGCAGGTATATCCAGGGGCTTCCCCAGGCGCTGTGTCACCCAGTGCGGCTGTTGGGCACTCGGTCATGGACTTTTTAGAGAGGGTGATACCAAAGTGACTGTCAGTGATTTTGACGCCACTGGGTATATCAAGCGGTATCAGTATTATTCAGGTCTTGAGAGATAACTTCCAAATACTTCATGGAAGTCTTAAGGTACCCATACACCTTACAACCCTCGCAACCCTCTTTGTATGCATGTGAGATAGGGACCTTAGATTGTAAGCTCCTTGAGGGTAGGGACTGACATGATTGTGCATCTATGTAAAGTGCTGCGTAATTGTCGGCACTCTATAAATACCTGTAATAAATAAATAATAAATAAATAAATAAAACTTTCGCTGCCAATGCCTTTTTTGCACACATGTTATAATGCACATTTTAGGCCTGAAAATTACTTAAAACCTTATATATTTTCTGAAAGCAGAGACCCTGTAGAATAAAAATGGAGGCAGTTGCAAATTTTTACGTCGCACAATAAAAGCGCAATTCTTTATCAAGCCCAAAAATGTATTCAAAAAAGCACTTAAGTTAATTTTAGTTCACAACACAACATAATTCCCATTTATTTTGTAAAAAAATGAAAGATTAGGTTACGAGCAGTAGATAGATATCCAACATGGCCAGGTTAGAAATTGCGTGCGTTTGTGAAATGGCAACATAATACGGTATCCCAAATTTCCCATAGACAACGCTTTAAAAGTCTGTACAGGTCATCAGTTTAGAGCAGGGGTAGCAGAGCAGGGGTAGCCAAACTCCAGCCCTCCAGCTGTGGTGAACTACAAATCCCATGATGCATCTCTCTCCGGGAGTCATGTCTGTGAGAATCTTGCAATGCATCAGTTAAAGATAGTGCCAGCCTGTGTAGGGCTTGATTGATTACTTTCTTGCCTCCCTACAAGAAATTGGAATTTCTAAAGAGTTTTTTTTTCTTTTCTTTGCTCAATGAATAGAAGATGGGGCTTATTTAAAAGTTCCTTATGAAACCTTACTATTCATTGTAGTGATAATAATTAGCAATAATGTTATCATATTATTATATTATATGTAGCATCTGTTTGCCTACTTAATTGACTGATTTCAAGTAAAGTTTTATACATGTACTTTTATATATCCCAAACTATATTCATTATATATTGTTTGAGTGTACCCATTGAAATATATTGTTGTGTATTACTAATAATGGGGTTTTTATATTTAAGTGCAAGGAATTAGGTGGTACATGCCCATGTATATTCTTTTCTTATATGCATGAAAACTTCTGGGTCTAACTCTAAACTAAGTACCTCACTTTCAAGGAATTTAAGGAGGATTGCTAATTGCTTAAGTTACGTGCAAGAAAAAAAAGGGTATTTCCAATTCATTAGCCACATATATATATATTTGGGTAAACCATTGAGTTCTTGTAGAATCTAAATTGATTTGAGATAATTTTTAACTGCAGTAAAAATTGTGTCTTTCAATTTGGGGAGATAAATATATACTTTTGTTTTATACATTTGTATAATCTCCAGGAAACTGATTTCAGTTTCTAGTCAATGGTCTAGTCTGATATATATTCAATTAAACTGGTGGTTCTCTACTTTGACTGGTCTGGGCTTATTGCCAGCCCTGTGCATGATGGGATAAATATCGCCCATGCGCTGTAAAAGTTAGAGTTTGTGAATATCTGTGCTGAGAGAAGTCACATGTCAATTCTGAGCCTTTTGTTTTCTTATTCTGTGAGATACTGAGAAGATACCCATTACATTACATTTAAAAAGTCATTTATCTTGGTTACATTTATATTTTGAACAATATCCTGTGGTTATTTTATTTTATGCATTACCTGTGTTATCAAACTGATTGATATTATCTGATCCATATTCTTTGTTTGTCACCAATTATATTTTATTGCACTGATTTTTGATAAATAAATATCTATATTTTGTATACGTTGATATTCCTCGTCTTCGAAGTCAGCGCAAATGAAAGAACTCGCGTAAATTTTGATTTATGGAAATACATTGGGAATCTCCTTAACTATAGATTTTTAATTGTTTCCATAAATAGAACTGTATATCAGAGCAGTATAAACATTCTGACATAGCGAAATCGTCCTTTTTGTACGTAGGCGGACCCGACACATGTTTAGGTTAATAAGTGGATGCTCACGGGGCGGGGGACTTTACTTTTTTTTATTTTTACTTATTATTTATTTTTTTTCAACCTTTATTTTTTAAAACTTTTTTTGTTTTACTCTACCTAATTGCTATCACATAAGGGAGCTTACAAGACCCATCGTGATAGCATTCTAGTGATGACAGGTTCTCTTTAAGGTGACATTAGGGGTCAATTAGACCCCTAACATTACCTTTGCACTCCAAATAAGCTATTGAAGTGCCAATCGCGCTCCAAAACTTTATTGCCTGTCTTCTGCAGCCGAACAATGACAGCTGAGAGACTGGAATTGATGCAATCAGCGTCGCTTCCTTTCCCATAGAGTGAGGAGGAGAACAGTAGTCGGTCTAATTTCCCACTTCCCACCGACAGGAGGGGCAGTGGAACCCGGGAAGGAAGGTGGGGGTGTTGGGCGGGGTGGGGGCATGCACTACTCCGGCCCCTGGAAGCGATCTGGTGGCAGTTCAGCTGCCAGAATCCCTTCCAGTGCAGAGCCGACAGTTGGCTACACACATGTAAACAGAATCCCGGTGGCGAGTCTGTTTGATGGGGCCTGCTGCCAGTGACGTATGACAGAAGTCAGTGGCAGCGAAAGGGTTAAACACATATGGTCAATCCTTTGGAACCCAAAGTACAATGGCGGGTGGGTTAGTTTACACCAGTGGTTCTCAACCTGTGAAACCTCGGGACCCACATTTTTCCTTGGTCATTAAGTCGTGACCCAAAAATGATTCATTTCTGAGACATTTTCATTTATTACACAAAACAACTTTTGCACTATTCAGCAACATATATATATATGTGCACATTTTAAACATTATTGGGGGTATGGAATTGTATTGTGGGGGGTATGTGGGGGTTTGGAGCTTTAGTAGGGGGTAGGGACGGTATTGCAGGCAGGGGCGTCACAAGGAATGTGTGGCCCACACAGATACCATCAGAGGGGGTGACACCGTAATGACTGACAGGAGCCAGATGCAGTCCCTTTATCAGGCATAACAATGTGACACATGGTCAAATTTTTTGTGAAATATACAAAATGCAGTTACATCGAGTAAATAGATACCAAACATGTCAAGTGTTAAAATTGCATGCACCCCAGCAATGGCGAAAAACAATGTCCATATGTGACGTTTTAAAAGCCTGTACTGGTCATCAGTTTAGCGTTAACCATGAATTATGGCCTGAGAATTATTGCTCTCACTCCAACGTTCGCGGTGATACCTAACATGGGAAACAAAAGACCATAAGGGAACCTAAGGGAACCCTTAGGTTCTGATGAAGGGGGCGTGCCCCTGAAACGCGTAGACCATCCGAACTCACAGGGGCAGAGGACTTTGATTTGTTTCACCCCGTGAGACTCTCGCTGTCAGAGTTTCATATTTCATCGACTCTTAAATGCTTTTTATTGACCAACCTTTTTGTAAGTATAATTTCAGCTGTGTGCCGTTCAAATAAATAACCCTTTTACACTATGGAGGCGCTCTGTTTTGTCTTTTGTTTCCCAGATCGAGGGTCTTGTTGACCGGTGGGAGCAGACTCCTTTGTGTATCTACTAACATGAAATTGGGCTTTTTCTTGCAACCGGCGGCGCCGGTATTTGTTGTTTTTTGCTGATACCTAACATGTTTGGTGCATACACATGAATGCCCCACACACGCATGTTTATTCTCATGCAAATGGTGGGGTTGGTTTTAATTTTTAAATATTTATTTTATTATTTTTTATGACTCATTTTTTCCCCCTTAACTTTATTACTATTACATAGGAGCTAACAAGCTCCTATGTGATATTGTATTGAGGTGACAGGTTCTCTTTATGGAAACATCTGGGGTCTAATGACCCTTAATGTCTCCCCTGCACTCCAACACAGGTGATCAAGCACAGCATTGTGCTCCATCTCCCGTGCAGCCTAGCTTGTTACTGCTGAGACAGGAAACACTGTCAGTACAGCAGATCAGAACCGGCCTGCTCCCGCTCTCTATTCTGAATGAACTGCAATGGTCCCGAGTCCCCCAAAGGAGAAGGGAACCACGAAAACTATGGCGGTTGGTGGTGTACATAATGTCCATCAGTGACCCCTGTCATGATGTCCCCTGTCAGTGCAGAAGCATTAGCAGGGGCACCGTTGCAAGTTCTCTACTAAGCCCCTGCTAATGCCCTCCAGAGCTTCTGCACTGACAGGAGACAATATGACAAGATATACTGATGGACATTATGGGGGGCTTGGAATATATAATGTCCATCAATGTACCCTGTCCTAATGTCCCCTGTCAGTGCAGAAGCTGGGGGGGAGGGGTGAGGGGGTCTGTGTGGGGAAGGGGGGCATTAGCAGGGGCACCGCTGCAGGTTCTCTACTAAGCCCCTGCTAAAGCCCCCAGAGCTTCTGCACCGACAGGAGACAATATGACAAGATATACTGATGGACATTATGGGGGGCTTGGAATATATAATGTCCATCAATGTACCCTGTCCTAATGTCCCCTGTCAGTGCAGAAGCTGGGGGGGAGGGGTGAGGGGGTCTGTGTGGGGAAGGGGGGCATTAGCAGGGGCACCGCTGCAGGTTCTCTACTAAGCCCCTGCTAATGCCCCCCAGAGCTTCTGCATTGACAGGGGACACTACCTTTCTCTGATTCCAGTCAGACTGAACTATTTGCACTGGAGAGTACAGTAGATACAGCGGCTGATTGATATCTGCTGTACTCTCCAGTGCAGGCCGGGCCGGAACTTTAACTTAATTGTCAGGAGCCGCGGCTCCTGATATTAATGCGCCGGCCGAAAGTGAGAAAATAGTCCCCTCTCTCCCCGGGCCATATCACTTTATCGGAGAGCCCGGGGGAGGTCGGGAGAGAGGGGACAGTTTTACATTATGGAGTTCTCACAAGCTGAACTACAAATTCCCATGTCTATTTCGCTCTACTGCAGATGGGCCGCTCCATGAACAAATGACACCGCGACCCACTGCAGAAGGTGTCGCGACCCACCTTTGGGTCGCGACCCACGAGTTGAGAACTGATGGTTTACACCAATATAGAGGAATTCATGCTTTAGCAGCATTAAGTAGGTGGGAGGGGGGTAATAGATTTTTGGTAAGGGCCCGTTGGTTCATCTATATAGTGGAACATGATGGTCCAGTCACTTGTTTATTTTAACCAAAGTACAAGTAATAATTGATCACCTGTACACCAGACTAGTGTGCGGGACAGAGGCAGTTTTTAACCTGGGCAGTTAGTGTTAGAATACATTACTGTAATTATAGCAACAACTTCTGCAGTATACATTTTCGGTCACTAGATGGCAGTGTTTATAAGTTCTTTTATATATCTATTATAGATACTCTGTTGTATTGAATAAGGTAGAGAATAAAGCTGTGGCTTCCTTCCTGTTTTAGCCAAGCCATGTGCAGCATGCATATCAGACTGTGTGCTTGTGTCTCACTGTGAGGCAGTGCAACAATTTCCAACAGTTCGTTCTTCTTGCTTGCATCATCCACTGTTAGTGCAGATAATCAGGCAGTGTTTATGTCTCATGTCCTGCAAAATCAAGTCCCATTGCCTCTGGCACAGATTGTGAGCCGCACCTTGCTTATTGTCTTTGTGTCAAGCATGGCCTCCTGCCCGTGCAACCTTCCTAGCCTCGCTCATAAATTTACAGTGTAATTACAGAGATCTGAGGAGGAGACCAGCACACCCAGCAAACCCCGGGAAGAGCAATCATAAATACCGATGTACAAAGATGGCGGTTAGAGGGAAGAACCTGCCCGTCCTGTATGCATTTACATATTACACAATAGTCCTTATGGACACACAGCATCTAGCATCACTGTCTTTGCTATCAGGTTTATTCAATAATGCACACGCATGGTGCAATAGTAGCCAATCAGAATTAATTTTTTTGATCTAGTTTCAATAAACAAAATCTAATATTTTGCTATGGATATTTACACTCTACACTCCTTTATTGCCACTGCCAAATAAAATAATGGAGTGAAATAGATCAAAACTGGAGCAGACAGAATCTGGAGCAGTGGCTCATAGTAACCAATCATCTTCTCTCTTCAGTTTGTTCAGTTATGCTTTGATTGGTTACTATGGGCAACTGCACCAGATTCTGTCTGCTCCAGTTTTGACACATTCCCCTCAATATATCCCCATAATGATTCAAAGTGATAATAAGCTAGAAATGGTTTAAGCTATTTCAAATGCTGATTAAATCGTGCTGCTCCTTGCTGTTTAAACATTTTAGTTTCCTGCAGAATCAGCTGATCCCCTGAGCACTGACCCTGATATCCTGTTTTAGGGTGTCTCCTTTCTCTTGCAGGGTCCTATGGAGCCACCCTTGTGTGTGCTAATAAGGTGAGTGTTTGTCTCTACAAACACACAGGCACAGCAAGGCAAGCCACCCCTTGCTCCCTGTTCCCCTCTCCTTCTTTCTTCTCCAACTAGTAGACTGCTCTGTCCCTTGTGATCGTGTACTGGACAGGAAGTTCAGGGAAGCCGAGCTGAGAAAGTTGGAGCCGTTCTGAAACATGATGACTGTAAGTGCTTGGGCAAAAATTTAAAGAAATACTTTGCTGGGCCATGTGTATTTGTTTAAACTGGATTCATAATTGAGAAAAAAAATTGAGTTTAAAGCGACTTTAAAAAGTGTTTGCATTAGAATTAGTATCACACCTGGAAAATGTCAAGATTTGACCCTGAGGCTCAGAATGCGTAGGCACTCTCCTAGTTTTCAGCCCTACATTTACCATATTTCAGGTTTACTAGCCTCTGGGAGCTCACATCCATACGCAGCCATGCGTAAGCACCAGTACTTGCGTTTTTTACGTGCATACAGCGCAATATGTCCATACAATCCTATAAACACAAATATGAAACAGCTGGGGCACCCGGGCGCTGCAAATGCAGGCGTATTTTACACTATATGCCCATATGCCTATATTTGTGTCCGTTGGAATGAGTCCTTAGATGACGGGCTTGTACACTGAGATGCCCACGTGTGGCTGTGAGTGTACAGGTATTAAAAACAGCTACAGTAGCAGATGGGGGAGAGAATTTATGACAGAAGTGACTAGGGATGCACCGACATATAGTCTGAAAATGGCACTTTTGGCATAATGCCGAAAGTGCCATTTTTTTGCTGATATAGTGGTGCATCCGTGTATTCTCTCCTCCCCGCTGGGCGCTGCTCTGTGTCCCAGCGGGGAGGAGAGAAACTGTGACAGCTGGCCGAGCGCTGCAGAAGGAGAGCCCTGTGAGCGGCCGGCGTCTCTCCTCCCACACCGCTCAGCCTCCTATCACAGTCCGACAAAGCGGTGTGGGGGCGGAGACAGCCCGCGCTGTCACAGGAGGCTGAGCTCTCCTCCCTGCACCGCTCGCTCAGCCTCTTGTGACAGCGTGTCGGGAAGGAGAGCGGTACAAACACCCAGTGATCAGAGATCGCTGAGTGTTTGTACATAATTGAGGAGCTTTTAAACTAGAAAGTGGGGGGGAGGGTATAAAAATATATAGTAAACACACTCTGTCCTCATGTTATAAATGGTCAGGAACACTCAGTATAGAGGATTCCTGATCATTGATAACAGGGGATACAGAAAAGGAGATTAAGGACTCTGTAGAACACAATCTCTTTTTCTATTTTAAAAGGGAAATATCAGGGGTCTGTTTAGATCCCTAATATTTCGCCGAAGCCGCTAAAAGTAAAATAAAAAATAACAATATTTAATAAAAATAAATATAAAAAAATGTAAAAGTAAATAAAAATAAAATATTTGAAAACATTTGAAAAAATTAAAATAAAAACATTTTCTGTTTCAGTCTGACATTTTTTTTAATTTCGGTTTTGTTTCGGTTTTGAAATTTGCATTTTGGTGCACCTCTAGAAGTGACATAAAGATCTCTCTACCATAAATATCTATCTGCTAGCAGTATTTTACATTTCAGGTTTGCTTCCGCTTTAAGTGGATTGTTTTGGTACAAATTCTACTACATAGTTTTGGTAGCTCTAAAGAAGATTCAGTAGAGATTGAAGATTCAGATTGCAAGGTGTATAACCAGCTATTCTCACTTTAGGGGTTTTGGGAGTGATTAAGGCAGACCTGCGCATTTTACGGCCCGCAAGCCACATCCGGCCCTTTGGCTGTACCTGCCTGGCCCACAGTCGCCGACCTGCGCTTGGTTATGGCTGGCTGATAGTGGCCAAGGCTGGTTTATCCACTGCAAGCCATAGCCTAGCAGAGGCCCCCTCGTCTTCATTCGTTCGTTGTTAGGATCACTGGCGTCCTAGCTGAAGGCAGGCGTCCACCTCCTCTGCAGTAATTGGTTGCTAGGACGGCGCCAGATGTTTCTGATAGCAGGTGTAGCGCTCACCCCCGAAGGAGCCGCCAGAATAACCCGGGTCATTACGGGTTGTCTAGGGGTTTTGGTTTTCAGCTGCCTCATTAGCATTTAACCGCCCTCTTCTAGTGCCCACAACGCTGATGTCCACTTCAGTAATGCAATGCTGAATAACTTTTATTAACATCTTCACACTGGGTATAGGGGGTCCTAGACATCCAGGATGTAACAGACATACAGGGCTATTCACAAAAGGGTGAAGAGTTTGGAGACGGCAGGAGAAGTTAACAATCTAGGACAACATAGCTGATTTGGAAAAATTCTCCAATTCAGCTCACTTTCCAGTTCAGCTACGTTGTCCTAGATTGTTCACTTCTCCTGCCTTCTCCTAACTCTTCACCCTTTTGTGAATAACCCTGATAGACTCCAGACTCTCCATATCTTTTTAGCATCTCAGTGTGGATCCATTTGTGGTACAGTGAATAGTAATTTGAGTAGCAGATGAGCAGGGAATGACCACAAATCCTCAGCAGGAGAGACACCAGGCTTGCTCCTGGGGTCCTCTAGGTTCCTGGCACCTCCAGTAGCCATTATCTTCCCTGGTTCTCATCCTCCTCCTCTGACAACAGCACAGGCCTCCTCCATCCTTGAGGTTTAGTGAAACTCTTCCCACACTCCAGCCTCTGCCCACCCCCACGCCTCAGGCCTAGCCTGAGGGGACAGGCTGGACAGCATCAAGCTCTAATCCATGGCTGGCCCCGAACTAGAACTAAGCACATGGCAATTTCCTCCAGTATATATACCCTATACCAGCATGCAACACTGGTTGAGAAAAACCCAGTGATTGGCTGCTGTACTGTACATACACACACTCACAGTGTCCCTCATTGGCTGTCCCACAATACAGGACAGTCACACTCCGCCCAGGGGGGTACAGTCAATGCCAGACACCTGGAATTAACCAGATAAATGCCAACTACAGCCCTGGCAATCACTAAATTTCTAGTATCCACCTCACAAAAGGTGATGGGGGCTACAAAGGTATTTGAAATAAATTATCCAGCTACACTTTATTATTCCAGGCTGCGAACTCGTAATATTCCCTATGTTATAAATGTAAACCCAGTAATTTCCTAAACCCTAACTCCACCTACCAAATCACTATACCCCCTGATCATGTTATACTGTCAACTTAGTCAGTCCTTATAGTTAAATATGAAATCTATAGGTTCAGACTATCTCTAATTTGTATTTGCTGCCTCTGGGCCCATTGGATCCCTCTAAAACTGGAATACAGTTTTGATTGGACAATCCTTTTTAGAAGAAGGTCTTGTTGCCCGTCTATAGGGTGTGCACGCACTTGCTGGGGACAGAGAGGCCTATCGGGACTTACTGCTAGACTGTCGGTGTATACGGCCTTAAAAATAAACATTGTGTTACGCAATCAGAGAGGACATTCTAAGACGTGTATGTGCTGTGTCAGGCCGGGTGAAAGGTTTCATATGGACACACGTTTTCTGTTCCCTCTTGTTCACTCTGAGAACTTTGAAATACGCAGCTGCCTTTCCAGGCCAAATGTAATTAACTGAAAGGAAACATCTCTGAGCACATTTGTCCTGTGCCCCTTGTAAAAATGCTGGCTCAACTTAACTGCAAAAAGGATTTCTCTGAGTATTGTGACTAACAGGGTTATTTACAAAAGGGTGAAGGGTTTGGAGAAGGCAGGAGAAGTGAACAATCTATTACAACATAGCTGATTTGGAAACATTCTCCAATTCAGCTCACTTTCCAGTTCAGCTCTGTTGTCCTAGATTGTTCACTTCTCCTGCCTTCTCAAAACTCTTCACCCTTTTCTGAATAACCCTGTAAGTCACAATACTCTGAGAAATCCTTTTTGCAGTTAAAGGAGAACTATGAGGTGAGTGTTTTTCACTCACCTCATAGTTCTAGCCGACCTGTGACAATGAGACTGTCACAGGTCGGCTCAAAGCGTGCAAAGGGCACTAGCTAGAGCATAGAAACTATGGCGTTGATTTACTAAAGGCTGTTCACTTTGCAGGGGAATTCTCCCTTAGCTTAGTGAATGTGGTGAAAACTCAAAGAACACCCAATCACGTGCAAGGAAAATAATAAAAACAAAACAGTATTTTGGCTTGCACATGATTGGATGATGGAAGTCAGCAGAGCGTCACCTCATTCACTAAGCTAAAGGGAAATTCCTATGCAAAGTTCAAATTCCCATTCCCTTCCCTTTAGTAAATCAACACCTAAGTGTTCATCTTTTTGTAATCTGAAAATAGCAAAGTGAGACCTATAGGGAATGTTATCTATGAATAATAGGAATAATAGGGAATGTTATCTATGAATAATAAGAATAATAGGGAATGTTATTTTTGAATAATAAGAATAATAGGGAATGTTATCTATGACTAATAAGAATAATAGGGAAATAGGGAATGTTATCTATGAATAATAAGAATAATAGGGAATGTTATCTATGAGTAATAATGATAGGGAATGTTATCTATGAATAATAAGAATAATAGGGAATGTTATCTATGAATAATAAGAATAATGGGGAATGTTATCTATGAATAATAAGAATAATAGGGAATGTTATCTATGAATAAGAATAATAGGGAATGTTATCTATGAATAATAATTATAGGGAATGTTTTCTATGAATAATAAGAATAATAGGGAATGCTATCTATGAATAATAAGAATAATAGGGAATGTTATCTATGAGTAATAAGAATAATGGGGAATGTTATCTATGAGTAATAAGAATAATGGGGAATGTTATCTATGAATAATAAGAATAATGGGGAATGTTATCTATGAATAATAAGAATAATAGGGAATGTTATCTATGATATCTAGGGGAGGAACATAATTCACTTTGGATTCCTTTAGTCTTATGCAGACATAGTAAAAGTGCAAGGTATCACAAATGCCTAAACAGATTGGAAGGGGGTAATAGGATAAATGATATTTCCCACTGTGCTAGTAAAAGGTTAGACGGTTAATTAGTTTCCTTCCGGCCCACTCCTCAAAACAACAATGTTGTCACCATTACCTTGATGTTCTCATGAATAAATGACATAATGATCTAGATTGCAGGTTAATTAGTAATGAAGTTGACATTAGTCCTAGTTCCAGAGAGCAACAAACAACCCCAAGAGACAACCTTCAACTTTGTACTGTAGCTCCCAGTCGCACGGGTAAACTGATTAATCTGAAAGCAACCAATCATGCTACAGGTAGTCCACTGTCACACCTTGATCTGTTCCCATTGGTTAATTTGGGACTCTAATGGAGTGCAGTGAATGTTAGTTGGCTACTTCGCTGTCACAGCAGCTTGGATAGGGAGTAGTAAGACGGCGGTTGGGTGCTCAGGTGAAAGGGCAGTTGGAACGCTTTAAATGGTACATTTAACAGACCAAAAGGGAGCAGTTAAGAGAAGATAGTTGATAAAGTCTATAGATAGAGTCTATATACCCTTAAACTTGCTGAGACAAATACCCCATACTTGCTTAAACTTTTGAGGGCATTTACAGTTCTTACAAGCAATTGTTTGGTTAGGTTTAAATTTGGTTCACCAAAGACTACCAAAAGGATAAGGATTCCCCATCCAGCAAAGGGCAGTTTGTCATGGAAAAAAAATAACATTATAGACTCATATTTCTATATCAAGAACACCAAATAGAAATACATCCAAGGATAGACATATTGTAGGCAAAGTCAAGGTGGATAATAAGGACACTGCATTCCTGCGGAAGGATAGGATAACTCAGCAGTGCCAAATGAAGTGTGTGAAGCTGGCTTCCTCTACTGAAGGTTTGGTGTGATTGTCCAATGTCAACCATCCAATTTTATGTAAGGGTAAGAAAGATATAAAGTGAAGTAAAAATGGACCTAGTATGAGACATATATGTGTTTATGATCAGTGCTCTAGGTTTCAGCTCGGTAGGATGCTGTTTGAATATATGAGACCGTGGGCTTCAAGCAACCAAGAGTTACAGAGTTCTTGGTATAAATATTTCTGACACCATTCTAAGAAAACCTTGTGGTTGATGATTAGTACAGTCCGGAGCCCTGACTAACCAGAGTCAGAAGGAGTCGATTTTATACGTGCCCTAGCTACATTCCAAGTAAAATGGTAGTATGATTCAACTATGATATCCAGTGTACTGAGTGGAGTAGATAAGATATAGCTAATATAAGACACCGTTTTTTTTATGCAGGAGCTGGAATGCTGTGTGTTAAAGCATATGTAAACCGAAACAAAAAATGTAATATATGACAGATATTTATTTTAAGGCTTTTCTTCCTCTTTTACACAGATTTATCTGGCCACTAACACACTTTGTCTTAAAGTGGCTATGCTCAGTCATTCGCTGTATTTATGGAAGAGCAGTGTAGCCACCGTTAGACAGCATTATTGTCAACCTTCGTGCAGATTTAGAGTAGAGTGTGAGCTTATATGCAAATGATATGGTGCCTTACCTAGCAGACTCGGGCCCCTCTCAAGCCCTGGATGTTATTCCACTAACACCGGCCCTCTCTTTCAGCTGCTAAAGGTTACATTCTTCTCTGCATGAGCAAAATATCCTCTCTCATTAGATGATAGACTCAATGTATTTAAAATGGTATTATTGTGCTGTTACACAGTTGTAAGATATCACAATTCATAGTCATAGTTAATGTTCATACAAATGTGAAATGAGAATTCACATGGCATTTTTCAGTGCCATTAATAGATGTTATTATATCTTGTGGTTGTATGTTTTTCTGTGTTCCCTCCCATCTATGATGTATTTCCCCTTTCTTGTTCAAGAACTAGTCGAGTGTCATGGCTGCTTATAAGAAAACCACATGTACATGCTAGCTTGGAAACATTATCATCCTTGACCTTCAAATACCGTCTATTCCTTTATCTGCTGTATCTTGTTGTCTGTTGTAACGCAATAAAAAAACTGAGGGTAGGCAGGGACAGCCAGCCCCCAATGGCTAGAAAAAGACATAGGGGAAACTCTAAAGGGGGCCTAAGAGGTCTATTCACTAAGCTGCCGTAGGCAGCCGAGTGAATGACCGGCCTAAAGCGAAGTGAGCCGAACACTGTTCGGCTATTCACTTCAGGCTGGTACGGCTGATTTCAACCAGCGCGGCTCAGCCGAGCGAGGCATATGTCTTCGGCTCGACTGAGCCGCTCGGCTAAGTTCGTGAGCTGTACGGGCTATTGTGAATAACCCGTGCAGCAGCCCTTCGGTTCTACTGAACCAAAGGGGTCCTGGGGCCGAAGCTAGCCGAAGGATCGGCCGAAGCTACGGCTAGATCCTTCGGCTGCTTCGTGAATAGACCCCTAAGACCTTGTTACATTCATATTTACAATTGTTATTGTGTGCTATTGGCTTTTATGATTATCAGCTGTACATTCAATTATGTATGCTGTTAATGCAAGCGTTGTTGTGTAACTTACTGCACAGCTGAATGTAAACAAAGGGGCAGGGATACTGGTGACATCATTGACCTAACATGTTGAAGGGGGCTTTCAGATTCCTTGAGCCCCCATCCCTACAGGCCAGGGATGTGGGGTGTTGGCCCTTGACCATTTGTCTATCACGGGTACATGGTGCCTTCCCAGGTACCCCCACTGGCGGGATACCCTTCCCATGTTGAAGGCATGTGGCCTGGTATCGCTTTAGGAGGTGGGGATGCAAACTAGTTGCCCCTTCCCCCTCCTGGTCATCCAAGCTGAATGCTCAGATAAGGGTCTGGTATCCGGGCTATAATTTATTTTATTTGAACTACAATGGGGTTCGGTACAGTTTGGAAAAACTACCTTGAAAGGAACCCTGGTAGGTGCAGCTCATCACTAATGAAGATCCGTATACCTGTGCTATTTATGCCGATGGCCAATAATAAAATTTTTTGATGGAAAAAAAAAACAAGACCATAACAAAAGTAACAAAACTATACATTTTCAACCATATAGTATAAAAACGCTATTACAGTGTTGAGTTATATTGGATGTTACCCTTTTTAGCTCATCAGGTTAGCAGTTTTTTCGCTGTCTTTGAATAAGTTGTGCAAGACCAGGTACAGCTGGTGAAAAGAAGACCTATATCGCCATCTACTGGTCTAATGCAATTAAACAAGAAATAAAGGAATCTGTACAGATACACTGTAATCTGGATCAGTTTGCAAGGGGGTCAGTATGACCAGAATAGATCTGGCTTGCCTGCAGTTGAGTCATTTAACCAATTGAAAATATTTGGTGCATCTTGAAATGGAAAATACGACAAAGAAGACCCAGGACTGTTGAGCAGTTAGAATCCTATATCAGGCAAGAATGGGACAACATTCCTCTCCCAAAACTCCAGAAACTGGTCTTCTCAGCTCCCAGACGTTTACAGAGTGTTGTTAAAAAAGAAGAGGGGATGCTACACCATGGTAAACATGGCCCTGTCCCAACTTTTTGAGATGTGTTTCTGCCATCAATTCCAAAATTACCTCATTTTTTTTCTTAAAATGGTCCATTTTCTCAGATTTAAACATTTGATATGTTTTCTATTTTTTATTATGAATAAAATATGGGTTTATGAGATTTGCAAATCATTGCATTCTGTGTTTATGTAGATTTTACACAGCGTTCCAACTTTTTGGAAATTGGGGTTGTAGTTATTTTGTGGTGGCACGGTCTCTGCATATGACCATTTAATTTAATTATTAAAAGAACTGCTTTAAGTCCAGCATCCCCTTTAAGGAATAGATCCAGAGTCTATATATTAAAGTCTTGTAAATGAATTTACAAAGGAAATGAGCTTTGAGAGTTTCCAGGATTTTAGCCATTATGAATATAGCAGTTTCAGGTTGCAGTAACGCATGATGGACAATGTATGACAATAAGCAGACAAATTGATTTAACCAGTTAGCAGGCTGGTGAGTACTGGGTGCCATTCCAGAGTATCCTAGGGGCTAGTATAGAAATAGCCCTGCTGTACTGATTGCCAACAAGTGGGATAAGCCATGGAGTTGAACAGGGGTAGGCAACCTTGGCACATCAACTCCAGTAAAACTTCCAAAATCCCAAAAGCAGCGCGATGCAAAAAAAGGTACATATACCTTTTTTCAGCGATTGCTGCACGGATGTAACCCCATTGAAATCAATGGGGCAGCGAGGCAACTGCTGTGCGCACTCGCACATGATCGTGCGTGTCCTGGGATTGCCCAGTCTTGCACCAACCCTGATAAGTCATTAACTCTAATCTCTTCTTCTGTCAGCTTGTTCTCTGTGCAGTTCTCTGTCTGCACCTAGGTTAGGGGCAATGGGGGAAGGGGAACAGTTATAGATTTGTCTAATCCACTTCAAATAAACCTTATCAATGAGTGCCCTTGTGATGGATGATTTTACATATGAAACTTATAAAAACAGACAAGTACAGTGTCCTTATTATCATATAATAGAGTAAGTAAACAATAATTATTACCCTCTCAAGAGTTTTGAGCAAAATACAAGTATTAATACCAGGCGTAGTTGATAAACAATAGTATGCAAAGTATTTGAGGGAATGATAAGGGAGTATATTCAAAAATGGTATTATAAGTAACAACCAGCATGGATATATGAATGAAGGACCAGCCTATCAACATTCTATGAGGAAGTAAGTAGTAATTTAAAAAGAGGAAGACCAGTTGACGTTGTTTATCTGGACTTTGCTAAAGCATTTGATACAGTAACCCACAAGCATTTAATTTACAAATTAAGGTCTATTGGCATTGAAGAACTTGTATGTACATGGGTAGAAAGCTGGTAACAGAAATGGATGCACATGGTATTGGTAAATAGCTCATTTTCTAAAGTCCAGTCATAGTTGGAGTGTCCCAGGGTTCGGTCCTGGGACCGGTTCTGTTTATCTTATTCATAAACAATATAGGGGTTGGAATAACTAGCTCAATCTCAGAGTTTGCTGATGATACTAAGTTGTGTAGGGAAATAACTTCTCAACAAGACATAAATTCACTACAACAAGACTTAGATGCAGATGGGACTCAATATTGATAAATGCAAAGTCATGCACTTGGGAGCATGTAAAATATTCTTAAGGAGATGATCCACTAGGGGAAGTCTTGGATGAAGAAAGTTCTGGGGGTCCTTATAGACCATACGCTCAGCAATAGCATGCAATGCGAAGCTGCAGCTAGCAACGTGAGCAGGATACTATCCTACATTAAAAGAGGGATATTTGCAAGAGAAAAAAACATAATTCTACCACTTTATAAAACACTGGTCTGGCCTCATCTTGAATGCGCGGTTCAGTTTCGGTCACCAATTCCTGGGAAAAGATGTATTTGAACTAGAGAGAGTTATGAAAGAGGCAATAAGATTCATAAGGGGGCTGGAGGACCTGAGTGATGAAGATTGAATATAAAACTTAAAATTGTTCTCAGTAGGGAAGAGACACCTAAGAGAGGCTATAATTGAATAAAGTGTTTAAACCAAAATCTCTGAAGATGACATGAGGATGCAACAAGAATTTGGAGGAGATGAGGTTTAATGGAGGAGATGAGGTTTAATCTCAGAGTGTAAAGGGTTTTTTTTTATACTGTCACAGCAGAAAAAATTTGGAATTCCCTTTTCCTTCTGCAGGTAATTGTATCAGCTGAAAGCATTAATAACATCAAAATATACTTAGATGAGTTTCTCAGTTCACAGAATATACAGGTATATGGATATACTGAAGCAAGAGGAAATCCCTGGAGGTCAGTAGGGTCACCAGAACTAATCCTCATTGAAAGATTTCCCATCTATTCTTATTTTAGTGACAACCTAAATATTGGGATTTTCTTTAACTTTCAGTGATAGTGGTCACTTGGACAGATAGAGAGGATGAATCTCCCTAACGTGGACACAGATAGTAAAAACCTTGCAGGTGTTCAAACCTCTCTCCACTCTATACAAAACTAAAAAAGAAAGTTTGGGCTTTAGTTGCACTTTAAGCTCTTTATTGCTGGTACATAAAAGCTTTTCAGCAGTCAAGCAGTTTTAATCATCAAGAACAGGACCAAATGCAGCAACACAAGGCCCAAGCAGGTGTATTCAAACAAGAATCAGCGCTCAAATATTACAGCTATATAAACATCGGCCAGCAACAGGAGAATTTTAATCAGGGAGAACAGGTCCAACCGGTTAATGACTAACTTTTATTTGTATCATAAGGATAAGGGGTGTGGTGATTTTGAGTGATATAATGCCGGGGGGGTTTTTGGTGCTCACTGTTTTTGCCATTAGTTTTTTTTTTCCTTTCAAACTATGCAAATTTGTGCTGTAAACAAACAAGCAACAAGTGAATATTGTGCTGTGAGCACCCCATATTTAAAGAAAGGAGCTATCAACATAAAATAAAAACCACTATATATCCTGAAGGAATAAAACCCCCAAAATATCACCCACTGAAACAAAAGCAAAAGAGGTGATTGCCTGGCAGCTAGCATTTAAACTTGTTGCTGATGCAGATAGTCTTAATAAGGACTTTTGAGGTAAATTAAGAACTTTGGGGAGTTAAACAAGAACCACTGCAATTTGCAGAAGAAAAAAGACACGTTGCAACTGATGCTAATCTTTCCATGTGTGGTGTGTCAGCAATCCCTACAGCAGCTTCAATTCACTGACATTATGGCTGCTCTAAGCCCCCCCCCCTTTTATAGCGATGGAGCAAGGTGGTCAACTCCCAACATTAATGGCTCTTCATAAGCAGGCCATACATCAGTAGAATTTCATTTGAAAAGAATGAGTTTTTGGAATGTTCATTCTAATAGTTGATGGGGTCATATCAAGGATCATTTTCGACTATAGTGATGAAAAAAATTGAAGGAACAGGATGGAAAAGTTTTGTTGAACGAACGAAATTCTAACAATGAATGTGGTTTTAAAATGAGGGACAGTCCCTTTGAATGAAGGACAGTTAGGCGGTATGATTTAGATCCATGGTTCTCAACTAGTGGGTCACGACCTTTCGCTGGAAGGCACGGCTATAGATCCTCAAATCATCTCTGAATTGGTGCTGGCACTGTCCTTCCTCCTGGAGGGTGACTACTTTTGTGTCCCACGGTCCCTGTGTGTTGTAAAGTAGTCACCGCTCCAAGCTCACTTCTGTGATGGACTACAATCTCAGTACAAATTAGTAAACTAAACATGAGATTGTAGTCCATCACAGGAGTGAGCTTGGAGCGGTGACTACTTTACAACACGCAAAGGGACCATGGGGAACAAAAGTAATCACCCTCCAGAAGGAAGGACAGTGTCAGCACCAATTCAGAGATGATTTGAGGATCTACAGCCGAGTGATACACAAATAAGATACATTTTTGTCAATAGTTAGGGTACTTGAATGTATTTTCTCTGTCACTTTAAAAATGCATGAGCCCATGAAATTGCAAAAAACTACCATACCCAAAATTGCCCATAGGCGACGCTTTAGAAGCTTTTACTGCTCATCAATTTAGTAATTAAATTTACATCACTTTCACTGATCAGAAGGAAGATTAGATGCCAGTCCTGGGCATGCATGGGGGACAGCGGAGCCCAAGATAGCCGGCAGCAGTGGCAGGGGGCGCACAGTTCCACGCACAACACAAGCTATAGAGCCGCCCAAACGCTTGTATGTAACAGCCATCGCCAGCTGTAAAAAATGTTTACTGTGTCCTGCTTGTGTGTGCGCTAGGGGGCGTGCTCGAGCAGGAAAAAAAAATGCTGTTTATTTACGACAACCCACATCCAAGAGCATGATGTCCATCCGTTTATATACAACGGGCAGATGGCAAGCGGCTAAAGTATATTTCAGCTTTTGCAGCCACATGGTGATAACGCCTATTTCATATTTGTCACATGTTCCCATTAACAAAGCATTTATTTAAAAAAATATATTTAAAAAATTTGCTGCTTACATTTTACTTGCTTTTCTGAAAAGTCCAAAACTGAATTTTCCTTCTGTACAATGGGGCTGAGGATTTGAGGTTTACCATAATTAACCCTGTATGTACTGTGCTGGCAGATCTCATTATCTGTTGTAAACTAGATTTGAACAATGTCTGTCCTAACAAAGGGATAAATATCTATTCTGCATTGCATGTAAATGAGGGGGAGCTCAGTGTGTCACCAGTCTTTGTATAGGGACATATTCTCTGTGAAATTGTTTAGAGTAGCTTGCAGTCTACGTGAACGCCTGTTGATAAAAGATGGGTTTATGTTGGGTAAATAGATACCAAACATGTGTGGAATAGAAACACATAACAAACATATAGTGAGGTTTTCTCAAATCTTACTACATAGTTCCATAGTATTTGAGGTTGAATAAAGACATAAGTCCATCAAGTCCAACCTATTGCGTGTAGGTATTTATGGTTCTGCTGGTGTGTGCGTGTGTATGAGTCAATGTGTAATCCTGTTCTTAGGAGTACCTGTACCCCTGTATGTTATGGTCTCTAAGGAAATCGTCCAAGAGCTTCTTGAATGATTCCAGATTCTTAGCTGAAATCACTGCATGTGGCAGCGAGTTCCAGACCCTAACCGCTCTAACTGAGAAGAAGCCCGTGCGCCCCTTGTGCTGAAATTCTTTCTCCACCAATTGTAGATGGTGGCCTCTAGTCTTTGTTATGGGGTTAAACGTAAAGCGTTTGTTGCTAATGATGCTATCACCGTTGAACCTTTTTTTTTTTTGAACAATATGTCTTTATTAAGGTTTTTTGCATATAAGACAGGATTGCATAGAAATAATACGGTTTACAGGTCACATAGTGCCAATGGCGCAAGTATACAAAGCAATCGGTAGTATTACAAAAGGTGTAGTACAGTGGTATGTATGTAGAACTGCACATTGCATACATTTGTTAACAACAGTAAATTACCTATGTTTATTGTGATGGTGCTGCTCAGCGCAGAACCAGGAGATGGTGTCGTTAAACCTTCTTTGTCAAATAGTAGGTTTGCGTCTTAATGGAATGATGGGAAAGGAGGTATGGATGGGGAATGACATACGAACATGTGGGAAGAAGGGGGAAAGGAGAGGAGACCTAAAACAGGTTCGGATGCATTGAGATGGGATAAGGTATGTTGTAAGTGTATCGTTCATTGTCTAACATGAGCCACTCTACAGTAGTTCAGGTATATGCTTTATGAGGAATTTATGACCTTTTCGATGTGCTCTAGCAAAAAGATATTCAAAGTGGGAATTTTGGTTTATAATTTCTATTACGGTGGACAGTGTGGGGATCGTCTGTTGTTTCCATAGTCTGGCAATGGAGAGCCTAGCTGCAATAATGGCGTGTGCCACAAAGATTCGTGAGTTGGTAGGCCAATCACCCCCACTCCTAGGAAGGCCATTCGTGCACAGGGTTCACGTCTTATTTGAGTGACTGCACTGAGAAAGTGGAAGAAGGTATTCCAGAATGGTTGCAGCAGGGGGCATTGTCACCAGATATGACACAGTGTACCAGTCGTCCACAGTTTCTCCAACAAAGGGGAGAGGTTGATGGAAATAACTTAGACAATCTGTGCGGGGCATAGTACCACTTATGGAATATTTTTAGGGCTGATTCCCAGTGTGGAATATTTTTAGGGCTGATTCCCAGTGTGTAAGACATCTTGATGCCTTCAGGGTCCATGCTATGTTTTGATGCCAGGATATGGGGGAGAGAGTGAACCCCAGCTGTTCCCACCACTTCATAACAGGAAGTTTTTCATCACTCAGTGGAGTAGCCAATAGCTTATAAAAAAAGGAAATACCTTTCATTAGTGGCGAAGCTTTAGAGAAGAAGGAGATGGATTTGTCTATGGAATTAAGTATCCCTAAGTTGAGCTGTAGATAGGTAGTGCCGGATCCTTAGATATTTGTAAAAGCCTTTGGTAGGTATATTGTATTGTTGTTGTAGTTGGTCGAAGGATTTAAGAGTAGAGTCAGAGAATATCTGGTCTAGGTGAGTGATACCTAGAGGAGTCCAGTGGGATATCCCTAGGTCAGTGATAATATGTTCTAGTGAAGAGATAGGGATATGTTTCAGAGTGTAGCCGTTGGTAAGCGGGGAGGCAGGGCCAAGTGAGGACCAGACTTTGATGGTAGCGGAAACTGTGTCTAAGAAGCATTTTGCCGGGTTTTGGTTAAGGAGCACAATCACATTGCACAATAAGGAACGTAGGTCCAAACTCTAGGTCAAAAGAGACCGCCATTTGTTCGATATGTGTCCAAGGTTTGTTCGAGGCAGAAGTCCACCAATGTCGGATCTGATCCAAGATAGCAGCCTTGTAGTATAAGGCTAAATCAGGTGCGCCCAGTCTCGTGAGATTTGGGGTATATAGGCTCTTTTTTGGATCCGAGTTTTGTGATTATACCATATGAATAAGTTGAGGACCTTTTGTAGGGAGGCGATGTATGAAGGCAGTAAGGGGATGGGTAGTGCCCAGAATATGTACAGTATAGTATGTGAAGAAGTACATACATTTTGGCCAAGGTAATTTTACCCGCCCATGAGACTGGGGGGTGGCAGAGGTCTTTACAGAGTTTTTGCATATTGTATAGAAGTGGGGAATAGTTTAGTTGGAAGAGTTTGGAGCTAGGTGATGTGATTTGTATCCCCAGATAGGTGTCAGAAAATGCCCATAAGAAAGGGGAAATGGCAGTGATTGATCTTTTAAGTGAAGGGGTAGAATTAATTAGTAACATCTGAGACTTAGTATGGTTAATTTTGTAAAATGAGATCTCTCCAAACTTTGTTAGAATGTGGTGTGACATTGCCAATGGGAATTCCCTTTAGGTCCGAGGACTGACGCATAGCCGCAGCCAACGGTTCCATCATTAAGGCAAAGATGAGTGGTGAAAGGGGGCAACCTTGCCTTATGCCATTTCTTATGGGGAATTTGTTTGATATCAGACCGAACGTTACCACTCTGGCACTTGGTGTAGTGTAGAGGGCATTTATGGCGGAACCTATAAAGTTTATTATGCCAAATTTCTGCAATACTGTTTGGAGATATCCCCAATGAACTCTATCAAAGGCTTTCTCTGCGTCCAGTGATAGGAGCAGAGAAGGCGATGTGGAGCGCACAGCACATTGAAGCAAGTTGATGAGTCTCCTGGTGCCGTCCGGGGCTTGTCTTCCATACACAAACACGACCTGGTCTGGGTGAACCAGGCAAGGAATAATATGTAGCAATCGGTTAGCAATTCATTTGGCATAGATTTTAAGGTCCGTGTTGAGAAGCGAGATTGGCCTGTAGCTCGCAGGATCATCAGAGGGTTTGTTTGGTTTAGGAATAGTAACTATTAGTGCTTCCAAGGACTCTTTTGGGAAATGTCCAGAATCCGCAGCTTCGTTAGCGAATTTGGTTAGATGTGGTGTCAGAATCGGGAAGAATGTTTTATAATATTCAGAGCCAAAACCCTCTGCTCCCGGCGATTTGTGAATGGGTAATTGCGATATAATCTTAGTAATTTCTACTGCGGAGAATGGCTCATTCAATGAGTCTGCAAAGTGAGGAGGCAGTGAGGGAAGATGTAGGGAGTCTAGAAATTTGTTAATGTCCATCAAGGCGGGCTTAGGGACTGTGGGAGAGTCATGTTAATTGTAGAGGGATGAATAAACTTGGCTGAAGCAATTTGCCATATCTGCAGGGTTGGAGGAGCGGTTCCCCTGGGCATTTGTTAGATAGGGTATTTTTTGGCATACCTGCCTATGATTAAACAGTTTTGCTATATAGGCTCCTGCTTTGTTACCTTGACTGTAGTGAGTCAATTTCAGTTTTTTGATCATAAAGTCGTGTTGGGATGTGAGGAGACTAAGTTTATGCCGAAGCTGATGTAATTCTTGGGCTATAGTGGTGGACGGGGACTGTTTGTTTGTGTTCTCCAGGTTGCGAATCTGTGCGAGGATGGAGGTAATTTCCGCAATTCTTTTCTTTTTTTTTCCCCTGGCCCCTATTTTTATGAGGATACCTCTAATAAAAGCTTTGTGGGTATTCCACACGGTAGTATGGCTGGCGACAGTGTCCACATTGGCAGCAAAGAAGGATTCCAATTCAGACTCGACGCAATCCCTATGTTCTTGTTTGGATAGTAATGTACTATTTAGCCTCCATATACTGGAGATATGGGGTGTAGAATATTGATCTTTTAAGTGAAGGGGTAGAATTAATTAGTAACATCTGAGACTTAGTATGGTTAATTTTGTAAAATGAGATCTCTCCAAACTTTGTTAGAATGTGGTGTACTGCAGGCAAAGATCGCATTGGATCTGTGAGGAAGATGATGACTTCATCTGCGTAGAGTCCAATCTTATGTGTGACATTGCCAATAGGAATTCCCTTTAGGTCCGGAGACTGACAGATAGCCGCAGCCAACGGTTCCAACATTAAGGCAAAGATGAGTGCCTTGTGCCATTGCTTATGGGGAATGGGTTTGATAGCAGACCGGACGTTAGCACTCTGGCATTTGGTGTAGTGTAGAGGGCATTTATGGCGGAACCTATAAAGTTTATTATGCCAAATTTCTGCAATACTGTTTGGAGATATCCCCAATGAACTCTATCAAAGGCTTTCTCTGCGTCCAGTGATAGGAGCAGAGAAGGCGATGTGGAGCGCACAGCACATTGAAGCAAGTTGATGAGTCTCCTGGTGCCGTCCGGGGCTTGTCTTCCATACACAAACACGACCTGGTCTGGGTGACCCAGGCAAGGAATAATATGTAGCAATCGGTTAGCAATTCATTTGGCATAGATTTTAAGGTCCGTGTTGAGAAGCGAGATTGGCCTGTAGCTCGCAGGATCATCAGAGGGTTTGTTTGGTTTAGGAATAGTAACTATTAGTGCTTCCAAGGACTCTTTTGGGAAATGTCCAGAATCCGCAGCTTCGTTAGCGAATTTGGTTAGATGTGGTGTCAGAATCGGGAAGAATGTTTTATAATATTCAGAGCCAAAACCCTCTGCTCCCGGCGATTTGTGAATGGGTAATTGCGATATAATCTTAGTAATTTCTACTGCGGAGAATGGCTCATTCAATGAGTCTGCAAAGTGAGGAGGCAGTGAGGGAAGATGTAGGGAGTCTAGAAATTTGTTAATGTCCATCAAGGCGGGCTTAGGGACTGTGGGAGAGTCATGTTAATTGTAGAGGGATGAATAAACTTGGCTGAAGCAATTTGCCATATCTGCAGGGTTGGAGGAGCGGTTCCCCTGGGCATTTGTTAGATAGGGTATTTTTTGGCATACCTGCCTATGATTAAACAGTTTTGCTATATAGGCTCCTGCTTTGTTACCTTGACTGTAGTGAGTCAATTTCAGTTTTTTGATCATAAAGTCGTGTTGGGATGTGAGGAGACTAAGTTTATGCCGAAGCTGATGTAATTCTTGGGCTATAGTGGTGGACGGGGACTGTTTGTTTGTGTTCTCCAGGTTGCGAATCTGTGCGAGGATGGAGGTAATTTCCGCAATTCTTTTCTTTTTTTTTCCCCTGGCCCCTATTTTTATGAGGATACCTCTAATAAAAGCTTTGTGGGTATTCCACACGGTAGTATGGCTGGCGACAGTGTCCACATTGGCAGCAAAGAAGGATTCCAATTCAGACTCGACGCAATCCCTATGTTCTTGTTTGGATAGTAATGTACTATTTAGCCTCCATATACTGGAGATATGGGGTGTAGAATTGGGGAATATGCATATTGAGACAGGAGCGTGATCAGACCATCTGATCAGGCCAATCTCAGCCTTAGTAACATGCTGCAGAGTGTGTTTATCCACTAGGAAAGCATCCAGTCTGGAGTAGGAATTTTTGGAGTGTCAGTAGAAGGTATAATCCCTCTCCATGCCATATAAACATCTCCAGGCATCATAGAGATCATGTGAAGAAAGGATAGCTGGCAGTGTGTGGTCAAGACGTCTCGATTTGCTCGATTTGTCTAGCAGCGTATCTAGAATAGCATTGTAATCCCCACCAGGGGCGTATCTGCCGCGAGGCAAACAAGGCGTTAGCCTGGAGCGGCAGATTCGCTGAGAGCGGCACCCCGAGTGTTACTCACCTGGATGGGATGACGCGGACGTCGGCCATGAGAGTGGACGGCGTGTGCAGACGGCGGGCGGCGGTGATTTACGGTGAGTCTGTAAGCCCGGGGGAGGGGTGCTGTCGGAGAAGCGCAGGGTCAGACCGGGGAGGGTTTGGTATCGT
>NW_017306482.1:619645-626447 GCF_000935625.1 Nanorana parkeri
GCAAAAAAATGGCAAAACATTTTTTTCCTCCCCCCAATGTAAATGTTAGCACTTACCTTAAATGATGTCTCTTTTTCCGATCTTCCTCTTCTTTCCCCATGTTTTCATCTGTCCCTCCAGTGGTGTGGCATCACTCTGATCCAGCGGTGTCTGCAGGCGGGTGCACGCGTCCATAGACTTACCTTGTGTCTCTGCTCGTCTCCCGGCCGAGAATCGGAGCTGCGAATGCCCCCGCCCCAAGATCCTTTGCGGCCGTACGAGCAGTTCCTGATTCTCGGCGCAGGAACGAGCGGCGATAACGAGGTAAGTTTAAAAGGATTTTAAGCGTTGTTTTTTTTTTACACTTCTTGCCTATATCTACTGCATGCAAGCATGTAATATTAAAATAAAAAAGTATTAAAGTTAAAAAAATAATGTTCATGTTTGCCTCTATTCGCACAGAACAAATATTAACAGAGATCCGCAGGACAAATGGCTCAGTGAATTGTTTATGAAAAGATCCCTTTAAGTAAGAGACAAATTGAAGCTTTTTTTCTCATCTAGAAAAGGATTAAGACCTATGAATAAAAGGCAAACCATTGTAAGCACCCCCTTCAGTGTAATATGGTTTGTTCCATGTTTTCCAACTGCCACTTTTGCTGGATGCTCATAGTTACACTTTAAGACCCCGTTCACATATAGCGACATACCTTTGCCGCGGCCGGGATAGCGCGACTTTCGGGGCGACGTTGCAGCGACGATCCAGCGACGGTAGCGCGACCTTCTCCGTCGGGCTCCATAGAAAAAAAAGCAAAATCGCGCAAAATCCGCCGAAAAAAGGGTCCGGTAGAAGCGACTTGCGACCGCGACGAGCGACATGGAGTTAAGACAGCTCCATTGAATAGCATTGGCCGGCGACTTCTCGCGATATCGCGCGGCAAAAATGCGCGATATTGCGGCGGAAATCGCGCGACAATTCGCAATATGTGAACGGGGCCTAATACATATCTTTAAATGCAGGCATTTTGAGCAAGATTGAAGCCGTTCATGCATTACCTCTATGTGTCCTGAAGGTGGCGATATGTAGCTGGTTGTGCATGCAGTGTCTCTTCTGTTTCCAGTGAAAGACAAATTCTGCTTCACTTCTGCAGTTCATTTATAAAGCATTTGGTTGTGTTTTGGCATTGCCAGAGAATACATGTCATACAACACAAAACAATGTTTTCTCCCCCCCTACAGTTGCCAGTGCACAATTGCCAAGGATATCAGGATATCAGTCATAGCTGTCAACATTTAAAAATGTTTTTTAGGGAACATTGCTGCTATGCTAAGCTTGTTATGTAAAACATACCTTTCCAGGGGATTATGGAGTGCTGCAATGACAAAAATAAGAACATGGCTTATATTCAATTATGTGACACTAAACTCAGGAGTTAAAGCTTAAAAATAAATTCCCGTACCCTATTAACAAAAATAGGGTTACCACCTTTTCTTCAAATTAAATCCAAACACCCTAGTGCCGCGAGCAGCAATTTTTTGGGGGAGAATATAGAGGAGAGAAAGCAAGGAGAGGCAGCCAAGCGAAAGAGCAAGAAGAGACAGCCAGGGAGGGAGTAAGGAGACAAGGGACTACAGATCCCAGCAATACATTATACAGCAATACAAAATAAAATTAAGCTACATACTCTGTGTGTTTCTGGGTTGGTGCCCTGTCTCCAGGGTCTCAGGTGCCCTGTGCGTCCTCTCAGATGGGCTGTGTGGGCTCTCAGATTGGCTGTGTGGGCTCTCAGGTGGGCTGTGCGCCTCTCGCATGTACTGTGTGCACTCTCAGGTGGGCTGTGTGTCTCTCAGGTGTACTGGTTGCACTCTAAGGTGGGACATGCGTCTTTCAGGTGGGCTATGCGGCTCTCAGGTGGGCTGTCTTGGCTGTTGTGTCTCACCAGGGGCCCATAAGTGGGCAGCGCAACATTAGGAAGCAGAGGAGAAGGCGATGTGCGGGCAGCCTGTGCCTGTTTAAAGGCGCCTGCAGCTCAGAGGAAGATCCGGTTTGAGGCAGATGTAGCTGCCCAAAATTGCACTTGCTGGGCACTCAGCCACATCTGTCAGGAAATTAAAAGTGCCAGTATTGGCACTTAGTGTCTTGTGTCCGGGTGCCCGCTGGCTCAACAGCCGCACACAAGACAAAACCGGACAGGTGGCAACCCTGTGTATCACTCGGCTGTAGATCCTCAAATCATCTCTGAATTTATATGGACACTGTCCTTCCTTCTGGAGGGGGGCAACTTGTGTTCCTCAGGGTCTCTGTGTGTGTTGCAAAGCAGCCACCGTTTCAAGCTCACTCCCGTGATAGACTATAATCTCCATACAAATTGGTAAACTAAACGTGAGATTGGAGTACTTGAGTGCATTTTTAATATCACTTTAAAGCTATGCGATCAATATTGGTTGGATTGTTATACAAAGAATAACAGAAGAACCAAGTCACATACCTTTCTTGTGGACACTTCTGTTCCAGACTTCCTTCGGTGCCAATAACATTAAATGTGAGGATAAGAGGTCAGATCATCTGATCCTGACCTCAACAGTGACCATGCACTGAAGGGAACCTGGGGGAAAATTTTCTCCAGGAAAAACAAGGATATGATCTTCTAGTAATCTATATTTATCCTTCCCATCAAAACTGTTAACAAAAACAATTGCACACATTTGAGACAATACCATGTTTATGAATGGGAGTTTTTCAGTGTAAGGTTGTTCCAGATTCACTATGTTCAAGACCCACCAACAACTTTTTGTCTCAGGGGCATTTTGGTTGCTGGGCCTCCAGTGCGCCCCTGCACCTCATTAAGAGGAGTTGGCTACCTCCAGGTACACCTGCATGCAATTTATCGACTGCATTAATATGCTCACACTTGGAGACTCGTATACATAGAGTTAGGACCACACTTTGCAGAGGTGCCTTGGCGCGGTGGTGTGGCTTCTACATATTTTTGGCCAAAAGTTTGTGCAACTAAAACCTCTGATTTTAACGCATACTGTTGACAGGGCAATTTTGTTTGGTTGAAGGCTAGCTGGCAGGTGAACTGGGGATTCTTTGTGTTTTGCATGTTTGGATATTAACTACAAATATTATTTATTGGCCAAAACTACAGAGCTATGAATAAACTACCATCGTAGTTGAGTATAGCACCTATTTTTTGTCCTGCCACTTGTACAGTATTAGGGCTTTTCTTTAATAGGTGAAATGACAGCCCATGGCACTGTAAACATTGCATTGTTTACATCCAAACAGCAGTTTGCACTGTAATGTTAGACCAGGACTGAGAACCACAAGGAAAGCATCTTCTCCTTGTGCCCCTTGATTTTATTCCTTCAATGCCAAGAGCCAACAAAAATGTATTTTCTGCAGTACAACTGTACAGTATTATCACTGGAGATACAGATACAAATCTACTATAAGGCCCCGTTCACATATAGCGACATACCTTTTGCAGCGGATCCGCACGGCCGGGATAGCGCGACTTTCGGGGGGACGTTCCAGCGACGATCCAGCGACGGTAGCGCGACCTTCCCCGTCGGGCTCCATAGAAAAAAAGTAAAATCGCGCAAAATCCGCCGAAAAAAGGGTCCGGTAGAAGCGACTTGCGACCGCGACGAGCGACGCGCGACATGGAGTTAAGACAGCTCCATTGAATAACATTGGCCGGCGACTTCTCGCGATATCGCGCGGCAAAAATGCGCGATATCGCGGCGGAAATCGCGCGACAATTCGCTATATATGTGAACGGGGCCTAAGCTGGCATCCCAATCATTTGTTTAGCTAAGATCTGTCCATCCTCCCATCCCATGCAATCCGAGACTGTTAACTGTGGAAAGCAGAATACATCTCTAGAGGTACACTATATTACCGAAAGTAGTGGGATGCCTGCCTTTACATGCACATGAACTTTAATGGCATCCCAGTCTTAGTCCGTAGGGCTCAATATTGAGCAGGCCCACCCTTTGCAGCTACTGGTATAACAGCTTCAACTCTTCTGGGAAGGCTGTCTACAAGGTTCAGGAGTGTTTATGGACCTTGCTTTGTGCACTGGTGCGCAGTCATGTTGGAACAGGAAGGGGCCATCCTCAAACTGTCTCCACAAAGATGGGAGCATAAAATTGTCCAAAATGTCTTAGTATGTTGATGCCTTAAGAGTTTCCTTCAGGGGGCGTGTCCTAACCATGGCGGCGTGAGGTGCTTGTTCAGAGAGCTCCGCGGCTTCAGCGTATCATCGGCACACTTACCTCTACCTAACTCCCGCTGACACCCCGGGTTTCAATATGTCTAAACGCCGGAAGGACGGGGGATCTAAAACTCAGGTCTTGGATGCCTCCATGCAGCAGTTTTTCTCTCCAAGAAATCCGGGCCCGGTGGAGCGTGGCAGATCCAAGATGGCGCCGGCCTCATCCACGAGAGCTCAGTCCCACAACACACGCCGACGGGGCTCCCCATCTCCGGATACCTCCCGGGCTGGATCCGCTTCCCCTGAGCTCCCCGGTCTGGACCCCCACGATGACGGCGAAGAGGGGACGGATGACCTGCCCAATGACATGCCGGACGGGTTTCGGGCCTTGCTACGTTACCTCCCCACCAAGCAGGACTTCGAGTCCATGGTGTCCAGGGTTGAGGCGGCCTTGCGAAAGGACCTACGAGAAGTGAAGCGGGAGGTGAGGGGACTGGCCGTGACAGTGGCGGAGGTCTCGGCTTCCTGCTCCACGATGGACTCGAGGATTGCGGCGCTTGAATCGGCGGCCCAAAGGCCAGATCCCCGCCTTACTGACCTGCAACTCCATATGGAGGACATGGAGGATAGGGGGCGACGCAACAACCTGCGCCTCCGTGGCATTCCAGAGGCCACTGGAGCCCCAGACTTGCGCCCGACCGTACAAGCAATCTTTGCATCCCTACTCGACAATGTGGACCCTGGTACCATCATCCTGGATCGGGTACATAGAGCCGCGGGGCCTAGACTGACCAACTCTACCAACCCGCGTGATGTGCTATGTCGGGTCCATTACTTCACCACGAAAGAGGAGATCCTCAGAGCAGCTTGGCGACGTAGACCCGTGGAGTTCGATGGAGTGCAGATTCAAATCCTCCCGGATCTATCTCGCAACACCCTCAGGCGTCGAGCAATCCTTCGCCCGGTCCTTGATCTAATACGCAGCACGGGGGCGACATACCGATGGGGTTTCCCGTTTCATCTAATCGTCAAGAAGGGTGAGTCCACTTACGTGCTCCGCTCCCCGAAAGATATCCCGGGCCTGGGCGGCTTCCTGACGACTGGCTGGCTTACATCATGGAGGGACCCCGGAGACCACCTACTACCCAGCGCAGGGCCCGCTCCAGATCTGGCTCCTCACGCCCGGACCGCCGACGCATGGAGAGTGGTGGAGATCCCAGGACATCGGTGGAGGCCTAACCTACTATGGATGCCCTGACCTTCTGGAAGTTCCGGTATTGGCTTTAATGTTCATTCATTTATTTTTCTCTTGGTATTTCCTTCACTGGAACTAAGGGGCCAACCCCAACCCCTGAAAAACAACCCCACACCATAATCCCCCCTCCACCTAACTTTACACTTGGCACAATGCAGTCAGGCAAGTACCGTTCTGGCAACCGCCAAACCCAGACACGGCCAACAGATTGCCAGGCAGACAGAGAAGTGTGATTCGTCATTCAAGAGAACACATCTCCACTTCTCTAGAGTCCAGTGGCGGCGTGCTTTACACCACTGCATCCGACGCTTTGCATTGCACTTGGTGATGTAAGGCTTGGATGCAGCTGCTCAGCCATGGAAATCCTTTACATGAAGCTCTGTGCCAATCTGAAGGCCACATGAAGTTTGGAGGTCTGTAGCTATTGACTCAGCAGACAGTTGGCGACTTCTGCACACTGTGCGCTTCAGCATGAGCTGACCCCGCTCTGTCATTTTACATGGCCTACCACTTCGTGGCTGAGTTGCTGTTGTTCCCAGTTGTTTCCACTTTGTTATAATACCACTAACAGGTGGCCGTGAAATATTTAGTAGCAAGGAAATTTCACAGAACACCTGAATCCAATGATTTGGAGGGGCGTCCCAATACTTTTGTAATATAGTGCATCTCTAATGCCTTCCTTAATCTCAGTCTTGGCCTGGGAGCTTGTACACTCTATGATAGCAGTGGCTAACTTACTACATATAGGGGGGACTCAACTGAAGCATGCATGTGTGTGTGTTTACATATTTTATGTAGTGCTGTGAAGACTGTCAAAGATTGCTGAAATACTAATGGAGTTGGTCAGAGACTGGTGGCATGTCCAGGAGTAGTTGAAGGCTGGAAATGAGAGGCTACAGGGTATCAATAAAGCCTAGGGACATGTCACACAAGACTGAGAGAGCTCACTTCCGTTACAGCCAAATAAATACTCTTACTAATGACTTTCAAGGGGCACTCAATAAGTAACTGAACTTCTACAAGAAAGTCAGGTTTGTACATACCTTCAACTGTTTATATTGCTGGATGATGTGAAAAATCCACTTCAAGACCCTGGTTTGTAGCAGATTTATTTTTATAGGTTACAGCCAGAGCAGTTATTTCTGTTTGATGAGGTCCAACATGGTTTTGTTACAAGTGATGCAAAAAAGTTGCTTGGAAGGCATCACCAGAGGTTCTGTTTTTTGAAGTCTCTGATTTATTCAACTTACAATAGAAGAGAACAACTTGTGAAAAAGCGTGAGCTCAAGAGTAATAAATCATTAAAAAAAAAAAAAAAAACCCACAATTTTTGTGAACAGTATAA
>NW_017306482.1:626545-634494 GCF_000935625.1 Nanorana parkeri
GGGGAGGTCAAGAGTAAAAAAAAATTAAAAAAAAAAAAAAAAACCCCACAAGTTTTGTGAACAGTATAATAGAATGGGGTTAAACATCCATGGCTGTGGCCTGTATCCCATATCAGCCTCTGGGAACCTTTGAAAGAAGAAACCAGTCTCCAGTTTTCAGTCTCCCACGGGAACTGAATTATGTTATCTCAGCAGCTGCGAGATCTCAAATCCCATTCCAAGTGAATGTTCCCAGCAGCTCTAGAAGTCACCCCACATGCGGGAAGAATAGGGAATTAGGCTGTGGGGTTTTGATTAACAAGCAGAGAAAATTCTGTTGAACAGCTATCTCGCCACTGTTCACAGGGCGCAGATTTCCCGATATCTATTTTATTTGAACGGAAAGTGGAAAGCGCTGCCAGAACATTTCAGATGGAAGACAGCAAATCAGGGCGAAAATTCTGAGCTCTAAATTTTGTTTTTATTATTTTCTCAAAGAATTGAAATCTATTATAGTAAACAGATGTGAGGTGGAAGTCTGCTGTTACTTTTTTTTCTTTCAGTATGAATATTAAGATTTAGTTGGATGAATATCAAAAGAAAAAAAAAAAAAAACTCACTTTTTCTGAGTTCAGCATCTATAGTGGAAAATACCTCTGAAGCGCTTAAAGCAACACTGTTGTCTCAAAATAAAAAGAGCCCCAAATCCCTGCAGAAAAAGTGGTATCATATTTACGCCTTTGCTACCCGTGTCTCTTGCCTCCATTTTCTTCAAGAACTACAACTGGCAAAAAATCTTCTGCATGTGACACACGTGCGGATGTGTTGGATTCCTGATGCTCTGCTGTGTGCCAAAGCTCCATCCACCGGCCCTTTCATCACTAAGGGACACATTGATGACGTGGGGGCCAGTGGATGGAACATGCTGCACAGTAGGGGCCTAGGAAACTGACATGCATCCAGGTTTGTTGGATGCAACATATCCATGGGCCACCATACCTTTGAAGAGAACAAAGATAAGAGGCATGGATGAGAGGAAAGTACAATAGTGACCTTTTAGAGCTTTTTTTTTTTTTGGTTACCACTACTTTAAAGGAGAACTATGGGGTTAGGGCTTTTCCCCATAGTTCTCAGAAGGGTAACGGGAGGACACAAACTAGCATCCTCCCGTTACCCAAAGCTCAGTATACCGCAAGCTGCAGCTCGCGGTATACTGAGACGCTGAAACGGATCCCAACAATTATGTCTGGATCCGCCCAGCTGCGTGAGTGACAGCTGGCTCTGCATATCTAGAGGCAGAGCCAGCTGTAACCCCCCCCCATCCGTTCCGCCAGTCAGCGCTGGAGGATCGGACAGGGGAGGGGAGAAGCCAGTCACACCTGTCACGGCTCTCTGCAGTGACAGGATCGAGAAGTGAGCGAGCGCCGGTATGTGTTCGCTCACTTCCCGATCTACTGAGCCGACCTGTGACAGTTTCATTGTCCCAGGTCGGCTCAGATTATGAGGCTGAGTGAAAAGCACTCGCCTCATAATTCTCCTTTAAGCAGTTTTTGTAAAGCAGAACTATTTTGCTTTGGATGACTTAGGGAAAGGTTGAAGCCTCTGTCAATTTTTCTTGCTGTCTAGATCCCCCTTAGTAAGGCAGGATTTTCCCTCACTTACAGTCAGGACAGGAAGTAAAGGGAAATATCTTGAATTGAGACAAAGACAAAAGCACATGCTTAGTAGAGTGAGGAAGGGTGAAAAGTTTTGAGTGTTTCTATAGGCCATTTGTGCCTTCCTGTCCATATGATAACTGTACCCCCCATTTCTTATACAGGTGTCACAAAAACAGGAACGGAGGAAAAGAGACAGAAGTAAAAACCTGAAAAAATTAAACTCTGTCGCTCCAAAATGAAACATTTTAGTTGTCTTTAGGCATTAACTCACAGCTGATAAATATATATGTACAGTAAGCTGTTTGGTCTACCAAAATATTTGAATCCCAAGATTGCCTGATATAGTTTTTATACATCCCTGCCACATTATATAGCTAGGAAGTGACACCAATATTTAAAGCCTACAGCATTTGTGGAAGGCCCCTATGTGCAGAGCCAGATCCACAGAGAAATACATTTTATGAGTTTGGTGTGGCCAAACTCAAGCGGGCCTCACAGAGTCCTAACCTCCGTTCTACTACAACATCTTTGGGATGAATTGGAACTCAAATTTCTACCTGCATCTTCTCACCCAACATCAGTATCAGACGTCACAAATGCTCTTTTGGCCAAAAGAAAAAATCTTCACAGACACACACACCATGTGGAGAGCCATTCTGGATGATTACAGGATGTTATAACCACTGATGGGGGGAGGCAACTGCATATTAATGCCCATGATTTTTTCTATGTCCAGAAAACTCACAGGTGTGATGGTCAGGTGTCTACAAACTTTTTAGCGTAACGATTACTACCTTGCCTCAGGATTCCAGTACTGCGATCTCCTCAAATGTTCACAACTCTAGCCATTAAGGAGTGGCGCTAAAGTGTACCAAGCTTTACATATTTTCTGTTCTATACAACAGGAATAAATACATTATGCCAATCCTCTTGACTCAGTTCTGTGCAGACAATGCCAAGAATTCTTGGGGTACTTACAACAGTACCTGACCAAAAGAGGTTAATTTTCTAAAGGCAAAAAGGCTGTTCACTCTGCAAGGGAATTTGCACCTTGCAGAGAACGTTCCCCCTTAGTTTATTGAATGAGGTGAAGATCTGCTGACTTCCATCACCCAATCACATGCAAGCAAAAATACTGTTTTAAATTTCCTTGCACAGGATTGGGAATTCTTTGCAAAATTAATTTCACCACATTTACACCAAGCTAAGGGGTAGATTCCGCTGCAAGGAGTAAAGCCTATTTGCCTTTAGTAAATAAATCCCAAAGTCTCTAAAATGCTGTGAAAATGTATGTGCCTGATTTATTGACAACATTCTCAGGTCTTCAAATAAAAACCTTTTGGCGGGAAACCCGCATGCGCTGCGAAAAAGGAAATACATATATGTCAGTGTCATTCAACAAAGCCATACAGGGGAATATGCTGGATTTTTGGGAACACTAGTTTCCTGTCCTGTTAAGATATTGGAGGTCTATGTTACTAAATATGCTGAGCGCGCCATATGCCTTCCCTCTCCTTCTGCCCCCCTCTCCCTTTTGGGTGTTGTGTCGTGTTCCCCCCTCCTTTTGTATGCCCTAACGTTATATATCAATGTGTTAGGATAGATGGGCCAATAATAGCATATGTGAATGGATATAAAATACAAGATATATTTTGGATGTAGAAGTATGGATATGGGTGTATTCTAATTATTATGATGGGGGTTCCCCCCTCCCCCTGGCCTTTTTTTTCTTCTTCCTTTTGTGTTTTTGTTGTTGTTTGTGTGCTGTGTTATGAAATCAATAAACTCAATTTGAATAATAAGATATTGGAGGTTTGCACTTCTCCGGTTATCTACCTTCTTTTTTTTTTTGTACCTGAGGGTTCTTTGTTGGGGTGGCAGCATTTCCTACTGGGTTTTAAAAGAGGATTATTATCCTATATACTTGGATTGTAATACAGCAACTACAAATTGCTTCACTCACCTTCCTGATGAAGCAATGATGTGAAACGCGTTGAAGATGGAATTATTGAACACTGGTGACATCACTTTAGAACAACTAGTGGTTGATACCATAGGGATTTTGTATAAATAGATGCAACTAATTAGTCTTGCTGCTCAAGACTTTGATAATCCTCTGCTAACAACCGTGACTTGCTTTTATGGGTGTTCATGTATATTTTAATGTTTTCTATCAATAAATGTTTTTGGAAATTCTTTTTAAACTGGCCTAACCTTATTGTGGTTTTTCTTCTCATAAAACCTCATACAATTTTGTTTTGTGTATCCCTTCATTTAAAACCGAATAGTGGGTAAAAGACACCTTAGTAGTCAAATTCCATTTTAACAGCAAATGAAAGATGGCAATGGTGCAAATATTTTATGTAGCAGTCCACAAATACCCATGTTAAGAATACTTCTGAGGTTGATCAACTCTTGAATGATCTTTTTCCACAGTGCCGTAGGCAATGGTGGAGTTACAACCCTCACCGAAACCACTGCGGCTTGAAAGCTCCTTTTGTTAAGCCCAGTGATGAGAATGCTTCTAGTACCGATGGGACTGCCTGCTGATGATCTTTAGGGTTGAAGCATGTGCTTGGAAAAAAAGCATTTTTATGTACTCTATTATTGCACATTTATGTCTCTGAATGCCCTCAACTAAAATCTGATACTAGAATTAGATACTTCAAGGCCCAACTCTAGACAAACCACTTTTTAAAAAGCTTTTCAAAGAAGAGGAAGAGATATAACCCGTCAATTTTTTTTCTACTATCTGTGACCCCATTGAAGAGTTCCAGAAAGGGAGTGTTGGGAAAATCTCTTCAGGGATGGCACATACTTCAGTAAAATGAGGATGGGTAAGAAACATTCAGGTTAAAGGTTACTGTATTTTCCTGTCCCAGTGACAATTGTTCCCCTTTTTCTTGTCCTGCTGTCATATAGACACAGCAATGACACAGCACAGCAATGAAAACTTGACCTAAGTATTTACTCTTCCAGAGTATATAAAAAAAACAAGAGTTGGCCATGATTGGGCTTTGATTACACGTATTCCATGAAAACAATATCCAATAGTATAAGAAAAGGAGGTTAATTGAGCCCAACTTTACGGGATAATTGGAGTCAGGTACCTAAAAACACAGCTAGACTTGAAGACAGCTTGCTTTGCTTAATATAAAATTGACTTCTTCTAACCCTTACAGAGCTTTTTAACAATAGCAGTAGTGTGTACGGTATGTGAGCTCTACTATATAATTATGTAGACATCTTCAGCGTTAAGTTGAAGCTCCTCGAAGTCTCAGCAATCTTGAAAGGATTTTTGCCAATTTGTTATCTCTAGAAACAGAGGCTAGCACAATATTACAAATAAAGCGCATAGACCTCCAATTCTAGATGTTCTGTGCTTATGACCCAGGTATTCTAGCCTTTCTGTATTCAGAAGCTGCTCTAAATGCAAAACATTAAAAGGGAATCAGTCACCAACTGATTAAGTCTCTGAAGCTTCTTATGGGAGCAGCCATTACCTTTGACTTTAGTAAAATTGAACACGTTAAGCCTCAATACTCCAGAACCATCATGGTTTCCAAAGACAGAGAAAATGGCTTCTTCCAAATGCTTCAGAGATAGGGTTTTACCTTTGTGACAGTTAAGCTGGGTATACACTAGAGGTGCACCGAAATGGAAATTTTAAAACCGAAACAAAAAAAAATAAAATAGTCAGGCCGAAACCGAAAATAATTATTTTAATTACTTTACATTTTTTTTATATTCCTTTTTATTTATTAATTTTTTATTAAATATTTTTAACTTTACTTTTAGGGGCTTCGGGGAAATACTGGGGGTCTAAACAGATCCCTAATATTTCCCTTTTAAAATAGAAAAAGAGATTGAGGACACAGTCTGTTTCTGTATACCCTCGTATAAATGAACAGGAATCCTCTGAGTGTTCCTGTTCATTCATAACTTGAGCACAGAGTATGTTTACTATAACTACAACTATGAATGAACAGGAGGTGATGCAGATCACTCCCATGCATTCATAATTGAGAAGATATATATATCTCCTCTCTGAAAGTTGTCACAGGAGGCTGAGCGAGCGGTGCAGCGAGGAGAGCCCAGCCTCCTGTGACAGCACGGCCTGTCTCCGTCCACACACCGCTCTGCCGGACTGCGATAGGGGGCTGAGCGGTGTGGGAGGACACGCCGGCCGCTCAGAGTGCTCTCCTTCCGCAGCCCTTTCTCTCCTCCCCGCTGGGACACAGAGCAGCGCCCTGCGGTGAGGAGAGAAAGCAGGGATGCGCCGCTGTATCGGCAGGAAAATGGCACTTTCGGCATTATGCCAAAAGTGCCATTTTCGGCCGATATGTTTCGGCGGCCGATATATCGGTGCATCCCTAGTCTACACACATTTTCTTCATTCAACTTATGTGCTGAACAAAGAAAATGGAACAGATTCCTCCATCAAGGCTTACAAGCGATGTTGGACAAAAACCCAGCTTTCATTGAATACTCGACCGGAGCTTGCAGCTGGTTGGCTCCAAGCACTGTTTGATCAAGAATTTTCCAACCTGCTCCTTCGATCTACTGATCGAGGGATGTCAGATGGAAGGGTGCCGACAGTGGTACCCACTATGTGAATTTCAGTCAGTTCATCGAGAACCGGCGGAAATGCGTACTGTGTATACACGGCTTTAGAATCAATAACATAGTTTTGATTATTGTTTTGATTAACCCCATTGCATAAGTGGGTAGCAATAAGAGAGTCAGCTGACGTGCAAGGGAATAATACAAATAAGCCGTTTGCTTCACTTGAAGGTCTGTAGCTTATCTAACACTGTAAAGGGAATACAAGCAGCCATTTTAAAATAAAACTTAGGGAATTTGTTCAATTATAACCTGTTTTCAGAGATCTCTTAGCAGGAGAAACCCTTTAAGAATGGAAAGCTACCTGAAGAAAAAAAAAGAAAACCTGTTAAAAGGTCAGCTTAAACCAAACTAAAATGTGTCATGTAAGAACCATGTCCACTCAAAATGCACTTCCATGGATGCCACATTACTGGAAAGAGTCAAGATCTTCATGTTATGGAAAATCCCTTCCACACGGATACAGCTGGCAATAGTAGCCAGCGCCAATGAAATTGGTATGGAGTAAACCTACTAACAATAGAAAAAAAGAACATTGGACACACATGGGGTTCTCTGTGTCCTAGCAACCACTGTCATGAAGGCTGAAAGTGATGGGGAATCCAAAACTTTGAGTTGTCCCCTGAACAGTAATAGAGAGGAAATCTGCCAATGGGGACACCTGTTTCCGTGACAACTGCATAAGAGGGCAATTCTCTCAATTTGAATAGATTTCTTCTCATTTGCTGCTGTGTCTAAAAAATAGGAAGTGAAGGGTAATCTCCCCAATGGGACACAGATGGCAAAAACAAAGACCAACAGACCTGTTTGTTTAGCACGCTATCCAAATAAAAAAAAAAGAAGATTTAGCTTTAGTTATACTTTCATTTAGGCCACCAAAGTGTACCGAACAAGAGTGAGTGGACAGTCAAACAATCAGGTCATGAAGATTGCCTCCAGAAATTAAACGTGTTCTCCTTAGAAAAGAGGCACATAAAAAAAAAAAAAAAAAAAAAGGGACCCAATTGCAAATTTCAAAATCAAGATGTTTACAGCAAGAACTCTGATGACATGAGAACACAACAGGAGGTTAGAAGAGAGACGGTTTAAATCGTAAAAAAAGGAGAATTATAAGGCGAGTGATTTTCACTCAGCCTCATAGTTCAAGCCGACGTATGGCAATTAAACTGTCACACGTCAGCTCATTAGATCGGGAAGTGAGCGAATGCATACTGTCGCTCGCTCCTCGATCATGTCTCTGCAGTAGGCCGTGACTGTCACTCGCGGCTCCTTGCAGGGATTCCCCCGCTCCTCCAGCGCTGACTGGCGGAACGGATGGGGCGGGTACAGCTGGCTCTGTCGCTAGATAGGCAGAGCCAGCTGTCATCACACAGCTGGGTGGATCTCGACAGTATTGTCGGGGTCTGTCCCGGCTGCGGCGGTCTCAGTATACCGCGGTATACTGAGCTTTGGGTCACGGGAGGATGCTAGTTTATGTCCTCCAGTGACCCTCAGGAGAACTATGGGGAAAACCACTGACCCCATAGTGCTCCTTTAAACTGCGCAAAGGTTTTTCTTTTTACGCTGAGAGTAGTAAAAATGTGGAATTCCCTGCCACAGTCAGTAGTATCCGCTGATAGTTTCTTGAATTTACCAACGCTTTCAGATGAGTTTTTTAGTTCACTAAATATACAAGGCTAATGGGAACTA
>NW_017306482.1:634635-645297 GCF_000935625.1 Nanorana parkeri
GACTGGATGGACCAGTATCTTTATTTAACCTTACCTACTATGTAACTATATTTCAGAAGTTTAATGCAGTCAAAACTCCAGGAGATTACTTCTTACTGGTTATAGATCATTGCACGTTTCCCTTTGCTTTATCAAATGCCAAGGAGTATTATACGTCATGTAAAAACACAGCATCAAGAAATACAAATTAAAAATATAATAAATAGTGACATAACATCTTTAAATTTTATTTTTATTTTCTCAATATAAAAATACAATATTTACAGGAAATAAATATATTTTAAAACAAATAAATTACACAGTGAGCTACAGAAGTGAGAAGGGATCCAGGAAAGAGAGAGCGTGAGAACGGACAACCCTATTTACAGGAAGGAATGGAAAAAAAAAAAAAAGATATTTTTAGCGAACAGCCCCCGAAGGAGGTTTGGTGCTTAAAAACAGTGGATAGGATATGTATATACACAAAACACGACTCTCTCATCCCTGCCTTCGGCCACTCGCAGACACAAAAAAAAAAAAGGGATTGGCATTTGGCATGGGGTCAGGGGAAACCACACAAATTTCGGGTTTAAAAAAATGGATCTTTGAAATGTTAACTAGAACAGGCAGCAGTACTCCAAAGTGGGGGTTAAACTGGAGGAAGGTTCGGGAAGAGATATCTGATTGGGAAGATGCGGAAGATAAAGAAGTGGCTTTCTGGGGGATTGTCCCAGCAGAAGACATTACAAAAAAAAGGTATATATAAATATTACTACATCCTCACATTCATTTTCATGCGTCTAAAACAAATTCATATACACGAACACTCAGCAACCAGGTTGGCTGCATCAACATGGCGTGGCTGAAGCAGTCATTTTGGATGTGATCCACATGTATAGGTCAAACGTGGCAGACGTAAAATTTCAAAAAAGGTAGAGCAAATGACATTTCCCGTTATACGGCCTCCGGTTTCTACTATGGAATTTGGATATGCTTAAAAGTACTTTCTATGGACTTGTCACAAGCACAGGTTTCTTTCTTCAGTACAGACTTGGTCAACCATCACTGACAATTTGGGATTTTATATGCTAGGCTTGTGTTTATAGGTGCTCCATAAGCATCTGCTAAGCACTTGATTGACTGACTAGAGCTGGCATGTTTTATAGCCTTCATTAAAGAGTGACTCCACTTTAGAGTGGATGAACTGTAAATCTCTCACCATGTTGTACCTGCCTACTCGGACCCCAGGGAAGTGATTGTCCCTCTACCAACAGCATGAATTCCCTTTGAGGATCTAGGAAAGGATGTAAAAAACACAGAAATATCTTTTATCATGTAGCATCTAAAAGATTCTCCATAGGGGCTCAAGAGGAGCTTTCAGCCTGGCGAGTAGCTCTTCAAATGCTACAGGTAGCACAGCGGTCAGTGTAGACAAGTGCTAAACATCTATAACAAATGTAAGACTGCTGGTGCAGACCATTAGCAGCTATATAACACAGACAGTTATGCACGTTTCAATGAGGTTATAAACAACGTCAGCTTAACCTGCCTTGCAGAAAGTGGAGCCGATGACAAAATGGACACAGAAACCCACATGTACACTCAGCCCTAAAGATACACATGCCAAAACAGCCAAATTAATGGCATGCCAAGTCTTTACCTCCACAGTAACTGGCAGCCAAAAGGTTGCCATTACCAGTTCTTAAACAGAGATCTACAATCAGAAAGAACTGGTCAACGTTCTAAAGGGTTTGTGATGCTTATTCAGACCATTGTAAACTTAGGACACAAATGCTGGAGATCACAGTAGTGATGATCTAACTGCCCATATACGGCTGAGGCAGAGCAAGACTGGCAACCGAATGGTTAAGGATTGCTCCCTGCACCGTAAAACGTGCCACTGAGTCTACCATCTGTTATTGCTGCTACGGCTGCAGATTTCAGGAAAGAGGACAGAACAGTCACAATGGTTTTTACATCACTTGTGAGTGCGCCAAAATCTTTAAAGAAAGATTAACAAATACTGAATTTTTATGAGTCTCGAGCATAGGTAAAACGAGGACACCGGGGCAACAAGGGAGCCACAAAAGGTCTTTTCCTCACTTTCGTAAATCTGCAGTCCATCAGAGGATACCATAGGGGAGAGAGAAAAATAAATTTGGCTGCATCCCTCCCCAATCCTCCAGTCCCTGAGGTAGTTCAGAAAAAACAAAAAAAAAAAACAAAAAAAGAAAACAGTGCAAACTGTGCAGGTAGTAAGAGGGTGTGTCAGACTGAGGATTCCTCAGGGTTGGAATCTGGCAGAGTCTGTCTTTGCTTCAGTTTCCACCTCAGTTCTTCATTAAGCTCTCCAAGTGGAGGACGTTCCTCTCCCACTCCACCACCCAGCGTGAGACGTATATAACCGTTACTGCTTGAGCCACGCACTCCCGAGAGCATGTGATTAGGAGAGTGAAGAGGTGGTGATGGCAGTGGTTGACCTGGAATCCCATTGCCAGAAGGTGAGGAAGAGCCAGTGCTGTTTTGGCACAATGCATGACCTGGGACAATTTTAAGTGAACCGTCAGAATAATAAAAAGAGGATGGATCCCAAAGTTTCTCATCAGAATCTGCGCTCGGCAGGCACTTTGTCATTTTGGGTTGAGATGGTAGCTGGATGGGATACACTAGGGTGTTCTCCAGGGACTTCGACCCTTTCTCCATTTCATCCTGTAACTTCCTTCGCAGGTAGACAACGGCCAGAAACAGGGCTAAGCACACTGCTCCAAGTGCTATCACCATCATCCAGACCAAGCCCAGACCATCCATGGGGGCACGAGATTCCAAAGTGAGAGATGGGGAAGCCACGACACTGAGTTGGTAGTGCTCAGAGGCAAAGTGAGCCCCTTGTTCAACTGAAAAGCAATAGTATGTACCAGAGCGGTGGACACCAACTCCAAGGATGACCAGAGCCTGCAGGGTAATGTCATATAGCATTGAATCATCTTCTTCTTGGGACAACTCGCGTCCATTGAAGGTCCATACAGGTTGAGCCAGGTTGGAGGTCAGCTGACATGGGAGAACTACATTTGTCCCAATGGCCACAGTAAGGTTTCTTAATGAGGGCTTAACTGAAAAACAAAGCAATATATCATTATATATAATGCATTGTTCATATCAAAATCAGGTTGCATGTTAAAGCAGGACCTATGCTCAAATGCCTTGCTGGATTGGCCAAACAGAGTTACAGAATCTTTCGTTGGGAAAATGTTACACCAGGCTTCCTCCAGTGGTAATCATGGCCTAGGCATGTGTTCATATCATCTCTCCTAAACGGAAGGAGGGATTAGATTGACTGACCTATCCATTCTGCAGGTACCACATGACAAGTTGCTTGGGCTTTGACTAGGAGGGAGCATGGAGCCTTAATTCTACACAGGGAAGTCAAGGATTAACACCCTTCTATTACTCATTAATCTTAAACATAGCTTAAAGAAGAACTCAGGCAAAAATGATCTTAACCCTTGCAGTGGGGCTTCCCCCCACGCTGCAAGGGTTAAGTGCTAATCTTCTCTGTGAGAAAACAGTAAGGCCTCATTCACACGAAAAAAAGGCCGGTACGTACAGCTCTGTGCACGGCCATATCTGGCAGCTCCCAGGAAGGACAAGTGCTGCGTGTGATTAGTACGCAGCCCCTGTCCTTCTCTATGGGAGCACGCGTCCGTACACCACCCTACGATCACCCGCGCTGCACGTCCATGCGGGTGTCCGTACTCGTACACTGACGGGATGGATCCTGTCTGCGTCTGAGCTGGGACAGCTGCACCCGTACGGACCTGCACTTGGGTGAGCGTAGGGCCGTGTACTCCCATAGAGAAGGACAGGGCTACGTACTAATCACACGCAGCACTTGTCCTTCCCGGGAGCTGCCCGATACGGCCGTGCACGCAGCACGGAGCTGTACGTGCCGGCCTTTTCTTGTGTGAATGAGACTTTATATTCACCTGAAGTTCGCAGCCGGCTGGCTCCTAGAACGATCCATTCAACCTGCCTCTTCCTCTGCTCCAGTGATGGATGTTAGGACACCAAAGGACATGCCAATACACTGCATTGGACGCGATAACTCACAGGACCCAAGACTGCCGAAACGGAGGAGGAGTGAGGCTGAAGGGATCGGTCTAGGAGCCAGCCGGCCTGTAAGCTTCAGGTGAGTATAACATTGTTATTTTTGCTCCTAGATGAAAATGAGCAAATTTTTTCCTGGAGTTGTTCTTTAATGCAAATATGGTGCAAAAGTCCACTTTAATGGGGTTTAATACATTTAAAATCTTTCAGCTGATATACAGATTTCTTCCACGTCAAACCCTTGCCCATCAATATCCACAAACAAGACAATACTACTTACCAGCTTTATTGTACTGAACGTCACACATTGATGCATCTGAACCCTGGATATCCTGTAGCAACACATCCCTACAGGGAACACAAGAGAGCGTCAGAGCGGGATCTCATCTTTAACTGTGTTACAAGCAAGCTTTTGATTCTCCATCAAAGATGGACACAATGAATGATTTACTGTTCCCAGCAATATTGCCAGCACTCACCCGTACTGCTCATCAGAGGGAACACATCGACCGATGTTGACATTCCAGGCACAAAAGGGGTCCCGGGCAAGAACGCAGTCTGCACAGGATCTGTATTTACTGCAGTCTGCCAAGGGCAGCTGTACCAGTCCAGCTGGGGAACCAGCAAACAGAAAAGGCTGCAAGAGAAAGAGGAAGTCAGCAATATGGAGGAGACAGCACACGGAGACGTGTAAAGTGATCAACTGTGGTTTGCAATATTAAAACCAGGCAGATTATAGAAACTGAGACACATACCACAGCTGGAGCAGAAAGGTAAGTGTTGACGGCCTCAAAACTTAGTATCAGGTGAGTATATGTGCTTTATTTTGAGTCCCCTAGACAAAACGAGCACCTAACCCTTGCAGTACGGAGGTATCCCCACTGCAAGGGCAATTTTTTATATTCCCAGAGTTATTCTTTTAAAAAAATAAAAAAATTTACGCAGTGCTGTATTCATGAGTTGTTTTATCTACAAATTATTTGATTCTGAAAATGTCATGATAATGTTTTGCTCTATCCAAAATAAAGTACTACTACATTTGTAACTGAAAGAAAATCCTTGAAATAAATGGTAGCGCTCATTAGTTCAATGCATTTTCCAGTCATTCCCAAGACTAAGAAACATAATCCCGAAACCCTTCGTCTTACCGTCTGGCTGGAGAGAACCAGGCTTTGCACAGGAGAAGGCTTATCAAACATCTGAAGTTCTTCAATCAGGTGTACGGAGGAACCCAACCTGACCGCTTTATTCAGCCAGCCATTTCCTGTTCAAGACAAACAGTAGTCTGATCAATCACTCACAAATATACAACTCAGCCACTAAATGGATCTCTAACGTTATCGCTGGATCAATCTACGTCGATCTCTACCTCTGGATATCTGGGTGGATCTCTAACGTTATCTCTGGGTGGATCTCCAACGTTATCTCTGGGTGGATCTCTAACGTTATCTCTGGGTGGATCTCTAACGTTATCTCTGGGTGGATCTCTAACGTTATCTCTGGGTGGATCTCTAACGTTATCTCTGGGTGGATCTCTACCTATATCTATTGATCTCTAACTACCTACTTATCTATATGTAATAGCAGAAGCTCTCACCTGTTCCAATGAATAGGACATCATACAACTCCCCATGCAGCCCTTTAGTCGTGTTTACTGCAATTGTGGTAAAGTTGACCCCTTTCCTGACCAGCAAGGGGCGTCCTTGAACAGGCTGGACAGTGTCATCCATCAGGGGGTGCGTCTTGGCGAAGTTGAGTGTGTTGTCTGGAAGGTCCAGTGAGCTGATCATTCCATGACGTCTGTGGAAGTCTGTGATACACTAGGAAGAAAAGGACTACATTCAGGATTTATCAAAACTGGACAAACTGGACAGCAGGAGAGGCAAACTGTAAAAATAGTTTGATGCACCAATTTGTCTTCTGCCCTGAGCTTTGGGATGTTCAGCTTATTGTGGTATTCTGTACAGTTTATATCTCCAGTGTAGAGCATAAAGGGTTAACTAAGTGACATGTAGAGCTGAAATCAGCTATAAGGAAATATTGTTTAAGTACAAGAGTCATGTGTATTCTTATTTGAATCTTAATGAGCTTTGTGTATTTTTTCCAGATCTGTGCAGTAATCCAGTGTGAAGCTTGGAGCTTCCTGTAAAAAAGACCAGTCACTGCTGCTCACTCTATTTGCACAGGGTGAATGGTCTTGTCTCCGCCCCCTCCTGTAGTTTTCTGTAGGAAGTCTTTAGTGAGTGGAGCCTACCTGGTCCCTCTCAGCTCTGCTCAGGCTATCTACAGCACAGTGATAATGTCACCCCTACTTTCAAAAAGGTAATTTCTGGGTTTGCAAAGGTAGTCAGTTTTGCAGCCATGCTCCCCGTTCCCTCTTTACCCCATAGGTACTACAGGACATTGTGCCGGCGAACATGCCTACATGCTGACTCATCCCAATGTCCAGCCCTGCAGAACCTCACTGATAGAAGCTACTGGCAGGGAACCCAGGCAATTGTCAGGAGGCTCCGGGAAGAAGAGGGGATATATGGGTCATGCGACTTCCAAAAACAAATTGTATATAAAATGCATTTGTTTATTAAGGGCCAATTCACACAGGATTTGTTTCGATGAGATCAGTTGCATTGCGATATGTTTTTCACCGGAAGGGCACCAAAAAAAAAAATGGGTGTGAATGTGGCTAGTTCACTCTACTCCGTTCTGTTGCTTTAATAAAAAAAAAAAATAGAACATGGACTACTTTTTTTCAGCACAAGGTAATGCTAAGGATCCGGTGTGATCTAGCCCCATTCGCACCCATTAATTTTTCGATGCCCTTCTGGATCGCAATGCAACGGATCAGAAGTTGACGTGCGATTTCCTTTGGATTTTGATGTGAATGCACCCTTCATGAATACTACATGTATACAGAAAGCTCTGCTAAATGTAAACTTGAAGTCAGACTGAAATGTGTACATACACTTTAAGGGGCTGATTTATAAATGTGCTGCCCAGCTATAAAACTGACCACTAGATGGCACTGATGAGCAGAGGAATTTCCAATGTTCCTCACGACTAGTGATGAGGCTGGGCTTGGTGTGATCTCCGATCGCCTGCGTTAGCCCTCTCAAAACTCAGAACGCCACCCTCGCTTCCTAACTCAATCATCTGCTGGGAGGCGCATACCCAGCCCCGCAGCTATACGTTACAAAAGGGACAGGGGGAATGACCGTGCCACAAGTACTGCCATCGATTGGATCAGGAGGAGGGCTGGCGGTTAGTGTTTTGAAAGGGCTTGTGGTGAACTTAATTTGCACCAAGCCCAGCCTCATCTCTATTAACCGCCATCTAGGGGTGCTCAGCCGATCAGGGTAATTGTTAACCTAAATGCGACATCCCAGTGAATGGCTTGGAAACTGCATTCTTGGCTCTGTCTGATTTCATTTTCAAAGTACCTTTTGTGTATAGCACACTTTAATACACATAAAGCCAAGTAGAAAACATCTGATTATAGATTACTATTAGGGATGCACCGATACCGGTTTTTCGGTATTGAGTACGAGTAACGATATTTTTTATTTAGTTACTCGGCAACCCCGAGTACCAGTGCGTTGTCCCCCGATTATCAGGAAGTTCCGAGTACCGGTGCGTTGTCCCCCAATTATCAGGAAGTTAGGCGGCTGATCATGACCCGTCACCCGGTTTCCCGATTGCCTGTGAAGCCAGAGTTCTAGCAAAAGAACACGGACTTCAAAGGCTGCCTTCCTTCCTGACCAATCAGGAAGCCGGGCGGCGAGTCATTAGGTGCCTCCGGCTTCCCGATTTGCTAAGCAGCCTCACTTCCAAACCACACATGAAGCCGGCTTCCTAGCCAAATTAGGAAGCTTGGAGGCGGGCCAGACTGGAAAGGAAGCCAGCTCAATGCTCCCTCGGCACTGTTGGTCAGGGGGAGATTTCCCTCTGACCGGAAGTTCCGGTATCGGAGGTAAGTATTGGAGCATTTGTCCGAGTTCTTGCCCAAATACTCAGTATCGGCACAGATACCGATACTAGTATCGGTGCATCCCTAATTACTACAGTATAATATTGTTTTTACTACTGTATTTATCATTAGTGTGATAGTGCAGCGCTTCTTATATATTTGTGCATGGCTCATAAGCCAAGTTGGAGGACCTCTAAACCTGTTACACTGAGAAAAGCATCATTAGAAGATAAAAAAAAAAAAACACTTGTCAAAAAGAATAGCCTTTTCAGATGTTTCTTATAGAAAGCTGAAGTGTTAAGTCACCACAAATAGTTAATTGTGTCGCGGCAAAGTTTTCCTGGCTGCCTCTCAAGGGATGAGCAGTTTGTGCCGCCTCGCTCTCCATGCAGTTCATGTCAGGTCAATGAATGCAGCTTATGAGCCTTAGATTGACTATATTAACTTGTAATTAAACTAGACTTACAGATCCAGGGCGGGGAATGGGCACGGAGTCAGAATACGGGCCCCACTTCTTGGCCTGTTCGTGATATTCCTTGTACGACCCATCAAACACCTTCTGGATGTCTTGTAAGGAGTACTGGCAGACGGCGGAGACAGAAACATCCCCCCTGAAATGGGCAAGAGACTGTTAGCCAGAAATAACATATGACCCAACCAATTTTATAGGGATTGAACGGGGCAACCTGATGTACCAGGACAAAGCCGAAGAGGAAATAATGAAAATGACAGTATTTAACAGAATATAGGAAAAGTGGCCAACCAACAACCTGCTCCGGTCAAATACTACAAAATGGAGAAAAATGGTACAACTGGCCTTGAATTGCAGTAAAAAGCTAATGGTTCCTGGATGCTGTACCCCAGGGGTGTCAAACTCAATTTAATCGTGGGCCGCATCAACATTATGGTTGCCCTCAAAAAGGTATCTGTAAGACTATATAAATGTACCTAATCTTTATCATAATTGCCTCTGCATTCGATTATCACTGGTTTTAGTAATAACTTAATACCTAGATCTGAAAGTAGAAGTATAGGAAATGGCCTCGTGGGCCGGATTCAGCCCCCTGGGCCTTGAGTTTGACACATGTGATGTACCCCAAGGGCAGAACCACATTCTGCTTTTTATTGCCATTTGTCGGTTTTAAAATGGGAAATTTTTGTCACTTCCTGTTGTGACAAACGAGGGTACATTTTTTGCAACAGGGATTGAGACGTCAAGAACCTATAGGGAATCAAAATTTTAAATCCAGCCAGCACTGCTAAGCCCTCATTCATACCCAGTATGAATGAGGTGTGATTAGGTGTGATTTGGAATTCCTGCATAAGGAACTTGCAATTTCCTGCAGCAGGAATCCCAGGAACCAATCATGATCCCTGGATGCACGATCGATTTTTAACTGCATGTAATGGCATCATATATGATTACATGTGGTCACTTGATCTTTAACTTGAACGCATGACAGCTGCTGCACGAAAACGGCAGATTTTGGATTCTTGCCGCAGGAATACCAAATTGCACCTAAAGTAGGGGTGAATGAAGCCTTAAGGAGTGCAGATAATGAGAACCAAAATAGAATACAAAACGCACAAGAAACAGAACCCCCTAAAATGGTCTGTGCCCCCAAAAATTGTATGAACATTATAAATGACATGACACTATACAACAGATATATCCTACAGATTAAAAACAAAACCCACACATATTCCCACCCAAAAAAAGATGATATTATATTTTGGTTTTTAATAATAATACATTTTAAAAATAAAAAATTAAGATTATGAAAAAAATTGAAAGTTGTATGGATAGAGGCTTTTTTGTGTGCATTTTATTCTCCCATTCATAGATTCCAATACTTATTTGGCAGGACACCATACATCTCCAGGTCTACTGTCTGCTAAAGTGTCAAACTGGTTTATACATATTCAGAGCCCATCAAAAGATCATATATCATATTATGTAGAGCTTTTCTAGATTTAAAGTTTAATTACACCATTCCTATCCAGCCAAATGAACATGGTCGAAAATCGTGAACCTAAAAAAAAGGCCGGGTGAAGACTTGACACAGGTAAGGGGGGGCGAGCCTAGTTCCACTATCCAAGTTGTATAAGAGGCCCCTATAAATACCAGATTACACTAATGTCTCACCAGAGTGCTTGGAAGACGGCATAGAACTCTGTGGACTTCCAGTGGTTGGTGCGCAATGTGTACACAGCTTGCAGCAGGTTAAAATGAAGTTGTAACTCTGGAATAGAGCACACTAGCCGGGCCTTCAGGAAACTTGTCCACTTCCTCTGAAGAGTACGGGCCCCTCCTGCATCCCCCTGGAATACAATTATCATACAGTCACACAACAGCCAATGTGAAGGAAAGGGGGGAAATGCAAAAAGGCAGGAAGGGTTTGTTAGCTTAATCACCGTGTGTATGTAAAGGAAGCTCTGCTCGGATGAACTGTGAGAATATAATGTTATTTTAAGTTGCTCAACATGCATTAGCTTGATGAAAGGGATAGAATATGGTCATTTCCTATAGCAAATCAACCAGAAAGGGGAGAGGATATATATATATATATATAATCTTTATAATGTTTTGCTGCTCCTCTATGTTTAGTTTTAAG
>NW_017306482.1:645344-647181 GCF_000935625.1 Nanorana parkeri
TATATATAATTAAAAAAACAACTAAAATTGGCTGCTATGGACAACAGCTCTGGCTTTTCTCTGCTGCAGCCTATATTAACCAGCATGTAATAGTCCAGTTCTTGTAAAATTCTCCTAGAAAATATGACTTAGTGGTCCATTACAAGTGAAATAAGGAAATACACTGTACCAAAAGAAAATGTAGGCCGTCATTGAGCATTTCTGCTTTTGAAAATGCTAGTTGCCTGACTAATATACTGATGACCTGGCTTCAATTTCCTAGTCATTGACCTGAAATAACTATGCAGGTTAGAAGTTCTGACATCCCTCTTTCTAAACTGCATGCAGAAGCAGCAAAAGCATGAATTCCAATATTGCAGGATTCAAAGCTGGCCATACATGGCACGTTTTGTTCATGAGCTGAATAAGGAAAAAAAAAAAAAAGGAGAGAACAATTAAAATTTCCCCATCCATACTAAGCAGCATGGATGGCTAAGGTCTTCAGCAGCTGCAGAACCTGCAGTTGTCTGAATACCTGAACAGTGACTGCATCTGATACACCTTTAAATTTTACTTTTGTCAAGCTGGCTGGGCCACCTATGCCTCAAATCTGAATTTGCGCCATCTACAGGCAGCTTAGTTCAGTTAGCATAGACCGGGTGAGATAAAGACTCCGCACTCAAATAATTTCCCTGCCTTAGCTCAATCATCAGCTAAAGAAAAATAATTGTATGTCACATTCCTGTAGATTGCACTCACCTTGCAGACTCGGGCCACCCTCGAGACAACCTGCTCACTGTAGCAATCATATTCCAGCGCCCGCTCAGTAAAGAAGAAATAGATTTTGTCATCATCTCCAAAATCATTCTCACTCTCCAGGATGTGGGAGGAGCCCACAAAGTTTGGTCCTGGCGGAGAGAAAAGCGAGGAGGATTAAAGCCTGACATGGATTATCAGTAGACACAGGGCAAAAAGGAGATCGGGAAGAAAACAAAATGGAATGGCCATGTAGGGTAGAGGAGACGTCCAAAAGAGACAGGATGAAAACAAACGATAGATGATCAAGACAAAAAATTTTGAATGCTCACCATTGAGCCACGTTGCCAGATATTCCGTCTTCAGGACACTGTGCTGCCCCACACTTCGCTGGATTACTGGCTCCGTCCCCAGGAAGTTAAGCAAAGTGGCAGAATATAGCGCTCCATCTGAAATACATTAAAAAAAGGTGTCAAAACTTTTTTTTTTTCCTCATTTATTCTCTGTTAGTGAGAAAGATCACCCAACTATATTCTGCTTCAGCATTACTATTTGTTGGGTCAGTTCGAACTGGACAGAGGTGATGATGCTGATTCACCATCCAATGAAGAAGCCTATTGCAGAGAAGTGACACAGGAAGCACCTTTCTGAACCAGGAAGGTGGATTTCTTCATTAGAGTGACATGCATCACCTGTCTAGCCGTAAAGTGTGCAAAATTGGGGAATTAAAAGAGGAGCGCAAGCATCAAGACGTCCAAGCTGAGAAAATGGAGCAGATCCTGCTCCTAATTACCAAAGGTGGTGCAAGCCACTTTGATAATTAGGAGTGATCTGTTCCGTTTTATTTGCTGTATGATATGCAGGATGTATAGGGTACAGCGGTCGGCCAGGTTAATTACCAGACAGTTCAAATCCCAAACACCAGGTCCAATCTGCCAGAGTTCTCAATACAGATCCCTTTGTTAATTAGGCATTGAACACACACCGTTTTCTTTTTCACTATGAAATAGGAACGGATGCGAGTGGTGCAGATAGACCTGAAACAGTTGGTAATATGTCCCATGACACACACACACACACACACGTTTTTCTGCAGCAAGCT
>NW_017306482.1:647227-656087 GCF_000935625.1 Nanorana parkeri
CCCCCCCCCCCCAATGTGAGCAAATCAAAAATCCGCTGGAAGGTAAAACAGAAACATTTATATCGAATATGAATTTAGCCTTTTGCTCAGAGTGTCCTTAACAAGACTGCTTTCTCCTTAAATTGGCCAGTCTACACTAGCAATACAGACCAATCTAGATATATAAACCTAAAGTCTGCTGGGGACCTTTTGTATCATTGTCCATACATATCCAACATCAGCAATATTCATATTCCAAGACAACCCCCACAACTTAAAGCCCAGCCTATTCCATGCTCTTTCACATAGCGCCATGACTAATTTAGCAAAACGGAGTATTCTAGTTGCTGATAAACCAGTTCTCGTTCCCCACTACAGGAAGAAAAAGAACAATTTCTTCCCGAGACACTGAAAAGCAGGGCATGGTGAGAATTATTCCTTAGCCCCTGAAGGCAAGAGATATATTACAAACATGCCTGCAGCAGGTTCCATGTTCTGCTCGCTGTACTAGATCATGCTTTGATATCTTTCCTACCCCCTTCCAAATTCATGTTTTTATTTTTGGATCTGTTGTTAGTAGGGAAAAGTAACATATTAAGCATATTGAGTCCTAAAGCGCTAGAATCAATAACTTTTTGACAAACGTTTAAAGCAAACCTGGCATAACCAAAACGTCAAAGACCACCACCTGTAGAGTGATCATTAAAGCCCAACAGCATCCAAAAATGTATTATTTCATTTTGGGTACAGCAAGGAAGGGTTAGAGCATCCTCTTAACCAGGGTGCCATGGCACCCTAGGGTGCATAACACTTTTGGCCAACACCATGGACATGAATGACCCTAATCCAGGAAGGGTGGGATCCATTCAAAAATATTCTCCTCCATCCAGGCCTGCTTCGCCTATCACCTTCTTCCACAGCTGTGGCTCCAGATATTAAAGAGGATCTGATGTGAAAAGGGGGTTTTTGAAGTAAAGGGTTTTTGAAGTAAAGGAAGGGCTCCTGATGTGAAGGGGGTGTTTTTGATAGGAAGAGGGCTCTTGATGTGAAGAGAGGGCTCCTGATTTGAAGGCGGGACTCTCATGCGACAGGAGAACTTCATCTTTTTGTGTGTTTTTGCGCGGGGTCTCCCGCTGAAAATCCATACCAGACTCCTAATATGGGATAAGGGACTGCTATGAATTTTGGAGGGGCAACACTTATTTTTTTACGTTTTAGACTGGGGTGACTGCCTTTTTTTGTTGTTGCCGTGACTGAAAAATGGTTGAGAAACACTGGGCTAGAGCATCTGTCAAGGTCTGATGGACACCCTAGTCCCTAATAGATAGGATTTTCTCTCATTTTCGGCCAGAACAGTCTTGGAAGCAATTAAAAAGCAGTAATGAGGAAGGTTTCCCAGCACATAAATAGGTTTACCCAACAAACCAGAACATTTGGCCATTCGTACTCACCTACAACAATCCCTGCATGGCCTGTGGATGGATCATATGGACACTTTCCCCGTCCATCTTCCAAGTTAACACTATCTAAAGTGAACGTTGACAGCTCCTGGAAAGAAATGAAGAAAAGGTCATCAAAATGTACAAGACGTTAGACCGCCAGGGTTCTTTACAAGTGTAGAAAACCCAAATTAACTGCAAAAAAGGAGCAGACTGCTACAATCAAATTGGCAGGAAGCCCTGCGAGTCGAGGTTAACAATTGCAGATCTAAAAGAGTTTTTCCAGAAACATCATACTATCACACTAGCAACAAAAAAGGAGTTTGTAAGACTTTAAGTGGATGCGCAGACAGCGGTAATAGCTCATCGTTGATATAGAATCAAGCACAGAGGGGGCACGGGGTGAATGGGAGACTTGTCAGTCAATGCAATTAGTGCCTGCATGAGAGCAGGAGGTAGACAAATGACACTACCAGGTCTAACAATGACTTGCTCCACATTTGGCTGTCCACAGTTGGCAGAGTATGGCAGCTGGGTAAACAGAAAACCATTGATTGTCTGCAACACTGACTGACTGCACAGGAAAGTCGACTCGCTTTTGCTTTATTAACTTGTCGATGAAGTCGAGTACTCACAATATAAGCACACTTGGGCTGAAAGGCATACGTCCCACAGGTGAGGAGGTGAGTGTCATTAAATTCTTGCAGGATGCGAATGTAATTGAAACACTCCGTCTGAAATAAAAAAGGAATTGGAGTGAGAACACCGATACATTTTCAGTTCAATTACAACTTTAAAAAAAAAAAAGGGAGGGGGGTAGATAAAATGGGCTGCCATTTTGTAATGTCACATGTAAACGGATCAGGCTATGTTCCGTATGTCTGGGCAACAGATATGCTTTAACCGCTTTGCTACCGGAGCAATTTTGTCATTTTTCACACATTCAAAATTCAGATTGTTTGGCTAGAAAACTGCTTAAAAACGCCCCAAACACCTATGTATTTTCTGAAAGCAGAGGCCCTATAGAACAAAAAAAATGCTATTGAAATTTTTAATTATTGATCATTACTGATAACGCAATCTAGCACGATATTTTTGTTTAAATATTAATGCAATGGAGATTGAGAAAAATACACTAAAATAAATTTTAGTGCACACAAAACACAATATAAACAACCAAGCCAGGTGGCAGCTGAAAAATACCAAGATCTTGGTTCCAACCACCTTAGTACTGGACATTTATTTATGCACATTGATAGTAAAGTAGTTAGTGTTTCCACTTTTTAAATTAAATGTTACATTTGAGAAAACGTCATGTTTGTTATGTGTTCCTATTCACACAGCATATGTAAAGATATTTTTTTTTTTTTCATGTAATGTGCAAGCAGCAATTTAAAATAAAAATAAGTTATGCTATGTGAATGAGAAACATGTAATGAATATCAAATAGAAGTTCTCTTAATTTGGCTGCAAAAGTGGAAATATACTTTACTGGTAATATGATGCATCACTGCCTGCACATGCATTTACCTGATTGTTCCTTCCTTTATTGACACACTCCATCTTCCTTTCATATGGAGCTTCCCATACAATCTGAACAGGAAAGAAAACCAGTATTAGAGTGTTGCTAATGTGACCAGTTGTACATACAGTAGACCAATGGAAAGCCTTAAATACTGAAGTCCGGTATACACATTTCTATTTTTTTCGTTCAACTCGCGGGCTGAATGAAAAAAATAGAACAGATTCTTCCATTAACGCTTACGAGTGTTGATGGACAAATCTCCCGCTGCTTGCATTGTACTAAGACAGCAAGCTCCGTTCGGCCAAGGATTTTCCAACCGGCTCCTTCGATCAGCTGAAGGAGGCGTGCCGGGCGGAAGGGTGCCCTTCCGCCCGGCCAGTTCGTCAGTAACCAGACAAAATTCTTGCTACTTAAAACTGCAAGCTAAAGAAACTTACCGAAGGTCGCAATTCCTTTCCAACATTATTAAGGTCCAACGCGTATATGGCCTCCCTTGCACCAACATACAGGGCCCCTCGACGCTCATCCAGTGTCAATATCAGGTAATGGGAGATACCACTGAGCCAGGACTGGCGAATCTCAGAGACCTCTGAAATGTGAAGATATGCGATATTACAGACAAGAAGCTACTTTACAGATACAGACAATCCTACAGAAACACAGAAATTAACAGTATCCTCCCTACAGATTACACTCGGCCATCTTTCCATGGGTCATGTGATTCGTCACAGCCTTACAAGTCACAAGGGATAATATGAGGTATAATTACAGCATGACATCACCTCCATGGGGAACCTGAAGCACACACAAACAGGTGACATAATCCAGGCCCAGCAGGACCACGGAGGCTGTGCTTTAATCAGTCAACTGTTTGCAATGCTTTTGTTCCTCTTCAGGAAAAATATGACGAGAGTAAGGACCGGTACTACAGCGCGATGCCTCACCTGAGTAGCGCACAGTTTTCCGCGGCAGCTGATTCCACCCTCTGACCTCTATTCTCAGCAACAGGGCCACAAAGCATATCCATCGTGGAATCATCACCTCGTCTGGTCCTCTTTCTCAGTACGAGAGTCTGTAGGGTGAGGAAGGGTGACAATAAGAGCCATTACCAATGCAGGGCTGTCATTTTATAAAAACACAACGGGTCTCATGCGTCAAGTTAAGAAACCAACAAAAAACAAGGGGCACCTGACTTTAGGTTCTACAATAAACCCTATAAATGTAATCTAAATGGGTACCACAGCTTAAAGTGAGGTATGTGTGTGTAATATATAATATATACATAAATCACACACACACATATTCAGCAGTTGCGCTAGGTTCATATAAAAATGCATTAAAATTTTTAACACATAAGTTATTTGTAACACAAATGTTAATAGTGAACATGCAGACAGAATGGAGGAATGAAGACCACTTCAATGTGCTGCGTTTCTTTCATTATATCCAAGTTGGGGCATCCCCTCTCAACTAAGGTACCATGTGGTGCGTTGAAGTTTTTACAGTATCATGCATTTCTATGGTGCAGACAGGCTTCTACAGGAGTGAAGGGGGCTCCTGATTTGAAGTGGGAACTCTGATGTGAAGAGAGTTCTTGATGTGAAGTGGGGGACACTGATGTGAACGAAAGGGGCTTCAATGTAAAAAAAAGGAAGGGCTCTGATGTGAAGGGCAGAACCCCATTTATAAAATGCATTTTTGCATCCCCCCCCCTATTCTAGACCTCAATCTGGGATCAGGGTGTGGTATGGATTTTGGACAGGCCACGTGTTTTTTTTTTACATTTTAGACTGGGGTGCCTTGAGATTTTGCATACTTTTAAAAGGTGCCGTGCTCTAGACCAGTGCTTCTTAAAGTGTGGGTCGCGACCCCATATGGGGTCCCGCAAGTGAACAGGAGGGGTCACGATCTGAAATCTTGTTTCGAGCCCAGGCCTCCCTGGCCGTACCCCCTTGATGGCGGTCCCGGCCGGGGAGGCCTGGGCTCGAAACCAGATTTTTTTTGTTTTCGTTTAATGTGCAGTGTAGTGTCGTTTTTAAAGGTCACGCCCCCCGTGCACTTGGTACCTTCCTGAGCACGTGCACACAGAAAGGTTTTTTTTTACATTGGACGGAGCTTTCATTAACACAGCAGCAGTGGAGCACAGCTGCTGGAGGTAAAAGGTAAGGAGGAAGAGCGGGCTTAGTAGTAGTAGTTGGTAATAACAGACACTGACCGTCCGTCCATGGTAGAGTTGGGGAGGAGGAGAGACACAGACTGACATTGGGAGGCGGCGGGTGACGAGGAGAGAGACACTGACAGACGCTGGGGGGCGGGGGGAGACGACAGAGAGAGACACCGACTGACGCTAGGGGAGGGGGTAGACACTGACCGACGCTGGGGGAAAAAAAGGGGAGAGACACCGTCCGACGCTGGGGTCCATTAAAAATGTCCTCTCCCAAAAAGGGGTCACGAGTGGAGAAAGTTTAAGAAGGCCTGCTCTAGACCAAGCTGTGCAGCCGTCCAGAGGTTCCGACAAGAGACCTGGTTGTGCTATCTGGATTGCAAGACCAGCTGCACAAAATGACAAATGCTTTACCAGGTAAAACAACTCCCATGTATGTATTTGAACTGTTTATTTATATGCTTGCTTGGAGTTTGAAATGAATCAGTTGTCCCCGGTGAGAAACAAAATATACCGCCTTAGGACTGCAACCATGATGGCAGATAAATGGAAAACTAGGCCGGCTATGGTACATGCAGCCACGGTATTGCAGCTTCTATTACAGCTGAAGAATCCAGTCATTTGGCTGCACTGCTGAAGGTCTGGGTCATTCAGCTTTGCTTTGGCAGTGTAACCAAAACCTGATCTGCCAATGGGGTGGTCACAGATACTAAATGGCAGTTTGCATAAGGAATGATTGCCAACAATTTTTTTGTTTTTTGAATGCCGTGTAGAACTGCTCGCTCATATTGCCTGAGAGCATATGCTGAAGCACTGTGCAGACTTGTTCAGTGCCAGCTTGATCTTAAAAGAATAATAATGATCATGCAAAAAAAAAAAAACCCGCCATCCAAGATGTTATATTTTGGACAATAAATCAACGGTCAATGGTCAAGAGTAATGCCAAGCACACAGCCAAAGAACAAGAGCACAGGGTCTCTGCCTGTCTCCTGCGTTGGGACTACTAGTCCTTGCACTGATAACACCAGTCCTCTCCTCATATAAGCCACCACAGGACCTCAGCTAGCACATGGAACCTCAATATAGATACATTTTAGGAAATAAGCCAAACTGAAATTTTTTTTTGTTTTTACATGATGTGTGTGATGAACCTGCACCTCTAATATGTTACTGTACCTGCCCAAACATATGCCCAGCAGCCTTTGATTTCCAATAGATAGAGTTTAATTTTTTTTAAAAGGTAATAATGAAGACAAATATAAAATCAACATTGATACTCTTTTCACTTTGATACAAAAAAACAGGTTTGTTGGTAGAAAGGAAACAAACTGATCTAGAATCTGACCATTATTTACGGTTGGCTTGGGCCCTTTTCACATGAGGGGGTCCAATCAGGTTAATCTCTCAGTTTTTCGGGTGAATCTGATCGGAAGCCTATGGGCATATAAGTCCGACCGATGGGTCTGTTTACATCCGATTACCTCGGAGTCAGTTCAGTTACAAAGAAAGTGTTTTTGGACCCAAGCGTGACTGGTCAGAGGTAATGGAATGTAAATGGGACACATATCCCTTTACATCTGGCTGCCATAAACCTAAGGCCCCTTTCACACAGGATAGTCAGGAGGGGATCTCTGCATGGATCCCTTCCTGATTGGAGCAGTACAAAATCGGATGTCACCACTGTGACATCCATGCACGTCCAGTTTCTTCCTTCATCTTGCGATGGAGGAGAGAACTAAAACTGCCAGACCCCATGTCAGTCTATGGGGAGTTGGATGTGAGCTGACATGTGTCCATTTACATGATATTACCACCCGATCTGTTCCGTTTGTTTTTCCGGACCTGGCTAGAGTTGTGGGTAACCAGGTGTAAACGGGTGCATGTCCGTTTACACCCGGCTGCCTACAGTCTAGCACTGGGCACACACGACAACCCGTGCCAAAGGGGCCCAATATGAATCCATTAAGTTTAGTTTTTCTCCTCCATCGCAAGATGGAGTAAAGAACTGAACGGCCACGGATGTCACAAGATTGGCAACTGTTTCGTACTGCTCCAAATGGCAGGGGATCTGTGCACGGATACCTTGATGATTAGAGCGTGCGTTCATGCGGAAGGGGCCTTCGTGATTAGCACTTCTGCCTTGCGCCACTGGTCCCTGGTTCGAATCCCGGCCAGACTCAGGATGCTTATCTGCATGGTGTTTGTATGTTCTCCCTGTGCTTGCTTGGATCTCCTCCAGGGACTCTAGTTTCCTCCTGCACTCCAAAGACATGCTGGTTGCAAAATTGTCTGTCTTAATTGGCGTATGTATGTATGTATGTATGTATGTATGTATGTATGTATGTATGTATGTATGTATGTATGTATGTATGTATGTATGTGAAATAGGTACCTTAGATTGTAAGCTCCTTGAGGGCAGGGACTGATGTGAATGTACAATTTGTAAACTGCTGTGTAAATTGTCAGCGCTATAGAAATACCTGTATTAAAATCAATATGGTTACAAACAGATTGCTCAAATAAAAGATAACCATAATGAAGTACAAGAATTGTCTTGCCAAGAAAACCACAAAAACGAAATGCGATACTAAAAATGACCAGATCCAGTCCCGAATCTCCAGCTGTGTTTACTAAACAAACAATCTCAGCTGAAAATAACCTCGGTCTCCGATCATTTGCGGTCCCGGTCGGAGGCCTGACCCTATGAAGATGCCGCCTTAGGTTTCATTGTACGCACAGTAAGTGCATTTCAGGCCCCAGCGAGAGGTCTCTCCACACCTCGCTGTGGCCGTACACTGAACCGGGTGGGCGTGATTGTAAGACAATAAGCTTGGCAGGGCCTAGCAAAAGTGAGTAAGTTACTGGCAAGCGTCTTAATCCACTAAGAAATACTGTGTACGTGTGCATATCCTTTAAACTCGTCGCTGTGTACATTACATTACAGATTCGGGTCATTACTGCGGATGATTCAAGGAAAATGAGCTGAACATCAGAGATAAGTGGAACATTTTGCCATGTTCTCATTTTATACGGAATAACACATCGTGAATTTTACCATTACACACACTTAAAGCTCGGTAATGAGGCGCCGCTGCTCCCGCAATTGTAAACCGGCCCTAACAGCTGCAACAGGCCGACCCGATACGGGTGACTTCACTTGATATCCGTATTAAATTTCAATTTGAACTGAATGATTAACCATTCTCTGGAAGCAGGCGAGCCGGGAGACGTCAGTCTGCTGCGGCCCTCCTCCGAGAGCAGGGGAAGAGTTAACCGGATGACTCAATCTACTGTACAAAATCAAGTAAAATGAAATCACTTTGCTGTGCCAAAAGTGTGGAGGAGGACAGAACGGCAGAGAGGGACAAGGGTGGGAGTTTAAACAGGATACACTTCCTGGGATCTAACTAGTAGGCTGCAGAAAGGACTCACTTCCTCCCCGTTACAAAGGCAGCCCCCCAACCACAATAAGGCCAAGGCCGAGGCCTACAGAGGAGGGGGGGGGGGGAGGAGAGACAAAGACGCTTCCTGTAAACCCAGACCTGTTGGTCTACAGCTGTTCACTGAATTGTAGGTTCACACACAGGCGTCAACAAGATGTGCTGAAAATCAACATTTGGGTATGGGATAAAGAGCAGAGCCAGATTTAATTGCCTGCAGAGAGGGTCTGACACTCTGTAAAGCGGCTGAATTGCTTATGCTCGTTGATGCTGGAAAATCGGCTGAATTGCTTATGCTTGTGATGCTGTCAAA
>NW_017306482.1:656191-667079 GCF_000935625.1 Nanorana parkeri
TGGAGCACATTAAATAAAACTGGAGCCTATAATAACCAATCAGCTGCTCTCAACTTTGTTCAGTTAAGTTTTAAAATGAAAGAGAAGCTGATTGATTGCCATGGGTAACTCCTCCAGTTTTGATAAATTCCCCTCTTTGTTTTTTAAAAAGGATTGAGAAAGAGTAAGAACATTTGTTAGATGTCCTCGCTGGGAAGATTTCCCATTACTTCCGGTCTTGGTGGTCAAAAAGGAAGTAGTTCCCTAGGCAGTGCATCTGCAGCACCTGTGCATTCTCGGCTCTCGATCTTGTCCAGGGATTGCTTAGAAGAATAGACTCTGTTTCATGTTGCACCCATATATAGGGGGTAACATAAAACAGGGGTCACATTCCCCGGCCCCCCCACTTTTCCACTTACATGAATGGCAGGATTCTTCTTGCTGTGGGCCTCTAGTTAGTTTTGAAATAGGCGGCAGTGTGTGGCTTTGCCGGCCCAGCCGTGACACAATGGCAGGACTTACAGTTGTAAATGGAGCACAAGTGCAGTGATGTCAGTCCATTGATTACTTCTCCCTGTCCCATAACTGAGGGTAGTAGGTACCTCTGTGCAGACTTCGGCTGGAGAGACAGTCTGCAGGAGCCTGAGCATTGCACCCACGATCAACTGATCACAGTTGCAAGGAACAGAGGTAGCTACCCAAGGAAGGCACCTCCACATGGACCTGGGACTGAAGTACAGTCTGCATGAGCCTGCGCACTGGACCCACAATCCATTGATTGCAGTTGCAAGGAATAAGGCTACCTACTTAAAAGGTAGGTGCCTCTGTACAGACCTGGGGCTGGAGGTACAGTTTGCAGAAGCCTGTGCATTGCACCAACGATCCGCTGATCACATTTGCAAGGAAGTGAGGTACCTACCGAAGGCAATAACCTCCGTATACACCAGGGGCTGGATTAGTTGATCGCAGTTGCAACGCTTTACAACCTGCAATACAAAAAAAACCTAACAAATGCACATTTTTCTTTCATCAAAAGAGGAGTTGATCGCCTGCGCACTTATGATTTTTTTCCCCCAACAGGATTGACCATCCATTTAAATAACCACTAATTTGCTTCAGCAATATGACACAATGGAGGTAAACTACGCAAGCCCTAGTATTATCCTGCACCACACAAAACACAGCTCAATAGGTATCTGCGTCTCAAGACCCTTCTAGAATGTCTTATTTTACACGTTTCTATAAAGCCGACAATCTGCAGTCATTGACAGAGCCAACACGAGCGGTAGCCAATCTAATCCTCTGCACATACGCAGCCAGGATAGCTCAAACATGGTCTACTGGGGCAGCTCATTGATAATCGGCACTATACAATAATGCCAACTAACGCATTCAAACTTCCTGGTGGCAGTCCACGGAGGCATACATAAAATTTCAATGACAATGCCCAGAAAAACTAAAATAAGACAAAAAGCCAGGAGGTGGACAAGTGACAGGAGAAAGAGCTAATGTGGTTTAGTGAAGCAAAAAACACCCCCTTGGTGCCAAAAGGAAATAATTCCCCCACTTAAAGCTGAACTGTGGGATAAGCAAATATCATCTGAATACAAGAGAGTCATGTGTATTCTTTCTGCTATCTTGGTGAGCCTTCTTCATTTATTCCAGATCTGTGCAGTAATCCAGTTTGAAACTTGGAGCTTCCTCTAATAAAGACCAGTCACTGCTGCCCTCGCTCATTGTGTACGGTAATTGGTATTGTATCCGCCTCCTCCTATAGTTTTCTACAGGCAGCCTGTACTGGGTCGGGGTCTGCTGGGACCCTCCTACAGCTCTGATCTGGGCAGGATACGTATAGCATAGTGATCATGTCACTGCTAATTTTACAAGGCAATAAGCACGTTTGCAAAGGCATTTGATGCAAACAAAGTAGATTTATATCCTTTTGAAGCCATTACAGTTTCTCTGCCCGGAGTTTAGCTTGAAAGAAAACACGGGCAACGAAATCTCAGGAACAATAAGTCTAGCGTCAACTCAACCACAAAAGCTTACCGCTAAGGCAAGCTCACATATTTGCCTAAACAAGAGGGCCCAACAAACATCTAGGGCCAATTTACAGTCTATGCGTTCATGTTTTAGCATGCATTGCGCCTGCACGTTAACTGATGGGCCCTTAAAATGTTTTCTAAACCCAACAGCAAAAATGTAATATATTGAAGCTTATCAATCCTTAGATGTGGTGGTTGCATTAGTTTTCTTTTTTTCAGGCTCCCCCCCCTTTTTCATTGGGTGATCCAGCCCGTAACACACTTCCAGTCCTAGGAAGACAACGCTAAGTCTCTAGACTATCTATACAGGAGCACCATTGTCACCCAAGAATGGGATTTGTGTTAGAACTACAAAACTGCACTGGGCATGGCTGATAGAGCCGCTGGAGATTTCAGTGCAGCACAACACACGTTAAACAAACATGCAAGAAACAACAGATCCCCTTTGGTGGGGTTAGTAGACGGCTTGACTCATTCTTCATTAACGAAAAACTGTCCCGACAGACACTCAAAAGAAATTCCGGAAGGTCTGGGACCCCTGGTTGGCATATGCACATCCGAACATACCCCTCACGAGCCTAACGTCCCTTTGAATGGACACCCTAAAGCACCTTAGGATGCTAAATTCGTTTTGATTGATCTCCACGTTGTCCGTTACAACATAGCAACCGACTTACAAAATGTAACCGTCAAGATGACTGTATCGCATGCCCTATATTGTATATGTTTTATTTTTTATGACAAAAAATAATAAAAACTATTGAAAGAAAAAAACAAACATGCAAAATTGTGGAGCCAGCCTTAGGCTACATTTATACATCTGTATTCATCCATACAGCGACATTCATATATACAGTCCTGCGTCTCTAAAACGTTTTGCAGCAAAATCCACCTAAAAACAAAAAACCCCACAACCAACACGTAACAGGTAATGTAGCCCAAAAACAAAAGCTTAATCTCAGAGACTTCGTAGATTTAGATTTGATGCTGATCACTGTATATAGGACAATAGAACTGACAAGTTCAGCATAACTGTTCTCATTAAAATGCATTTTCTTTTTACGCGTTAAAAACACATACATATTTTTACTGTTGCTTTTAGTAGAAATAGTAAAACAGTTATAAAAGACATCGCAATATGCCTTTAAAGTTCTACTGCTGTAATTGTTTCCGTACTAGTAATCCGCTTCAATAAAATATTCATAGACACCAAGCTAGGTTAAATAGAAATGTTTCTTTATGCATCGAACAAACAACAGAACCGTGTAGCAAAAAAAAACCAAAACACCTCAACACATACTGCAACGTCTGAGCCCCGACTAGAGATTTACTGTCCTCAAGAATCACATACTAATGGGTAATTATCAGTTTTATACACAAAGAAAAAAAACACACCAAAGTATAGAGAGCATTTCCAAATCATAGTAAATATAAATTTGCTGCTAAGATGCAATATAGCCAATTCCAAGAGCTATGGTGATGATGGCATTGGGCAACGAAAGACAAACACAAAGCAAGGAGGTTGGTTAATCTTTGATCCTTCAATGAACCGGATACGGTGAACATGACAGTGTCCAGTGCTTGTCAATGGCTTTGACCAATAACAAGGGCAGCACATTTGTTTAGTGGTCCCTGGTTTGAATCCCAGTCAGGACACCATCTGCATGGAGTTTTAAAGGTCTCCTTTTGCCTGTATGGGTTTCGTCCCACACCCTAAAGACATGCTAGTTTCATAATTGTCTCCCATCTAAATCAACACTAGTATGTGTATGCATGCATGCGAGATAGGAACCTTAGATTGTGAGCTCCTTGAGTGCAGGGACTGATGTGAATGATGACACCTTCCAGCACGATGTCACTAGGTAATTGTCACACGCCCACAGTTATGTGAACCATTAAGTATTTATATGCCAAAAAAATGGATTGGGAAACCCAGAATTGCCTTTTTCGCAAATAAATTGGAAAACAATTCAATAGAAAACAAGACCTTAGATTAGCTCATTGAGGGCAGAGACTGATGTGAATGAACAGTATGTAAAGCACTGCGCAAGTTCTTGGCGCTCTATAAATACCTATAACAAATAAATAAGATAAACAAGAGATAGGATGAAGGTTTTAGTGCGGAACAGTTTTAGTATGTAAATAGAACCTTATCATGGATATCTGTATATCAGACCAAAAAGAGGGACAGCTGCAGAGGAAAGAGGGGCAGTTGGGAGGTATGCACATGAGCACCAAAAAGGAGCAATCTGCAGAATTTTCTTATCCAAAGCGAGAGATATGCTTCTTTCCAATAAACAACATGATATAATGACAGATGTGTCAAGTAGTAGTGCCTGGTGAAGCATTTACAATGTAGCAGTGTAAGCCTTTTTATTCCCAAAAAACCCCAACGTCTATTCTCATTTGCTCATTTGTGCCCCAGCCCTCATCTTCTTCTATGGCTCTGCCAACTGAGCCTCTGGCACTTGGCAAAGCAAGGGTAGAACTTTTAACCAAGCGTGTTGGAACACCCTGTACTAGTTAGTGAACACACAGCTGTAGGCTTCATCCATGCTGCTGATAAACATATATTTCTAGTTCTGGTATTGATCAATACCAAAATGAGACTTCCCACACCCTTGCTGCAAGTAGATGTGTGGCCCCAGTCACTGATACATTGGTTAAAAGACCAAAGCTGTGCAATCACAACCCCACCAAAAAACGAAGACCTACTGCATAACATCCAATGCATTTAGAGCATGTTGCCTAGTCCTGACTAGTTCTATTTGAAAAAAAAGTCAATTTCTCCAGCCATCTATTCTAATGATATTAGAGCATACAGATCTCAATGTAGATGTGCAGTGTTAGAGCAGCCCTTCTAAACCTTTTTACCCTTGAGGAACCCATAAAAACATTTTATGAACTTGGGGGAATGCCTGAAATAAATTTTCTCATCTGCAACTAGTGGTATATTAGTTCCGTTTTGAATTGTATTTGTTATATCTACTACATATAACAAATACAATTCAAAACAGAATCACTTACTAAATATCTGAATGCCATTGCCAAACACCAAATTTGCATTGGTGCTCAATACAAACATTTTAAAGCATTTCCCCAAAAAAATTATAAACATTTAAAATGTTAAAAATGTATTTAAAAAAAAAAACCAAAATGAATTCATGATTTTTTTTTGCATGGGGTCTGCAAAGCATTTAAATCGTGATCCATGGATTTCAGGTACAATGATCAGGCTCCTGCAGATTCTCCCTCCCAGCTATAGGATGGAAGGAAGTATCAATGGACCACAAGTGCCCTCTGAGCAAAGACCCAGAGCGGTTGACCAGTGGTCACAAATGGCCACCTCTCAGTCTTAAGAGCCATGGTAGAGCCAGACACAAGGACGCTAAAGCATCAGGGCGAGTATAAATGTTTAATATTCTATTCACTCTGAACTTCTCCCTTTAACCTCTTGCCGTCCGCCCGTAGTAAAAAAACGGACGGACGGCACTGCAGCATCTGCGGGTTGCCGTCTCCAGACGGCAATTTTTTTCTGCGCGCGCGCGCCCCCTAGCGGGCACGCACGGGCAGAAAAGACCCGTCCAATGCGAACACCTGGTACCGGGTGTTTCACATATAGGCGATCAGCGGGTCCATAGCCCGCAGATCGCCTATATGTGCTCGTTCGCGGCCCCATCTTGGATCCCGGGAACAATAAATGAGGATGGGAGCGCAATCCAGAGGCAGATTACCTGCAGGCTGCCTTAATGGAGCACCTATACAGATCTCTGCCATTGCCTTTGTTCCAAGCATCCCTTGACAAAGACCCCTCAACTGCCACAGGAGGCTGCTCACATGTGCAGGGACTTGGGCAGCGGTTGGTTGTCAGTGTGAAGCTTGACATGAGAGCACCAGACATCCGGTACTATAAGCCTATGCTTTACTTTAGTGTTCATGTACAAGTCAGAAAAGGCTGGCACCAACCAGCCATGTTTTCACACTGGGCATTACTCATAAGAACCCATCAGCTTTCAGCAGTTGAGTGTAGTCTGGACAATGAGCAATGCTGTACAATTCACTATTGTAAGCAAAACACTCTTCCCTTTTGCCACTTTTCTCCTTAGCTACCTGCAGTAACGACAGTATCTACACATCTGTGTGCGGCACAGTGGCCCAGTGATTAACACTTAAGCTTAGCAGCACTGAGGGCCCCCCAGTTCACAGCCTAGCAGCACTGAGGGCCCCCCAATTCACAGCCTAGCAGCACTGAGGGCCCCCCAATTCCCAGCCTAGCAGCACTGAGGGCCCCCCAATTCACAGCCTAGCAGCACTGAGGGCCCCCAATTCACAGCCTAGCAGCACTGAGGGCCCCCAATTCACAGCCTAGCAGCACTAATGGCCCAGGTTCTAATCCTGAATCAGCAAAGACACCATTTGCTTGGAGTTTGCACATTCTTCCTGTCCTTGCATAGGTTTCCTCCCACACTCCACAGATATCGTGGTAGGATAATTGGCCCTAGTATGCGTACGTATGAGATAGGTACCTTAGATTGTAAGCTTCTTGTGGTCAAGGACCAATGTATACGAACAGCATGAAAAGTGCTGTGTAAATATACAGCAGTGCAATAAATAACATAAAATACGTATAATAAAAAAAAAAACAACATCATGTCAATAGCCCTTTAGTCAGCTGTAAATGTGCTTGTGACATTGGTTGCCTTATAATAGCTTGAAAAATCTGAAATGTGACTTTTGGTCTCTATCATTAGCTTCTAAAAAAATATTTAAAGGGAGAGAAAAGAAAAGCCGCACAGGATCTTTTATCATCATGTCTGCCCAGCCAACATAAAACAGACATCGAAGTCAGCAGAAATATCACAGCAACACAAGGCAAGAAGAAGTTCATACTGCTTGATTATTAGCAGTCAGCTTTGACAAAAACCGGGACAAGAGGCCGCTTTTGTGCTCTTGTAAATGCAGCTCGTCCCAAATGTTCAACAAGCAGAATCTGGGGTAATTGCTGAAAGCACTGAAGGATTGTTAGAAAGAACGAGAGAAACAAAAACAAAAGTCAATAAAGCGAGAGAAAAAAAAAAAACACAGGAAAAAATATAACAGCCAGAACAAAGGATAAGAGGGAATTCTCTCTTGATCCTCTGAGAGCTACGAAGGCCACAAATAAACTGCATTTTGTAGCTCTGAATTAAAATTTGACACAAGCTACAACCAAACAGGAAGAAGGCGTTCCTCCGAAGGCCAACAATCACTCGCCACTTCGGTTATCAACTGCTAATGGAGTTCATTTGTAACAGACTCTCCCATAATTAATACAGAATTTCAATCAGGGATCGAGTGAATGTAGAGCTGGATTAGAGAGGCAAGCCTTGCCAAGTGGCTGGAAAGTAGACAGCAGACTTGAAAGGAAGTGTCCATGAAGAAACCTATTAGGGTAATTAAAAGTCATAAACCACTCAAAGTAAACAGCACTTTGCACCCCCAACCCAATCTTAACCCATCCAGACAATACCTGCCATTAGGTCACTAGGAGATAACCTGGGCGGGTGTGGTGCCCTGTTATTCCTGCAGTTTGGAAATAAATGGAGGTTAAGTGACCCAGCACAGAATCGTTCTACAATCGTGTGACGTTGTTCTCAGTCATTATACGTACCACTACGTGTAGAGCGCAGGATCCTATTACCATGTCTAATTGATGGCGAGCCATGCGGTATATTACAAGAAATTAGGTCCAGGATGAGACAGGATGTTCCCTGTAATCTTATTAGATTAATTGATGGTAAAAAAAAAAAAGTCCCATCAAAAAGCCAATCAACCTAAAGCACAACTTGACAAAAAGAACCATTCGTAAAATGAGTGATTTATACATTAAATATAAAAAGAAGAAGGTCTCATTATACAACCAATCAATCCCTAAAGTACACAGACACAGCATTGCATGGTCTCTACCGCTCCAAAAAAAAAAAAAATTTAAGCATTCTTACTAGGCACAGAGGAAACGTCAAGACCCTACGCAAGCAGAAATGGAGCAAAGTTGCCCAGTTGCTTCACCAGAACCGAAAATGGATGTAAACCCGATCAGTGTAATTCCAGATAAGCTTTAACATGTTAGCTCAGAAGTCAAATTTTTACGTTTTTTTTTTAAATACCATCATTACCTAATCCCAGGTGATCCTGCCTTGAAGGTCTTTGTTCAGGAACTTCTTGTTATCGGGTGACTGCGCTCTGTCCCTGTCCATCAGCTGTGCTTCTGCGTAGACACACTCTAAACATGGGCTTGCAATGGAGACTACAACTGGCCGTTTCTGCACACGGTAAAACATGCATGGTCCAGCGCTGTCACCATCAGCAAATCGGACCAGAGGAATGACAAGGAACCCATCCTGGAGACCATGAATATAGACAGGAAGTGGGCAAAAAAAAAAGTCTTAAGAATAGCAGCACTGAGATTCAACACAGGATGAAAACAGTGCAGTATTTTTTCCCACAGAAAAAAACCCCAATGTAATTGTTTATTATATTCACAACATTTGGCTGCACGTCGCATTCAGTTAGCCCCAATTCACAGCTAGGAGGCACACATTTATATGCGTGATAGCAGCATGCGGTTATTTGCGCGCTGTGCACATTTGTATGCGCGTTGTAACGCGCGTACACGAAGACACGCGTTTTGATTGGCAGTTAATTATTATTATTATACAGGATTTATATAGCGCCAACAGTTTGCACAGCGCTTTACAACATAGGGAAGACATTATAATTACAATACAATTCAAGACACAATGGTAAGGAGGGCCCTGCCCGTGCTCATAAACCATTGTGGGCAATGGAAGAACGCGCAAAAACGCTCACGAAAATGTGCAACATGCTTCTGTTAAGCGTTTTTGGGCATTGCCAATGAAGTCTAAGGGGAGGAAAAGCGCTTTTGACTGCCCAAAGAAGCTCATGTACCTTTTCAGTAGGGATGCACCGATACCGATACTAGTATTGGTATCGGTGCCGATAAAGAGTATTTGGGTGAGTACTCGTACTCGCCCAAATGCTCCGATACCTAGCACGAGTACTTCTTGTATCAGGAAGCCAGGCTGCGCATCATTACAGGCTTCCCGGTTTCCTGATTGGCCTGGAAACGGCTCCATGCTCTCTCGTCACTTGTGATGAGAGAGCATGGAGCCGATTTCCCGGCCAATCAGGAAGCTGGGTAGCGTGTAATGACGCCCTGCCTGGCTTCCCGATTGGTCAGGAAGCTAGCAAATCCGGAAGCCGGGCGCCGTGTAATGACGCAGCGCCGGCATTCTGATTGGCCGGAAAGGTGGCGTCATGCTCCCTCGTCATCTCATGAATCATAATATTAAGAAACTGACCTTAAATCATTAGTTTGTATTGCTTTAGAAAAAATGTGAAATGTCCCTCTAAGAAAAAGTATCGGTAATTGGTATCGGCGAGTACTTGATCAAAAGTATCGGTACTCGGTCGTAAAAAAGTGGTATCGGTGCATCCCTACTTTTCAGGCGTCTGGTGTTTTCTGCTCAGGTGTGAGCCAGGGCCATTGAAAATCATGGGACTTCTTGTGTTGGGCTGTTAAAAGCGCTTTTCGAACTGTTCAAAAACGCCTAGTTGTAAACCAGGGCTTAGATAGATATATTTTTTTTAACGATCAGTAGGCGGCTTAGTATACCTTTCATGTGTGTGGGTCTTAAGGAAGAATAGCTGACACTGTTGACATCTCCTTTTCATACTGCTGGCTCCCTGGCTGCCATGCTTATCCTATGACCTCAGTACTTTGACCCGGAGTAAGTATGCAGATTACAGTTTGAGACTTCATTCTGTCTTGATCTACATTGCCTCATGGGACTTGTAGTTGCACTACAGCTTGAGTGCCGAGGTTACCCACACTGATCTACATTTTTGTCCCAGGTCAGTGCCACAGTATTGAAGTCAGAGCCAACCATTCAACTAGCATCTTCAAGAGGAGGTCAACAATGGCACCCCACATTTGCTTTCAGTATAAGAAAGGGATTCCTGGGTTACTTATAGCATAGAAAGAGGAATTTTATGGTAAGGTCGGAGAATAGTGAAAACCAGTGTGCGATCTTCCAGACCCTGGCATTGTTTTTGCAAACAATAGTTGTAGAATCTTGTACCGTGTTGGCTATCGATTAATGGAGACAGTCTGGGATTTAAGTAATACTCTTTATAAGCTAACTTACGTTATTAAAGGCTTTTGTGACTCCTTAGATCCCTTCTTCAGGGAAATGTATAAAGCCTGACAAAGGGATATAAGGAATCCTGATAGCTTGCATCTTAGAACTGAAGCCAAACAAAGTGAGAGGAAAAGAAAAGAGAAACTCCTGGTGGTCAGCAGTTGACCACCAACCAACCCCCTTTCAGAAAGATCATCCATCGGCCTGGTCAGATAACCTGTCTTGATGGCCATTGTCTTTACTCCTATGCCCCGAGATTAGTGGCACAGAGAGTGAGGTAAGACCGCATTCTTCCTTCCCTCCTCCATAGCCAAAAACAATTAGCTAAGCTGACCCATAAATGGAGCTCCCCCAACTACCATCCAATGCCTATGGGCACCTTATCTTTTTCTACTCGTTGTGTAATACATAACCCTAGCTGTGGCTACATAAAATTAGACCCGATATTCTATCTTATCAGATTCTGCCCAACCATCTCCATCTTTACCGACCATGCCTTACCGACCAGCGTGTAGACCAGGGCTGGACAAATCCCAGGAGGCAGGTCGCCAATACACCTTAAAACCGTTAGCCAGGCCCCTAACTTTTGAGGGTTTTTTTTCTAGTTGTTGTCATCAATGAAGATGGCTCCTAAAAAAAAAAAAAAAAAACCTGTCGGTTCCG
>NW_017306482.1:667246-673680 GCF_000935625.1 Nanorana parkeri
CCCCCCCCGGCAGAAGACTAGCGTATTTCCTCCTCTCCTCTCTCCATTTCCTCACCTCTCACAACACTAAGGAATCTAACACGAGAGCTACAAAAGTGACGTCAGCCATGCAGATGCAAGGAGATAGATTCAGGCAGCAGGTGACAAAGGCGCACACACCCTGAATCCAACATCCGCTCAGCATCAGAGCAATGTAGAACTGCAATAAGGAAAATCCCAGGAGCCAATGCACCTTAAACAATACAGCAGGTGACTAACTTTTTACATTTCCTGTAGTTGTTGTCAATGCACCTGGCTCCCGGATTGGACAGGACGGCTCCTAAATTCCATATTCATTGGTCCAGCACCCCTGCATAGGGGCAACCTGCACATCACACATCCTCAGCGCCTTCTGAATTCTTTACATAATAAACAAGCATTTTCTCCAAATTTCAGTAAAACACAAACCATTTCTTTTTGACAACATAATTTCTGCATTTTAAAATTTATAACCAGACAGCTCTCTACTGTACTATTCAGCTAGAGGTTATCATTACAAAGTCATATTGGAAACCCCCGAGAATATATATATATATACACATACACACACATAAAACAAATCTGAGTCCCCCATTCCTCAGTGTTTTCATGTGATAACTCTCAACATGACAAATCCCATTGTTTTATTTTGTGCCTGATCACATCAGATCGTTTAACCACTTGCAGCTCAAAGCCTGTTGTGCGAAGAAGTACATGAGGTTTTCCACCCCATAGACTTCCTTGGGAGCATCTATAAACTGCTTTTTTCCATTGGCCAAAACAAAAACGTCTGAAGCTTGAATACACATGAAAATCCCTTGTGATATGAAAAATCACTCAGGAGTGAATGCAAACAAAACACTGGAAGCTTGCCGATGGGGAGGAGAGAACTGGGTGAGCAAGTGGTACCGCCTAACTACAGCGATAAAAAGTGTGGCCCACAAGACTGCCCGCACCGAGCTACAAATTTTTGCCAGGTGAGACAGTTCACATCCATGTTTTTAAACTGTATATAGCCAGGAGCTCAGCGTTAAGAGCTGTATAATGGAGCGGTTGGCAATTTCCTGTACACAAACCAGTTCTGCAGAAGCTGTGTAAGCCAAGTAAATCAATAATTACTGTGGAAGAAAATTGGGAAAAGAGCATTCTGGTCGACTAGAAAATGTAGAGTAACTCGTCAGAAGTTGCCTGCCAAGTAAAAGGAGCACACTTGGGTCACACACACACGACAACACAAATGCCCAGCCGCACATATAACCTGCCATGTACTCGAACCAGCCGATCTTTTCATGTGGAGCAGAAATCAAACTATTGAGGACAGCAACCCAATTCCAGTCCTATTTGCAAAGGTTACAGCCTGGCAGCTTGCTGTGGGTAGCAGCTGCGCTCCTGCTACTGTTGTCATGGAATAGCCACACAGAATCCAGCAATGCACAAATTGGGCTCAAACAGACAGACAGCATATTCAAATACTGGCACGGCAGGGGTGAGTGAAAAGTCAAACGTGTAGCCTTGGAAATTGTCAGCCAGATCCCTATAGCAACACGTTCTGTTCACCACCAAGATAAACTGATTTCATGGTTCAGTCTATAAGGTGCCTATAAGATAGATAGATAGATAGATGTATATCTATATATAGTCTGTCAAGTTCTGAAGGTCTGATTGTTTAAAGCTGAGCTCTGGGATATTTAAATGTTGTCTAAATAGAAGAGTCATGTGTAATCTTATTTGGACCTTAGTGATCTTATCGATATATAAGAGCTATGGGTATTCTTTCTTGAATCTCATTGAGCTGTGTGTATTTCTTCCAGATCTGTGCAGTAATCCAGTGCGAGACTTGGAACTTCCTGTAATAAAGACCAGTCACTGCTGCTCTCTACTCATGCAGGAAGACTGGTCTTGTATCCGCCCCATTCTCTAGCCTGCAGTGGGTGGGGTCTTCTGGGTCCCTCCCACAGCTCTGCTCTCTGCATAGGCTATGTACAGCACAGTGATGATGTCACTGCTAAGTGGGTTTGCAAAGGCATTTGGTGTACACAAAGTGAATTGATATCCTTTATGGCCATCGAGGAATATATTAAAATGAAAGTATTTTCTGCCTGGAGCTCGGCTTTAAAAAACACCAATAAGAATCCCTGGTATCAATATTAGAACCAGCAACAGAGCAGTTCCAGAAGAATAAATAAAATGGTGGCACAGCAACTGGCCCCATAGGTCAGCCTATTGATCAGTCATCGCTCATGTGATTTATAAGAAGTACATTAGTAATATACACCAAGACAAGGAACAGGAAGCAGCATGTCAGCAATCAATATCGGTACCCAACTCGCACAGGCGCTCTAGAACAGTAGCCAGATAGCCAAAATTTACTGGAAAGCTCCAATAATTATTCCAACCCCCAAAAATCCGTACCCAAGAGCAAGCAATTTCCATGTGACCATCCCACTTCCTTCTGCCATTAAAACATATTAGTTTCATTTAACTAGCACATTTCCTGCTCTGTCCTGTACACATTTCATGCAGAATAAAAGCCTGCTTCCTACGGACTGTAATCTGACGCTTTCAATCAATACATGGGAGTGCAGCCTGCATTGATCTGGGAAAGAATCAATCCTCGTTACTTATGTGAATGGATTTTAGTAAGATATCACAGAGGACTACGTCTAATGATTCTGCTTTATAGTTCATGGATTCAATAGGTCCTATTCACAAAGAATTCTGTATTATCAGTTTCCTTTATCTTATTTATAAACAACATTACTGCACACAACTCTAAACAAAAATTGGTACATTTAGGTTTCTTTTTTATTATTTGAATGATGATGATGATCTTCATATTTTACTGATTTGCAATGAGCTTGAAACCCAAAGCTTCTTACAAAAAGTCATCTTTCACCGATCAGATTACAGCAGCCTCCAATCTGATTGGCTGGATGGTAGAAGAAGTCCCCAGCTTCTTTTCCGCTATTTTTTACCAAAGTTTTCCTCTTTCACATATTATTTTACAAGTCAAAACCCTATTATTTTTAGTCTTAGGCTAATGTCACAAGGGCAATTCTGCTGCTAGAGACTAAATCGCTAAAGAGGCAGCCTGTCTGTTCCTATGGAATCTCGCCCTCTGTAACCAGATGCAGCAAGATGTCGCTGGACCACAACGCTGCTGAAGCCCGATCTCAGGTTAAAGGAGAACTATGGGGTTAGGGTTTTTCCCCATAGTTCTCCTGAGGGTAACGGGAGGACACAAACTAGCGTTCTCCCGTCACCCAAAGCTCAGTATACCGTGAGCTGTAGCTCACGGTATACTGAGACGCCGCAGCCGGAACGGATCCAGACAATGCTGTCTGGATCCACCCAGCTGCGTGAGTAACAGCTGGCTCTGCCTACCTAGAGGCAGAGCCAGCTGTACCCGCCCCATCCGCTCCGCCAGTCAGCACTGGAGGATCGGACAGGGGAATCCCTGCAGGGAGCCGTGAGTGACAGTCACGGCGCTCTGCACGTATAGATCGAGAAGTGAGCGAGTGACGGTATGTGTTCGCTCACTTCCCGATCTACTGAGTCAACCTGTGACAGTTTCATTGTCACAGGTTGGCTCAGATTATGATGCTGAGTGAAAATCACTCCCCTCATAATTCTCCTTTAAATGCAAGAGTGTTAGTCTCAAGGTGCCCATACACTGCACGATTCTCGTACGAGAATCGCGGGAAATCCCACGATCGTACAAGAATCGTGCAGTGTGAATGAAGACATGCAACCGTTTCTACTGTACGGTTGCACGTCTTTTGCCTAAGGAGCATGCTAGAAAACCAGCCGAAAATCGTACGATTTTTAGCTGGTTTGAATGATGCTCGGGAGACAAATGCCGAACGTGCCGGTGTGCGCACAGTTTTCGTTCAACCCGCGAGTTAGAACAGATTCCTCCATCAACGCTTACAAACATTTGTTGGATGACCCCCCCTGCTGTTTTCTCTGTATTCTGACAACAGCCGCTGTCAGAATACCTGAACGGAGCTAGCAGATGATTTGCGGTTAGCTTCATTCGCCCGAGAATTTTCTGACCTGCTCCTTAAATCAGCTAAGCGAGGGATGCCAGGAAGAAGGGTGCAGACATAACTGGTTGAAATCGGAAAGCGTCTATAGCCTACTTATGTCTTAGGCTAATGTCAGATGAGCGGTTCTGCTGCTAGAGACTAATCGCCAGTGGCAGGATCACTAAAGAGGCGGCCTGTCTGTTCCTATGGAATCACACCCTCTGTAGCCAGATGTCACTGGATCGAAACGCTGCTGAATCTCGACCTTAGGCTAATGTCAGACGAGGGATTCTGCCACAAGAGACTAAGCACCGGTTGCAGAATCACTAAAGAGGCGGCCTGTCTGTTCCCATGGACTCGTGCACGGTGTAGCCAGATGCAGCGAGATGTTGCTAGACCAAGACGCTGCTGAATCTCGATCTTAGGCTAATGCAAAAGTTTTAGTCTTAGGCTAATATCAGACGAGGGATTCTGCCACTAGAGACTAAGCACCAGTTGCGGGATCACTAAAGAGACATCCTGTCTGTTCCCATGGAATCATGCACTCTGTAGCTAGATGTAGCTGAATCTCCAGCTAATGTAAGAGTTTTATTCTTAGGCTAATGTCAGACAGGCTCTTTCTGTAGCTGAGGCAGTGAGAGGTCATGAGTGATTGAGATATCGCCACATTCAGGGCCAACGACAGAGCAACATCTGGCTACACAGGGAGCAATTCCATAGGGACAGAGAGACAACCTCTTTAGTGATCCCACCGCTCCCGATTTGTGTCTAGTGGCAGAATCACTGAAGAGGCGGCCTGTCTGTTCCTATGGAATCGCTCCCTATATAGCCAGATGCATCTGTCGCTGACCCTGAACACAGTGGAATCTCGTTTGCGACATCTCCCTGCCTCAGCTACATAGGGAGCAATTCAATATGTACAATTAGAAATCCTGCCACTGGCAACTGACAAATTGTGAGCGGTAGGAACGCTAGCAGCAGGATCGCCAGCGGCAAAATCGCCCGTCTGACATCACCCTCAGCGTTTGTTTTTCACATACGATTAATTTACATGTCTAAACCGTATATTGCTTCTAATCTTATGGCTACAGGCGTCCTTTGTACAGCATTCCTATGACGGAAAAAAAAAACCCACAGCATTTAACTGTAACCCATCTGCTTGTACAAAATGGTAACATGAACTCCCTACAGCCTCAGGTGTAACGCAGATCTGAGGAGCTCCCTTCCACCGGTGAAGCGGAATCCCAGTGTGAACAGACGCAGAGGGATGAAGAGGCTTTGCAGGAGCTATGGAAAAATAAGGGCACACCACAGCTAGCGTGAGTGCATAGAGCCGAGCGGAAGACGATGAATGAACACATCTTATCACAGCCTCTCTCAACCTTTCTAGCCCCAAAATGAACCCTTGAAATATTTCTCAGGGAACCCCTGCTAAAATATTTATGCCTACAATCTGCAATTAAACATGATTGCTAAAAATTGTAGGATGTGTTAGCTATAATAACATATATTAGACATACACAATATTAGATTAGACATATATAGACAACCTTCTGCTCTACATATGGGCGGCCAATGGCAAACTGCCCCCCTTGCATGGGCGCTCAATGGCAAACTGCCCCCCTTGCATGGGCGCTCAATGGCAAACCGCACCCTTGCATTGTAGTCAATAAAGAATTGCCCCCCTTGCATTGACAGTGGAAAATGCCTCCCTTTATGACCAAAGTAAGTAGTAGATAAATCTACCATTGCACACAGCGCAAGGAACCCCCACCATCCTCCAGAGGAACCCCGAGTTGAGGAAGGCCGTCATATTTTACATGTTCTAGAAAGCAAACATGACCATGTGGGATGATTTCCCCAGGTGGCCCCGGGCCTGCCCCATAATCTGGGAGTACATAAAAGCATGAAGTAATGATGATGAGATGGAAGAGCTTGGCGGACCAATTTTGGTGAACGGTAACAGATGCCAGATTGGGGGGCTGGCCAGAGTAATTTGAGGGCAACTCCCCAATGCAGCCAGTCCATCTGGAAATCGAAGTTACATGATGTGTCATAGAAATCAGATTAGCGGCTGTGTCACTGCCCCAGCTGCTGGCTCACAGAGGCCTGAAGCCTGCAATTGTCTAATGGATCTTCCTAAGTAAATCCTCAGTGTGATGCACATAGGTCAGAGGCCGGGGACATGGGAGGCTGCCTGCCCAGAGGAGGATCAGTGTGCATTGTGTAGAAGTGATCCAGAGGGGGACACAACATCTCATTCATGTAGCAGATCCTCCCTACCAGTCTATTGATATTATAAATGCCATACGAGCTGTAGGCAATGGTGCCCAATGCCATGACTGGGGCAATGGAAATCAGCACCCAGAGCTGGCCTTGTACACATCA
>NW_017306482.1:673753-708033 GCF_000935625.1 Nanorana parkeri
TCCCCTCCTCTTTATACTGTCCAGACTTCTGCGAGTCAGCAAGAAATCCCTGCCCCCAAAACTGCACACAGCACACTGATCACAGTGCCCGACACACACACATCGCACGATCTCATCGTAGGCACTTCTAGGCTCACCTTCTCCCAGATATCACAATCGTAGGCTCGGGAATATCCGGGTCCCGATCGTCTGTGATTGCTTCTCCTGAGCAGATCAGTCCACTGAGAACATACACGTAGCAATCGTCAAGGGGCAGTATGCAGCCGGTGCTATAATATAGATCGGGGATCCGACGCAGCCAGGGGCACTGCAATCAATGCAACCAGGTCCAGTGGCCCTATGCAATGAAACCAGGTCCAGTGGTCCTATGCAATCGAGTCCAGCTGTCCTATGCAATCGAGTCCAGTGGTCCTATGCAATCGAGTCCAGTGGTCCTATGCAGTGCAATCAGGTCTAGTGACCCTATGCAATGCAATCAGGTCAAGTGATCCCGTGCCACCAGGGGCAATACGATCAGATCTAGCGATCCTCCACAGCCAGGGGCTTTCGATCAGATCTAATAGTCCTATACAGCCAGGGGCAATGCGATCAGGTCCAGGGAAGGTATGCAATCGGCACTGCAGATGGACAAGCTCACACGATCAGCTCCTCTTGCGCTGCATCCCGTCCCGATGTTTCCGCACTGGATCCCCGTCCTCTCTACTCTTCTCATCTTTCAATTGCCAGTTTTCCTCCCTCGTCTCCTCCCTGTTCCTTCTGACGTCACGGCTGGGGGGATGGAGCAGCGGGCCATCCTGGAGGAAGCCTTCCCCTGCCTCTGATACAAAGTATTAGAATTGTGTCTATTGTCCTGGCGGCGGAGTATGCGCAGAGGTCAGGGCGGAGGTCCCCAGCGGGCGGCGTGCTGCTCTGCGGCTGCTGTGTGCGCTACTGGGAGCAAGATCGGCCCCCCTTGTGTGCTGGCAGCTTGTCTGATGGATGGACAGATTTGCCGGTATTCATATGGGGGGAAGATATCATGATCCAGCTCAGATCTTTTCTGAGATAACAGTTGGCCGTTTTATAATGTCACCAATATGAAGAATAAAACACGGAGATTTATTAAAGGGTTAGTTCACCTTTATAATACAGGGGCCCCAGAAGGTCAGACATGATGGTGCAATGTAGAGAAAAACATTGGGGCGAATTTATTAAAACTGGAGTAGACACAATCTGGAGCAGCATGGCAACCAATCAGCCCCTCTCTTCAGTTTGTTCAGTTAAGATTTGAAAATGAAAGAGAGAAGCTGATTGGTTGCCGTCCACAGCCGCTCCAGATTGTGTCTGCTCCAGTTTTAATAAATTCCCTTTATTTTCTTTTAAAGCCTGTCTCTGGCAGGGGCGGGAGACAGACGACGACTCCTAGCAGCATTGCAAGGGTTAATTGCTTCTCTTTTTTTTTGACTAGGCGAGCTGTGTGACTTTTACATAAAGTGACACTAAACTCAGGAGTTAAATCCTAAAAATGCATTCAGGTACCTTAATTATTAACATAAATGTATCTTATTTGTGTGTCACTCGGCTGTAGATCCTCAAATCATCTCTGAATTGGTGCAGAACACTTGCAGCACAAGTTCTAGTTCAGACTTTTTGAATTTGTAGCAAATTTGCTTGGCAAGTCTACAGCAAGAGTCCTGCAGTTCTTAGGTCTCGTTCACACCTAGGCGTATTGCATATGCGCGTCTGTCGCGCGTTTTTTACCGCGATTCGCGGTAAAAAAAAGTCGCGCTACAAATGCGCGTTTCCGAAGGCTACTTGGCTGTGTCCCAATGGAAACGCGCAACAAAACGGCCCAAAGTAGTACCTGTACCTTTTCAGGCGTGGGCCGTTTTGTAGCGCGTTAGGGACGGGCGGAAATACGCCAAGGTGGGAAGGAGACCATTGAATACAATGGGATTTATATTTTTGAGCGTTTTGTAGAGCGTTCGTTGAGCGTAGAACGCGCTACAAAACGTTCAGGTGTGAACGAGGGCTTAAGGTGCCCATGCAGTGTATGGAAGGCGTGCGACCGTTTCTACTGTACAAGCAAAACAAATGACAAACGCACTCAACAATTTGTTACCAGTTATACAGTAAGGTGCACACGAAATGGGCTTTGAACAGTAAAACAGTAGAAAGGCATCATGGCACACTCACAAACCAGCATGTAAAACAACTTGTCTCACCACTAAGGACAATAACAGGGGTTTGGATACACGTCTTCTGCAGAGAATGTGAAAGCTGCGCCAAGGCACCTCTTATAGTGCGGTCCTAACTCTAAACTATGAGAGTCTCCATCTTGGAGCACATGGGGCAGAAGATTTCAAATTGGGTGCAGGTTTGTCAGGAGGAAGCCCAACCTCCTTAAAGGTACAGAAACACACAAGGGATCCCGCACATCCCATTGGCAGCTGAGAACCATGGGGCATCCTCAAACGGAAGGTGGAGGAGCGCAAGGTCACTAACATCCACCAGCTCCGTGATGTCGTCATGGAGGAGTGAAAGAGGACTCCAGTGGCAACCTGTGAAGCTCTGGTGAACTCCATGCCCAAGAGGGTTAAGGCAGTGCTGGAAAATAATGGTGGCCACACAAAATATTGACACTTTGGGCCCAAATGGAAATTTTCACTTAGGGGTGTACTCACTTTTGTTGCCAGAGGTTTAGACATTATTGGCTGTGTGTTGAGTTATTTTGAGGGGACAGCAAATGTACACTGATATACAAGCTGTACACTCAATACTTTACATTGTAGCAAAGTGTCATTTCTTCTGTGTCGTCACATGAAATGATATAATAAAATATTTACAAAAATGTGAGGGGGGTACTCACTTCTGTGAGATACTGTATCTACTACTTGCTAGTAGTAGTTATATGCAAAAACCGCTCAGGGCTTAATAACCCTTTAACTTGCTGCATATTAGAATTTGTCCTTCAATGTACGCTCATATTTAGAAAAGCAGTAGCCAGTTTTTATCAGAAGCAGAATTTTCCAGGAACTTGGTGGCTGGAATTAAACTTGCAGATGTGGATAGTGAGAGGAGTAATGTCAATAAAAGCAGACAGCTATCCCAGGTGGGTGCATTCATGTCGTGTCCCCACTCAAAGTGTGAGTAATGCATTAATAGTATAAACATCTGCCCCAGATGTACTGTATATAGCACAGAACCAGACTACAGACATGCTGAGTACATTGCACAAGCTTATTTCAGTGGGATCCTCTGAATGTGCAATCATATATTTAACTCTGTATAAGGACCAATGTGTCAAAGCGTCAGGGCTGGAGGTTTGCAAACTCAGCTTCAATCTGGATCATACCACTTTGCTCACTATTGATAACCAACAATATTTATTTTCTCAAAACGTACAGCGCTAGCCGTCCTTCAGAGGTGAATATAAGAAATCAGACGTTAAGATCAAGATTTGACAAGTGCTATTAAAAAATAATAAGTAAATCAAACATTCAGTGAAGGGGTGTATCTCAAAATACTCAATGTGAATGGTTGTGTAAACAAATTAAAATCTATACAATATCAAATCAGACAATGTATGAATTTATCTAATAAAATGTGATAGGCTGTGAATATATGTATCATGTGTGGGTGATTCTTATTAATAAATAGTGAATGAACAAACAATGTATACCGATTAAATAAAATTAAACTTTTATTGATGTATGTGTGAATAGTCCAAATCTTTTGTGGTTTTTTAAAAAATCTTTAGAAATCCATAAATGTAAGACACTTCGACAGTGAAAATTCAGTGTAATAATGTGTCCAACAAAAATCCAAAAAAAAACGAAGAAAAAATGAAAAAAACGTAGAAAAAATGCAGCGAAAATCCCCTCAAGGGAATGCACTCACCAGATCCGAAGATGTTAAACACGTTTGTTTCATCAAGGTAAGTCTGGAGCTCCGTCTTTAATTTCCACGCTCGATCAGGCTTCAGGGAAGGAAAGGTCTCCCGTTTTACCCGTGATGTTTAAACGGAATATCCTCGTATTTTAGGGGTCCCTCCGGTGGGATATCCAATCATATAACAGAATAGGCCCGCCCCCTATTTTTATTGGTTTGTGGCCCGCCAACAATATTTATTGGTTTGTGCCAAAACATCTCCACTCAGGCCTGAAATGAGTCAGGGGCAGGAGAGGTCCCTGCCTCGGATACTGTGCTGGGAAGGAGTGCAACTGGGGCCTCCATATTGCACCTGATGGCTCTTTTTTGTACTGTTCAGGACCAATAGCTAAGCCATGCTGATTGCATTGGGAAAGCATAATCACATGAAGCATGAGCTCTGCTGTCCATGTGACTGCCCATCTGTCCCTTCTTTCCTTGTGTTTTTTTGTTTTTTAAGGCTCCATTCACACATTTTTTTTTGCACGTATTCGGCCGTACGAGGAAAAACTGTGCATGTATGGCCAGCTTAAGAGATAATGATTGCATAACTATAGTAGAAGGGTCTGCTAAATCCACAGTGGATCCCCAGGCGGTCACCCGCGTAACTAGAAATAACAGGGCCCCGTAGCAAAATTTTGTGTGGGGCCCTGTGATATCTAGTTATGCCCTTGCAGAGCCCACCTGATATCCCAAACAGCTCACGTGAGTGACCCTGCAGAGTCCACCATAGACTCTCTATGGTGGGCTCTGCAGGGTCTCAGACGGGCTGCACACCTCTTACCTGTCAGACCCCACCACTGTCCGCCCCCATGGTCGCTGGCAGGCCCTACCTCCTCTGTCGCCGGGCCCCGCATCCTCTTCCATCGACGGGCCTCGCCTCCTCTTCCATCTTCAGGCCCGCCTCCTCCTCCGCTTCTGACGCCGAGCCCAGTCTTCCTCCTCCACAGCTGCTGGCTGTCACTGACTCAGCAGCGGCTGTGAGGAGGAACGCGCCCCTGCACAGATCACTGACAGGTTGTCGGTGATTTAACAGCGACACGTTCCTCCTCACACCCGTCAGTGACAGCCAGCAGCCTGAGATGCCATAGCGACCCAGGTGGCCGTTATGGCATCAGGGGATGTCCTGGCCAGGCCCCCCTGTGCCCCGGGCCCCATAGCAGCCGCCTGGGTCGTTATGGCGATTGTTACGCCACATATTGAAGGCAGTTTCACGAATGTGAGATAGAAAATGAATCATGCATATATGTGTGGCCTCACTGACCGATAGGGAGTAAAACTTTTCTTCATGTGCTCAGAAAAAAAAGATTTGTGATAAGTTTACTTGTGTAACTTGGCTCTAGATCAAATCAGACCATAAGTGGTAGAACTGCTGGCGTTGCAAAGCGTGCCACAACCACACCCAGTAAACAGTTGCTGTATGGCCAATAAGTGAAGTCCTGAGATATGACACGTCATTGTTGTGGTGCACAGAAGGGGCCACAGGAATTTTAAGTAAAAGTTTAGCATAGTACAAAATATGTTTTGCTTGGTATAAATCTCACAGCATCAAAGCTTCCAACATCTTGAATTTGTAGAAGAAAAAAATGCAACTGCTGAGCCAAATTTTACATAAAGCCCAACTCCAGGTTGAGGAGTTATCAGCCATTTGAGTCCCGGCTGTCGTTTTAAAATGGCGTCAGGATAGCTCCTACAGCATACAACCCAACTGTTCCTCATTTTTCACCAAACCCCTCTGTCCCTCTTTTCTCCTCAGTTGCCCCTCTTTTTGGTCTGATGTAAAGATGTCTATGAAAATGTTTTATTTAACTAGTAAAAAAGTGTTATCCTGCACTAAAATCTTCATCTTATCTCTGTATTATCTTGTTTACTATTGAGAAAAGCCGGTATAAATGTAACGTAATGTTGAAAATAAAAACTTCTGGGTTTAACTAATTACTTTTGGCATGTAAATTCTAAAGGTCGATATAACTAGTAGCTTGGCAGGATTGTTTCCATTGTCTAAAAAGGTGTCCCTGCTCATTTCAGAAAGTTGAGAGGCTTTTTGTTAGACATGTGCGTTTCGTTCCGTTATGAATCAAAATTCGGACAAATTTTCCAAAATCCGGACATTCTGACAGTTCTGATTTTCAGAATCCGAATGTGTCCGAATGCGAATTTCCATTTCCGAATTTCTCATCCCGTCTGAATTTCGTTCAAAAACTAACCTGAATCAGACATGTGGCTTTTCTGGCCAATCAGATGTGTTTTTCGGTTAATGCATCCGCATGGGTCTGAACATGAATTTTCGTTACAGCAACATGGGAGCCATATACAGTATATACATCTAATACTAAAGCTCCCGAATGCCATTTTGGTCTGGGAGCCATATACATACATATATTACTAAAGCTGAGGCTCCAAGACTCGAATGGCATTCGGGATCCGAATTGCATTGGATAGCCCCCGAATGCCATTTGGGTTTGATAGCCATATACATATATTACTAAAGCTGAGGCTTCCAGACCCGAATGGTTTTAGGGAGCTCCCAAATGCAATTCGAAAAATTCGGATCCCGAATTCCATTCGGGTATAGGCGATTCAGCTTCAGTATTAACATCTGTATGCGGTTTTCTGTGATATTCGTAATGAATATACGTAAACTCATCTGAAGCTAACGAAATTCGGATTTAGTCTGAATCCAAAACCCGCACCGAATTGAATTTCAGATCTGAATACCGAAATAATGAAATATCCTAACCGAATTTTCCTGCTGCTTACATGTCTAGTATTTGCCCCAGTGCTGGTTTTTATGGTGGCCAGTCTCAGTGGCTCCTGTGGGCCCTTGCTGGCACTAGCGCTGGGGCCACCAGCTGTATCTGACAGCTGGGAGCCAGCTATAAACCCAGTAGCTGAAGCAATTGTGAAATAATAATGGAGTTTCCCCCGAACAAAGACCACATTCACTGTTAGAATTTTGTTTGATCCAGAAATAAAATGTATTCTGCTCCCTCGATTTTGTTCATCATTATGGTCTAAATCGATCGTTTGACCCAATTAACTATTAGAAATTTGAACGAACGTTCTGAAAACCAACCTTTTCAAATTACAGCTTTATACAACAGAACTGTGCAGGTCAGGATTTTGACAGGAAACACTCTCCTAAAACAAAAGATCACTTGACTTCTTAGAGCATGAGGGGATGAGATACACTGCCTGGCCAAAAAAACAAAGTCACATGGTCTAATATTTCGTTGGACCACTTTTAGGCCCCATTCACACCAAGGCGACAGGGTTTCAGCCAGGGCCGGATTTACTCCACCTGCCGCCCCAAGGCCAGGTACAGCACGCTTTTGTGAGCGTTTTATATGTGCGTTGCAGCACATTTTACACGCGTTTCCTGTTCATATGTCAGAGCGTTTTTTAGCAGTCTCAGCTGCAAAAACGCCCTTAAAAATGTGCACAAACTCGCAAAAACGCGCTTATCAGCACATTTCCATTAAAGTCTATGGAGCAAAATGAGCTGATGAGCACCACAAAAGAAGCTCCGGAACTATTTCAAGCCACAGGCGTATTAAGAAGCGCGATTAATAGCGTTTGCGTGAACGGCTCCCAAAGGAATACATGGGACTTTGTTCAGTGTGCATTCCAGCGCTGAAAAAAACACACGCCAAAACGCCCTGATATTAATGGGGCCTTAGCTTTGATTGCGGTATGCATTCACCATGGCATTGTTCCATAAGCTTAGGCAATGTCACAACATTTATTTCCATCCAGAGTTGTATTAAATTTTTCACCAAGATCTTGTAGTGATGATGGGAGAGTCGGACCTCTGCGTAAAGTCTTCTCCAGCACATCCCAAAGACTCTCAATCGGGTTATGGTCTGGACTCTGTGGTGGCCAATCCATGTGTGACAATGATGTCTCATGCTCCCTGAACCACTCAATTTAAGCCCGATGAATCCTGGCATTGTCATCTTGGAATATGGTTGTGCCATCCGGGAAGAAGAAATCCATTGATGGGAAAACCTGGTCATTCAGTATGTTCAGGTAGGCAGCTGACATAATTTTTTGGGCACATAACATTGCTGAACCTAGACCTGAACAACGGAAGCAACCCCTATAGCTCTTACCTTACATCATCTAGGATACTGCCTTACTATTCCATGTTCCATGACTTGTTGGTCTCTTATTGGGTCTAGGGCAAATGCCCTACACCCCTGCATTAAAAACATGCTGCTTGCAACTCCAGACATCATGTCACTGTAATAAAGCCTGTAGATAAACATTGCCATGCTAAATTCAGGTCAGTAAAGTTAAGATAATCAAATTTTACCTAGGTAAGCCAATAGTTAGGTTTATATGTGTAAACATAGATGTGTCATAAACATGGCTTTTACAGTCATAAAAATCAGTAGCGGAAAATTTCTTTCCAAAAGAAATAAGGAAGTTCCATCCTTTACACTGAAAACATTGTTCAGCTGGAAATAGACAGAGGGAAGTATGGAAACACAAATAATGGCTTATTATCTGATTTGATGCCGCTATCTTTTTCTGTCAGCAATCAGCAACAATTGTAACTAGAACTAAAAATGAGAGGAAAATAAACAATAAGCACAATGATTAGTGCAAGCCCCCAAAAAACAGGAAGATTTTACATTTATTGGTATACATTGGGATGATTCTGCTATCATTTATACATAACGCTATCCTTCACCCAAACATCTAATGCTCCCACTGATTGGGCTTGCCAATCATGACCAACCTTCTTTGCCATAGAGGAGTATTCCAGCCACCAAAGAAATCTAAAATTGGAAAAATACAGAGGGTGCAGCTTGACTTGCTATATGGCTGGGGTATGCAAACTCCTGCTACCCTCCAGCTGTGGTACATCTACAAATCCCATTAGCCATTGCAAGACTCTGTTAAGCTGCCCATACACCTTGCGATCGTCGGACGAATATTTTCGTACGGCGACCCCATCCTGCCCCGATTATCGCAAGGTTCAATCAGCAGTAGTAAATAAAAAACACCTGGACGAATTGCGGTAATCGACCGCACGTATTTTCGTTTGCGCACGAGAGGTGTAAATCGTATGAATTTTGACGTACGGAAACGCCACCAACCTTGCAAAAATCGCATGATCGACCGAAGTTTTCTAACCTGCTGGTTAGTCAAAAGTTGATCGATTGTACAGTATTTGCGGTTGTACACTGACCATCAACCTTACGAATATCGGACAAAAACGCGATCGCATACGAAAATCGGCCGATATTCGTAAGGTGTATGGGCAGCTTTAGCTTTAGGCTAGTGTCAGAAGGGCGATTCTGTCGCTGTAGACCAATTGCAAGATCGCTAAAGAGGCGCCCTTTCTGTTCCTAAGGAATCGCGCCCTCTACCCAGATGCAGCGAGATGTCGCTGGACCAGAACGCTGGTGAAGCTCATTCTCAGGTAATGCAAGAGTTTTAGTCTTAGGCTAATGTCAGAAGGGCGATTCTGTCGCTGGAGACTAATCGCCAGTGGCGGGATCACTAAAAACGCGATCGCATACGAAAATTGTCCGATATTCGTAAGGTGTATGGGCACCTTTAGCCACAGACATGACTCCCAGAATCAGATGCATGATGGAATTTGCAGTTTCACCACAGCTGGAGGGCTGGTGTTTGCCTACCCCTGCTAGATGGGATAGCCATGGAAATGGTAGAAAAAAATAACAAGATCTTCCAACCGCCAACTCTGATCACTAGCACCCTACAGGCTCAATTCATAAAGCTTTAACACAAGGATAAATATCTGTATTTTAGTCATGTGACTATGATTTCCAAATTGTATTAATCTCAGCAGAAAATAACTGTCACTTTTAAAAAAAAAATAAGTATCCTTATCCTGGTGTGCTACCTTTGTGAATCAACCTTACTGTGTGAGTGTTCAGCTATATGCAAAACTGCACAGAGATGGGCCAAGATATATAACATTTTAATCTCACTCGACCCTCTTTTTCAACTAGTCAGAAATCTTATAGTGTTCATATTATATGCTAAAAGATTGAGCGCCGGATCTTTCTCAAAACACAAATGGGCTTATTTAATAAAATTGTCAAGGAGTACAGCACAAAAGGTAATGCCAATTGCAGCCAATCAGAATCCATCTTTTACTGGTCTGATTATAGTAAAGTGAACTCAGATTGGCTACTATGGATTATGGCACTTACTATTTTGTACAATAGTACTCCTTAAAGCCCTTGTTCACATCTATGCGATGCATTCCTGCACTTCGCACTGTTAGGTGACCTGCGGTGCCATTATTTCTGAACGCCACCCCAGCGCACCACAACGTATGGTAACTAATAACTATGTGTTGTGGTGCACTGTGATTTAAAAAATAAGGGTCATGCACATTTTTAGTGATAGTGAGATGCAATAATTCATTTGAATGGGCTGCCCTACAGCAATGCGCTAACAATGCATTGCAATGCATGTGCAATATCGTATTGCACAGTTGTAAATGGGAACCTAGCATCATCACACTGAAAGAGTCAAAGATCTGCTCTTATAAGGTAAAAAAAACAAAACTAAAGGGGTTATTCACGAATGAGCCGAAGGATCCAGCCGTAGCTTCATCTGATCCTTTGGCTCTCTTCGGCCGCCTCTACCCTTCGGGTCAGTCGAACCGAAGGGCTGCTGTACAGGCTTTTCACAATAGCCCGCTACAGCAGCGGAAGGTGGCCAGGCGGCTCAGCAGAGCTGAAGGCATATGCTTTGGCTTGACTAAGCCAAAGTGACAGCCCAAGTGGGGATAACGGCCTGCCGAAGGGCCGGCCATACTCCCCGCAAATTCACGGCTCGCTCCGCCCAGTTGTAATGACAGATCAGCGTTCTCAAATGACCTGGGGATGCTGATCTGTCATTAAACAATAATAACTGGGAGGAGCCCGTTATTATTCATTGGCCGGCACCTGCTAGAAGACTCTAGCAGGTGCCGGCCAATAGGAAACAATTTTTTTTTGTTTTCATTTTTGGTCGGTGGCATTATTTATTTTCATTTTTGGTCGGTGGCATTCGTCTATTCGCTTACTGCCATTCGGCCCCTATGAGAATAGGGGCGAATGGCAGCGAGTGAGCTGCCGGAGCTTCGGCTCAGCTGATCCAGATGTTGGAACGGCTGAATCGAAGTCCCTCTGCCCTTCGACTCAGCCAAACATCTTCAGCTGACCTAAGGGAGCTGATGTACGGCTGAAATCAGCCGTACTGAGCCGGACTAAATAGCCAAACATCGTTCGGCTCTGTTCACTTCGGCTCGGTTATTCACTCGACTGCCTTCAGCAGCTTTGTGAATAACCCTGTAAGATTTCAATGCCTGTGTTATGAATTTAGAAAATTAATTTCTCCACAATGCTTATAGATACAAAGATGAATAATAAAGTGCTTTCCTGCTTGTTTGCAATATGTAAATACTTTAGTGTGCATGATGGGGGCACAGGTTTACTTTAAACACTAACCCGTTATAACAAATAATAAGCATGAGTACCCCAAGGGTACCGTTGGCTGAAAAAGATAGTATCCAGTCACAATTTCTATCAATCATTCAATGCTGAGGCTTGTATCTGTATCCTCGCAGCTCCCAAGCCGCTTCAAACTTTCCCTGGCAAACCAGCTGAAATCCAGTTTGAATATGAGTGGTAGCCTTATGGGAAATAAAGAGAGTTCTTAGTACTGAAATTTTAATGTGTGATGCCCCTTATGACTGAATATATGTATTATTTTCTACATATTAAACAAGAAATATAAACTTTCTCCAGCTACAGGATATTATTTGAATTTAATACACAAGGAATTTCAAACTCAAATGAAACCAAAAACTGCACTATGTATCATAATCCAGTAAATTTCCTTACCAGGCTAATGGAAAGATGGGGCTATTAAGTATAGGAGATTACTATACTCATCTAGGGGTGTGAGTGCCATGCGAACAGCCTAGCTGTGGGGAAGATTTATAAATGAACGCCTACGTCAGGGGTAGCCAAACTCCGGCCCTCCAGCTGTGGTGGAACTTCAAATCCCATGAGGCATTGCAAGATTCTCACAGCCACAGACATGACTCCCGGAGAGAGATGCATTATGGGATTTGTAGTTGTATGTGTATGGCCAGCTTAAGAGTATTGCACACGGCTTGACCTATACACTGTACAGTTTGGTTATGGGTACATATCAATGGGTAGGCAACTCTGGCCCTACATCTGTTGGACAACTACAAATCCCATGAGGCATTGCAAGACTCTGACCGCCACAGGCATGGCTCTCAGAGGCAGAGGCATGATGGGATTTGAAGTTTCACTACAATTGGTGGACCGGTATTTGCCTACCCCTGGTATGAGTTGACATTGCATGGCAGCCCATGGTGGTATGTGTTAAGTGTTGCGAATCTCATGACACAGACCAAAGTCATACAGTTCACAGTATTTCCTGCATTACTCAAAATGTCATCCAGGAAGCACAGACAGTTCCCTGATTTCCCTTAAAATAGTAAAGAGGAATAAATAGACCTGCATTGTTCTGGAATGGGCTCTCGTGAGCGTAAGATGTAGAATTAGCACAGAAGTAAGAGAACCTCATCTGTTAGGTAGAAGGTTGGGAGTCTGGGTGAGTCAAGTGCCTCTTATCTGCAGTCACAAAGTGGCTTTCTAAATTTAGATTTCTAATAGACAGGCTTGCACTAAATTTACTGGTGAAGTCCACACTTCCCCGGGCAGATAATGCACACACAACTCGGGGGTGCGGCAAAGGCTGCAGGATTCTACCGGTCCAGCATTGTGTAATCCTCAGGAAATCTCTTAAACCATCTCATTATGTGACAAATGACCACATCAGAAAAATGACCCGCCTCAGTTAATAAGCTCACACAAATAGCTGGTCGTCAAGAGGCCTCCAGTGTGTACAGGTGCCTCATACATAATTCATGCTGCTTCCCAGCACAACTTCCATTCCCCGACCACGAGAGAGTCATAGATTATCTCTGTTCACATTTTCCATGGAGGATTCAGAATCATTTTAATGAATGGTATTGACCCCAACGATCATTTTTGTTAAGCCCGAGGGGTAGTGGAATTTTTTCTACTTTGCTCTGTGCCAAGTTTAGTAAGATTTAAAGTGTATGTATAGTCAAACTTTTTTAGGCCCCATTGACATGGGGACTTATGCTGTGCCTGGGGATTTATGCGGCAAGAACCTATGGATTCTTGCAGCAGGATTCCCAGGTGTACCCGTATAGATGTGGCCACTTGTCCGCTCAAGTTCATGAGAGGCTGACAGCGGCCATATCTGTCAGCGGTAGTCCGCATTGGCATAGATGATTGCCCCTGGATGCAGACAGATTGCGTCCAGTGAAATAATCTGACCTGAGCCACTGTCAGAGCGTCATTAATTTGAACGGGCACAGTGGCCGCATCTTTACAAGTACACCTGTGATTCCTTATTTTTTGGTGTCTGTGTTCTATTGTGGACTTTTCCCCTTAGCTCAAATGAAAAGTGGCAATAGTAAAAATGGATAGAAATCTCTACAAAGTGAGGGAACTTCCCCTCCTAGATTGTTTTCACCAGAGAAGGTATCCCCATGGCAAGATTTACCTTTGCTCCATGTTTTGGTGGTAACTGTAAATTTGGGATTTCCCATTACTTAATAAAAGGAGACAGTACAGTGACAATACAATTCAATTCAATACAATAGGAGGGCTCTGCTGTTAACGACACCTCCAGGCAAACCAAAAATGTACCCTTGCAGTGGAGCTACCCTGGGCTGTCCCTATAATGAGTCAGCCTAAGGAGGTCACCCCAGGTGGCATTTCATTAGGGGAGGCAGGTGGTGGTGTGGGGTCAGCAGAGGGGCAGCTAAAGCATACCATATTGCTAAGACCTCTTAGCAAGCTGTGACGCTCTGTCCGGCTTCCCACCCTGCTCACTGATGCCACTGGTTGCCAGGGAGCTGAGCAGGATGCTCTGGATGGCATCCCACTGAGCTCCTGGCAACCATTGAGTTGGCCAAAATAGGCCACCCCACTGCTCTGGAAAATCAGCAGCCAAAGCACACACAGGCACACAGCCCCCTGAGCAGCAGCAGCATTATCCACCAACAACCCCGCCGGACAACCAGCAACAACACAACGCCACCCCACCATCCCCAAACCTCCACTCAATGGCCTCTAGCGGTGTGAAAAGTTGGACGGGACTGGGGCTTCCCCTGATCTGCAAGGGTTAAGTGTTCCTTTTTGTCTAGGGGCTGAAGTAAAGAGGATTTACTGACTGCCAGCGCATCCACTCCCCTGGCAGTCAGCGTTCTCCTCTCTCCCCTCCACTCTGGCTACGGAATGCCCCTCGGCATCCTCACATCAAATGTAGGTGTATGGAACCTGCATTCAACGTGATGATGTCAGTGGTCCTTAGAACGCCGAAGCAAAGGGGTCAAGAGGCTACAGGGACCGGTCTACAGGGACTAGATGCTTTACTCCAGCACCTAGACAAAAACGAGCACTTAACCCTTGCAGTGTGGGGGTAGCGTTTTATGGAATAGCTCCCACGCGTCCAGGAACAGTGATCTATTCTAAACTGCATGTAATTGTGTCACATCCGATTAAATGTGGATTGTCAGTTACAGATGCGGCCGCTGTCACCTGAATTTGAACGAGTGATAACGGCCACATCTAAACAGGAGATTTGTGATTCCTGCCACAGGAATCCCAAATTGCACATCCACGCATACAGTGCATGTAGCCTAAGTGTTTATTCCTTGTAAAATCTAGCTCTGTTATTTGACGTCAGTCACAATAAGTGATTCTGGTTGGTAAATGTCTGCTTTAGTACACAATCAAGGAGCAGAGAAAATCTGGAGCAGCTGTGCATGGCAACCAATAAGCTTCTCTCTTTCATTTTCAAATCTTAACTGAACAAACTGATTGGTTGCCATGTACAACTGCTCCAGATTCTGTCTGCTCCAGTTTTGATAAATTCCCCTCAATGTATCTTGCCTTCTATTTTGTTTACTAGGACCCTGATTTGTCCCCAGTCTTCTGATTTGGTATTGCTGGTTTTAATCATTTATTATACACTACAATATTAAATTACCTCCAAATATAAATTCCTATGTGATTTCCCTAAAAGCAGTTTTAATAAGTTTAAAAAGTTCTTTTTGCAGTCGTGTAAGCATTTCACTGCATATCATACTTGTACGATTGTGTATGTGACAAATCTATCTATCTATCTATCTATCTATCTATCTATCTATCTATCTATCTATCTATCTATCTATCTATCTATCTATCTAATAACATTTATAGATAAATAAAATGACTATTTCAGGAGATTATCGTAATATATTTGAAATTATTATTTACAATTACACAGCTGACTTCCTCTTCCCTGACTACCTTATTGTCATTTTTCATTCCAATGACTATGAATGAACAACAGGTCCCAGCAGTTACAAAATCTGTACAGATTACTAGTTGCTCTTTCACATATTCTTTGTCACTTCAGGTTTAGGTTTAGTGGTCTTTTACATTGCTTATTCAATATAATCTAGAAATGAAATAAAAACTAAGCGTGTTATTCACAAAGCTAGCCAAAGGATCAGCTGAAGCTTTGGCTAACTTCGGTTGCTGGAGTCGAACCGAAGGGCCGCTGTACGGGATATTCACTATAGCCCGTACAGCTGTCGAAGGCGGCCGAGCAGCTCAGCAAGTGACAGCTGGGTGGAGCCAGCCGTAATGACAGATCAGCGTCCCCAAATGACCTGGGTATGCTGAACTGTCATTAAACAATGACAACTGGGTGGAGTCGGCCGGCTCCGCCCAGTTATTATTTATTGGCCGAGACCTGCTAGAAGACTCTAGCAGGTTCTGGCCAATAGGAAACAGTTGGGCAGAGCTTGCTTTCACCGCTAGCCCCGCCCAATTGTTTTTTATTTTATTAAATCTTTATTTATTTTTTTATTTAACATTTATTTACATTTTAAAAAATATTTTTTCAACTGTATTTTTTTTTACTCTTTTCATTGAATTGCTATTCTGCTCAGTACCACGAAGGTACCACGAATATATTTGAAATTATTATTTACAATTACACAGCTGACTTCCTCTTCCCTGACTACCTTATTGTAATTTTTCCTTCCAATGACTATGAATGAACAACAGGTCCCAGCAGTTACAAAATCTGTACAGATTACTAGTTGCTCTTTCACATATTCTTTGTCACTTCAGGTTTAGGTTTAGTGGTCTTTTACATTGCTTATTCAATATAATCTAGAAATGAAATAAAAACTAAGCGTGTTATTCACAAAGCTAGCCAAAGGATCAGCTGAAGCTTTGGCTAACTTCGGTTGCTGGAGTCGAACCGAAGGGCCGCTGTACGGGATATTCACTATAGCCCGTACAGCTGTCGAAGGCGGCCGAGCAGCTCAGCAAGTGACAGCTGGGTGGAGCCAGCCGTAATGACAGATCAGCGTCCCCAAATGACCTGGGTATGCTGAACTGTCATTAAACAATGACAACTGGGTGGAGTCGGCCGGCTCCGCCCAGTTATTATTTATTGGCCGAGACCTGCTAGAAGACTCTAGCAGGTTCTGGCCAATAGGAAACAGTTGGGCAGAGCTTGCTTTCACCGCTAGCCCCGCCCAATTGTTTTTTATTTTATTAAATCTTTATTTATTTTTTTATTTAACATTTATTTACATTTTAAAAAATATTTTTTCAACTGTATTTTTTTTTACTCTTTTCATTGAATTGCTATTCTGCTCAGTACCACGAAGGTACCACGAATATATTTGAAATTATTATTTACAATTACACAGCTGACTTCCTCTTCCCTGACTACCTTATTGTAATTTTTCCTTCCAATGACTATGAATGAACAACAGGTCCCAGCAGTTACAAAATCTGTACAGATTACTAGTTGCTCTTTCACATATTCTTTGTCACTTCACGAAGGTACCGAGCAGAATAACTGAGCCAAATGCCGCCTAGCGGCATTCGGCTATACACTCACTGCTGTTCGGCTCCTATGTGAATAAGGGGCGAACGGCAGTGAGTGAGCTGCTGGAGCTTTGGCTCAGCCGATCCAGATGTTGGATTGGTTGAGTCGAAGTCCTTCTACACTTCGGCTCAGCCGAACATGCAAAGCGTGTTCGGCTGACCGAAGTGCAGCCAAAGGCAGCCGATGTACGGCTGTAATCAGTCGTTCTGAGCCGGAGTGAATAGCCAAACGCTGTTCGGCTCACTTCACTTCAGCTGTGTCATTCACTCGGCTGCCTTTGGCAGCTTTGTGAATAACCCCCTACATAAAAATGCTTTCACCGCTAGCCCCGCCCAATTGTTTTTTATTTTATTAAATCTTTATTTATTTTTTTATTTAACATTTATTTACATTTTAAAAAATATTTTTTCAACTGTATTTTTTTTTACTCTTTTCATTGAATTGCTATTCTGCTCAGTACCACGAAGGTACCACGAATATATTTGAAATTATTATTTACAATTACACAGCTGACTTCCTCTTCCCTGACTACCTTATTGTAATTTTTCCTTCCAATGACTATGAATGAACAACAGGTCCCAGCAGTTACAAAATCTGTACAGATTACTAGTTGCTCTTTCACATATTCTTTGTCACTTCACGAAGGTACCGAGCAGAATAACTGAGCCAAATGCCGCCTAGCGGCATTCGGCTATACACTCACTGCTGTTCGGCTCCTATGTGAATAAGGGGCGAACGGCAGTGAGTGAGCTGCTGGAGCTTTGGCTCAGCCGATCCAGATGTTGGATTGGTTGAGTCGAAGTCCTTCTACACTTCGGCTCAGCCGAACATGCAAAGCGTGTTCGGCTGACCGAAGTGCAGCCAAAGGCAGCCGATGTACGGCTGTAATCAGTCGTTCTGAGCCGGAGTGAATAGCCAAACGCTGTTCGGCTCACTTCACTTCAGCTGTGTCATTCACTCGGCTGCCTTTGGCAGCTTTGTGAATAACCCCCTACATAAAAGTAAACTAAATAAAACTAAATAAATTAAAACTTTTTGTCTGCCACTAGATGTCCTAGGTCTGATAGGCAGCATCATTCAGCCCACTTCCTCTAAGCGCAAGTCATCCTGGAGCTCCCCAGTCTGTGACTGGACAGTGAAAGGAGAAGCATCACAGTAAAAAGCTAATTTCTCTGTCACTCTGCTCTCTCCTTGTTGTCAGCACATGAACTGATTGGCTCATGTACATACGGATGTACGTTAAGAGCCCTTAAAAAGCTAATTATTTGTATCTTATATTTGACTGGAGTTCTGCTATAAACAAAATACATTTTAATATCGGCCTATAGGGACAATACGGCACTGTAGATTAATAAAGAGGCTGTACAGAGCAATAGCTCAGATATAGCTGTACTACTTCTGCTGACTTCCACGTCTTTATCTGCATCCTTAAATTTCATGATATCCTTAAACGACTTATATTACCGAGCTTGTCTTATCATGACTGTACACACTCTGACATTGCCGCCCTGTCATACTCAGGAAAATCCCCTTAATGTAATATAGCTTTGAAGTGGCATTAGCACTTCGTTACTGTTTATCATATTATATCCATTCTGGAGAGGAAATGTGATGTGAATCTCTGATAGCCGCACTTTCTCAACCTTTCTACAGAAATGAAAACTTTGAAATAACCTCTAGAACAGAATGTAGGATTCATTCAGAAGAGCTATGAGAACCTGAAATCTAAATTTACTTCAGCCCCCATTCGCACTTGGGTGTGAGCATTTTAAGGCAATTGTGAACCACAGTTTGTGCATTTTTGGGCATGTTTTGTTTAGGCCAATGGAAGGCTAGTTACTAGGAGGTGGCTGTTAGTTGTGAAATTGCGCAAAAAACAAGCATTATGGGTGTTTTTCTGCCATTTTGTTTTAGGTGCTTCCATTGAAGTCCCTGGGGTCAAGAACATGTGATCCTACTCAGAAAAGCTCATGTACTTTTTTCGAGCTACAAGTGACACAAGGTTCAGGTGTGGATGGGCACCATAGTCTTCGTGTTAAGTTTTGTTGGGCTTTGGGAAGCGCCCAACAAAAGGCTTGGGTGTGAATGGGGGCTTAGTCAGATCAAGTCAGTTGTTGCAGGATATTTAAGGCCAAGCTTTCCAGAAATGGAAAAAGAACAAAAGGGGGGGCCAGCATTGCTGTCACAGGGGAAATGTTGGATTGAAATTTTTTGTTCTGCTGGTAAAGAAGAGATGAATGGAGACACGTTTCCATTCGTTCCATCAAAGAAAATGAGAACGAGCGGTGGCCTCCGGCGCGCTCTGCGGTTGTGCGCGGCCATCTTTGAGTGTATCCTGGTATACACCAAGATTGCGGCACCCGTATGTTTGGGTGCCGCTATCTTGATGTATACCATGATGTACTCAAGATATACTGTGCAGAACGCGCAGATGGCCGATATGGCCACCGCTTGTTCAGCGTGTGACGTCACACTGAAAATGCAGAATGAGTGGCGGCCATGTCGGTCCCTAGTGCGCTCTGCGCTTGCGCGCCACCATCTTTGCATGTATCTTTGTATACACCAAGATGGTATTGGTATTGGTGTATACCAAGATATACTCAAAGATGGCGGCGCACCTGTGCAGAATGCACAATATGGCCACCTCTCGTTCTGCAAACTAATTTATTTATGCCCGGATATAATTTTAGTATATTTGGGCATATAATAAATTTGTTATTTCAGATATGGACGAACCGCCGAATTAACTGATTTTGGTTGATTTGCAGGTGCGTCCGAATCCGATTGCACATGTCTAGAGATATCCCAACAATGCAATAAGGAGTGTATGTCTGCTGATTAAAGAAAGGCTTCATCATGGGCCCTGAGCATTTCCACTGTAAGAGAAAAAAAGCATAAAAGGGAACATACATGTACATATATACTTGATCAGTCATAACATTATGACCACTGGCAGGTGAAGTGAATAACATTAATTATCTAGTTACAATCTCATCTGGAAGTGGGGGGGGGGGGGATATATTGGGCAGCAAGTGAACATTTTGACCCTGAAGTTGATGTGTTGGAAGCAGAAAAAATGGGCAAGCGTAAGAATTTGAGCGATTTTGACAAGGGTCAAATTGTGATGACTGCATGACTGGGTCAGAGCAACTCCAAAACTGCAGCTCTTGTGGGATGTTCCCGGTCTGCAGTGGTCAGGACCTACCAAAAGTGGTCCAAGGAAGGAAAACTGGTGAACCAGCAACAGGGTCATTGGTGGCCAAGGCTCATTGATGCATGTGGGGAGCAAAAAGGCTGATCTGTGTAATTGATCCACTAGAAGAGCTACTGTAGGTCAAATTGTTTAAAAAGTCAATGCTGGTTTTTATAGGAAGGTGTGTGAACACACAGAGCATCGCAGTTTGTTGTGTATGGGGCTGCGTAGCTGCAGACTGGTCAGGGTGCCCATGCTGACCCATGTCCACTGCCAAAAGCGCCTACAATGGGCATGTGAACATCAGAACTGGACCACGAAGCAATGGAAGAAGGTAACTTGGTTTGAGGCTTCATGTTTTCTTTTACATCATGTGGATGGCCAGGTGTGTGTCGCTCCACCAGGATGCACTATGGGTAGAAGGCAAGTCGGCGGAAGCAGTGCAATGTTTTGCACAAAGTTCTGCTCGGAAACCTTAGGTCCTGCCATCCATGTGGATGTTACTTTGACTCATACTACCTACCTAAACATTGTTGCTGACCAAGTACACCCCTTCATGGAAACGGTATTCTCTGATATCCTCTTTCAGCAGGATAAACTGCCCTGCCACATGGCAAAAATGGTCCAAGAATGGTTTGAAGAACACAATGAGTTGGAGGTGTTTACTTGGCCACCAAAATTCTCCGGATCTCAATCCAATGGATCATCTGTGGGATGTGAAGGAAAAACAAGTCCGATCCATGGGGGCCCCACCTCACAACTTACAAGGCTTGCTACTGACGGCTTGGTGCCAGATAGCACAGCATACCTTCAGATGTCTAGTGAAGACCATATCTAAATAAATCAGGGCTGTTTTGGCAGCAAAAGGGGGACCTACTAAATATTAGGTGGGTGGTTATAACATGGCTGATCGGTGTATATACAGTATATGGCAACCAAATAATGTTTCCAGTGTCCAGGCAAAAATTTTATTCCTAGTTTTAGGTAGAATACTGAAGAGTAGAACCTCTGCAAGATGTTACTGATATCTTGGGCTTTATTAGAGAAATTTACCTTCACTTCCTGTTCTGCTGATAAACTTTTACCAGACAGGAAGCTGGGGAAAATTCTCCAACAGCAACACAGATAAAAAAAACATTATTTAGTAGAGCAGGAGAAGTTCGGTACCTCAGATTACTTCTATCTACGTGCTAGTAGCAGATTTTCTTTTACTTCCTGTCTGGTGAAAGCATGGTCAACAGGACAGGAAGTGAGGGTAAATCTCTCTGAAGGAGCCCATGATAGCAGTACAAAAAAAAAGAGCAGAAGTTCTAAGCTTTCTGCATTCCAAAACAGAAGAAAATTGTTTTTAAAACATGTATTTTAAGCAATAGAATATAAACTATTATACCGCTTGTGTTTGCATTTCATTATTTTCTCATATGTCAAAACCCATTACTTCAGTAAAATGTTTGAAACCCACACAGGGCCCCATGTATCTACATACAATTATGTAGTTATCCTGTGATTTCTGTCTATCAAACAGGTGTCTCTTGTTTCTTTAATACTCAATTTTACCTTTATATATATAAAGATGCCACTCCACCGCAGGCAAAAGGACAGTGCCACTGCAAACGGCCACCCCTGACCTTATAACTTACCTTACCTGCCCTTGCTGATCCGCTGCATGCACTGACACAACCCGGTGTTTCCGAGTTTGGGCCATTATGTGACCCTGTGACAGTGCGCAAGCCTGGCAGTCAATTGCTAGGCCTGAGCAATGTCACATCACAGCATCACTCACCCAGCTTGCCAACACCGCTGATTTCAGCGCCAGCTTTGACAGAGGTAGGAATGGCAAGTAAGATGCGTATAAGGTAGCCAGGAACCCTTTGCACAGACAAGGTCACTTTGCATGCATGGGTTCATGATACACATGAACCTATTCTATGGATGCGTTATTGAAGCGTTATATGAGCATGGACTTGCCGGGTAGGAATGAGCTTCAGGTTCGGGTAGTCCAGGAGTTGGACCAGAACCCAAGCTGTATTCAGCTTGATGAAGGGGTAAATGATTTGTCCAGTTCACCCGGCCCGCTGAAGGTCATTGGTTGACAGATGGCTGAGCCGTACAGTGTCATTGGTTACTGGAATGCAGATGCACCATAACAACCTATGACACTGTGAGGCTATAGACATCTTAGCAACCAATGATGCCGTGTGGGTTGCATAGCGTTGCTACGACTATCCACATGATGTCATGAGACACCAGCTAAGATGCTGGCAACCCAACAGTGTCATTGGTTGTTATGGTGCAACCACCTGTATCATAGCAGCCAATGATGCTGTGCAGCTCATCTGTTTCCCATCTAGCAACTAATGACGCTGTATGGGTTGCACAGAATCATTGGTTGCCAGGGCACAGGCAGCCCTGGGTTTGGTTCGCTTGGATGTTTGCTGAACCTGGATTTTTTTTAATACTAGGTTTCTTTGGATCCAACTTAGCAGGGCCGTCCCCATAATGAGGCAGCCTGAGACTGTTACCTCAAGCGGCATCTCATAGGGGGGCATGGCCGCTCTCTTGCACAATGTTTTTAGCGTGCATGCCCTTTCCGGGCAGAGCCACAGGTTGCCAAGAGCCAGGCAGGGCGATGTGTAAGGGCCATACACATGCGACTTCCTAGACACAGACCTAAAAGACAATTGGCAGCTGTTGGCTGATTTCTGCACCAAAAAATGGATACCCCTCATTATTACCCAAAGAGAACGTAAACTACACCTCCTAAAAGATAAAATCACACAATCACAACAAACTCTCCACACCGTGTTTGGCGACTCCTGCCTATACAACCCTTGGTTGGCCACTTTAGAAAATAACATCCACAAACATGAGGACGCCATCATCAACCACCCGGAGGATAGCCTCCCTCACCTGGAATGAGAAAACTAAAACGTACATATCACACAACAAGACCCTTACCCATACGTCCCACCACCAATCGATTAAATTCCACCCCAAATCCCAACGGATTATGCCAACCCCAACTTCCTGTCCCAACACATCCAATCCCCCACACACCACAGATCCCAACGAAGCCACTACACTCCCAGGTAGTCCCCCAACCAACATTCACCCCACCAGTCCTACTACTCAGCCCCTAAATCTCAACCCCTCTCTTACCGACACAGACAATTTAGTAACAGAGACCTCCACGCCACCAGCACCCAATGTTCATCACACTGAAACAAGTTCTTTTTTAGAAATAGGCCATTCACACCCACCCAAATTAAAAAGAAAAGTACTAGAAGAGGCAACAGAGCAGGAAAATTGGTCCAAAAAAGGAAAAATAACAAATTAGAACCTTTAACAATTAAAATCTTCAACCTATCCAACCACACCCTTAGTTTACACGAGATATCCCTATTATAAAAAGGCCTAAATTTTGCCCCTACCACCAAACCCAACCCTTTCACTTTGTTTGTTGACCTCAACAGGTTTATTCGCAATTTAACACTTAAAAGACATTACGGCAACAAAAAAACGATTACACAAACAGTGCCCATCACTCCAGCGTCCCCCAACACATCCAACACCTCCCCTATGGATGATACTGATTCTGACACACCAGAGATTCTTTGTGATCTAGCAGACCCCCATTCTTCATATAATTTCACAACAGACACTCTGCTAGTGGCTGACATCATCCACACACCTTTTAAACCCAAATCCACTTTTTATCCGTTACACTCCAAAGGTTCCTTCATAGACACTTTTTACCATGTCACCTACTCAGACCTTCTATCTATGTGCAAAAAAGCCCCACATCACCACCACAACCTCAGTTTCACTGAATCCAGAGCCCTGAAAGAACTCACCTCCAATCATGATCTAATCATTAAACAGGCAGACAAAGGTGGTGGCATCGTGGTCCAGAACCGCCACAAATACCTAGCTGAAGCCCACAGGCTGCTAGGTGACCAGTCCACCTATACAAATTTACCCATAGACCCCCTTAACACCTACAAGACTGAACTTTTCCATCTTCTGGAAATAGCTTCCAAAAAAGAAAGGGCGTTCCTATACCCACAGCACCCCCACACTCCGTATTTTTACCATCTTCCCAAAATTCATAAGAATACCACTCGACCCCCTGGGCGACCCATCATCCCCAATACTGATAGCCTCACGAGTGGACTATCAGTGTATATTGATAACTTCTTGCAACCCTTGGTAACTAACCTACCCTCATACATCAAAGACTCTGGTCATCTGAAACAGATTCTTTCAAAATACCAATGGCACTCTTCATACACCTGGCTGACACTTGACGTCACCTCATTATACACCTCTATACCACATACGTAGGGCTCAATGCATTGCAATACTATCTATCCTCTCATTCCTCGATACATCACAAACAGGCACAATTCATTGTGGACTGCACCAAATTCACACTGGAACACAATTACTTTGAATTCATGGAAAATTTCTAACTGCAGATCAAAGGCACAGCGATGGGGGCTAATTATGCCCCCAGCTATGCGAATCTCACTATGGGCTTTTGGGAAGACCACTCCATATGGGCTAACAACCCTTTGCGCCCCACCTCATCTTCTATGGACGCTACATTGATGATATTGTGATCATCTGGGACGGCCCTACCGAGTCCATAACATCATTTGTGTCCCACTGCAACCGAAATACACTAGGTCTCACCTTCACACACGTGTGCAATCCAGATAAGTTAGTATTCTTAGATTTGGAATTATCCTCAGACGGTAACACCATTATCACCTGCAATCACATAAAACCCACCAGCGGCAACTCGTATGTACATTTTAACAGTTGCCACCATCCCAGATGGCTCCAAAACATCCCCAAGAGCCAATTCTGCAGGTTAAAGCGGAACTGTTCCAAATTAACAGATTTCACCGCACAAAGCAAATTACTCGCCAATAAATTCAAGGATAAAGCTTACCCAGACACACTCATCCACAACGCATACTCTACGTATCTACAACCACCTAGGCTAGAAACAGACATTCGCCCGGAGCCCGCGGTAGAAACCCGATTCATCACTACATTCAACAATAATCATAACAAAATACAAAGTATAATTCGTAAAAATTGGCACATCTTAAAACAAGACCCCAAATTAGGCCCGTTCATTTCCACCAAACCCGCAGTCACTTTTAGAAAGGCTCGCAAACTTAAGAATAAATTAACACCAAGTAGGATACCAACTGGGGTCACCAGAGACACACCACACCAGAAATTTGATAATAGAGTGGGAATATATCAATGCAAAAAATCCCGTTGCCTGACTTGCCAGTTCACTACTCACGGCCAATCTTCCTTCACTGATCACTTAGACAACAGTTATCACATAAAACAGTTTATTACATGCTCACATGACCATGTAGTATATGGCCTAAAATGCCCATGTAATCTATTATACATTGGTCGCACCATCCGTCCGCTAAGAAAGAGGATAGGAGACCAGAGACGCTTCATTGCTGACGGCAACTGTGATCACAGCGTCCCTAGACATTTCGCCGCAAAACACGGCAAACGCATCCAGGATCTATGTGTTTTCACCATAGAACAAATTCCCGACCATTTCTCCCCAGCCGATTGTTTCCAAAAGCTATGCAGACAAGAAACCTTCTGGATATACAGACTGAATACCCTTGCTCCAACAGGACTAAACGAAGAACTAGAAATTTTGACCATTTTATAAATGATGCGCACCCATGGCTCTGAATATTTGGACTAATCGGTCCCACACACCCTGTGTCCCCCTCCACAAACACAGGTCACACATGAAAGCTGAATATCAGCCTTAGTTTTAAGTAGTGTTACGCCATTACAAATATCAGAAGACCCATGCGTTCTCGTCATAGTTTTTTAATCATTCTTTGTGATCATTCGTTTTAATCATTCGTTTTCATTATTCGTTTTATTACATATGTAAAAAATTTTTTCTATTTTTATACTCAGAATTTTATTCATCTCTTATGGTCCATTCTTTATGTCCCATTTTTATTCCCATTTTCATCCTCCCTAAATCCCACTTTTAACCATTTCCTTGCGTCATTAAAAACAATAAATGGTTTATTGGTCCCCGAGACGGAAAACCCGCATCAAATGCTCTCGTCCAGCAGCCCCGTCTCCAGTTTGTAATAGAATTACCATGCATAATTAGAGATCTAACATAGTACATACACACCACAAATCGTTTCAACATATGGCCAGTCCCCTCTTTTAATATTATGTATAATTAAACAACCAACCTCAGATTGTCTTTTATGACATTTGTAATGCCTCCCACCGGGGGTGACTAACCATCCATGTCTTCTATGCCCATGGCACGCTCCTATACTGACAGAACACGTGCTTTTCGTCCCCCCAACTTCACCTCCAAGTTTCCCCAAACTGTCCAACCTGGCAAGTGTATTTCAAGCATATACCGAACATTTTTTACACATGCTGAGGCTCCACAGCCTCTAGCGTGCGGCTTCTCCGCCCACTGTCACTAAGCTCCGCCCAGCTGCCACATTTAAATCGGCGGTTTCCCGCCGCCGCGATATATGTTCCTTTTCGAGCTTGAGAAAGAGGTATCATTCCTCGAAACGCGTTGCTCTTGACCCTTACCCATGACAGTCACTGCCTCGACCATTTGCCATCCCGCTGACCGCCCCGCCGGCTCCCGTCATCACGGCTCGGGTATATTACTCAGCTCCGGTCCTTCTATAGACTGAACCGCACCATCTAAAGCCGGGACCACAGTAGCACAGCCAGACTTCTCTCCTGTACACCGCTATAATCCTCCACAGCGTCAGGTGGACGGACCAACCCCTCGTTCCGTCACCTGCCTCCTGTCCAACTTCTCTCCTTTCTTGTCTCCCACATCCCCTTGGGACAAGTAACCTCAGGCTACACACCAGCCGGCATTCACACACAATTTGGACACCCTGATCCTCCTCACAGGCCGGTTTGCTCCTGGTTCCCAGACCCACACAAGTAAGTGGTTTTTCATATATATAAACATTATTTTCCCTGTCACCTTCCCTGTTTTGTCCGATCCGGTCAGTCAGCTGACCTAGTTTTGCGCCCTTTTGTTTTTCTGTTTCTCGGTCTGTTTTACACATCCCTTCGCACAGCTCTTAGCAACCTGGTGCGCTTTTCCCGGTGTCCTGACAAGCTACTGGCACTGGTTGCCCAGAGCTCAGTGGGTTGACGCTGCCCCACGCTGCCTCAGGCATCAAAAAAGATAGGGATGCCCCTGCAACCTAAGGTATGTTTTTCAAGATGTGATGCTATGCATGTTGGTCTTAACATTATGTACTTACTCGAACAAGTACAATGTTCACCCTTTATATACTGAATGTGTTACTTAGTACAGAAACAGAAAGGGATGGGTAAAGCATGATGCACTGACATTTTCAGTGTACAGCGGTGCACTGGTGCTTCTCCTGCCCCAGTGTAATTGTTAGACATGTAAGCTGCGGAAAAATTTGGTTCAGATATTTCGTTATTTCGTAATTCGGGATTTGGATCTGAAATTCAATTCGGTTCGGGTTTACGGAATCTGAATTTTTGTAAGTTTTCGAATATTCGTTGTGAATACCACAGAAAATCATATACAGATATTAATACTAAAGCTGAATCTCCTAGACCCGAATGGCATTCGGGATCCGAATTTCCTGAATTGCATTCGGGAGCACCCGAAAGCCATTCGGGTCAGGAAACCATATACATATATTACTAATCTCAAGATATATTACTAATGCTGAGGCTCCCAGACCCGAATGGCATTCAGGAGCTCCTGAATGCAATTCGGAAATTCGGATCCCGAATGCCATTCGGGTCTAGGAGATTCAGCTTTAGTATTATATGTATATACTGAACTCAAAATTCGTGTTCAGACCCATTTGGATGCATTAAACCGAAAAACACATCTGATTGGCCAGAAAAGTCACGTGTCCGATTCAGTTTAGTTTTTGTACGAAATTCGGACGGGATCCAAAATTCGGAAACTTAAATTCGGATTCGAACACATTCGGATGCATAGGGATTCGGAAATTCGGATGGGTTCGAATGTCCGAATTTTGATTCGGAACGAAACGAATAGCAGATGTCTAGTAATTGTGCAAATTCTCCTGCTGCCTAAGGATGGCCATACAATTATTCGATTCCCCCATCCATGCTGAATAGCGTTGATAGAAGATTCCCCCAAAGGGCTATTGTAATGTGACAGCAGCAGGTGTGGCGCTGTCAGAATACCCGAACATTGACTGCAGCTGATTGGCTGCAGTCAGTGTTCAGGTGAGAATTTTTGGAGCAGCTTGAAAAATCGGCTTTTGTGGAATGGAGGGGCACCAATGGGGCCACAAACTGCTCAAGTGGAGGACTTGGATGAAATTCAAGCACTGTAGGGTCAGCTTTAATATTCCCCACTCTTCACTGGCTGAATCGAACCCCCCAATTGTAATGCAGCACAATAAAATGCTTAAAGTGCTTTATTTTCTAATTAAAAAGGAACATGTGCTGAATTTGTGCTCCAGTTGTTATTGTTCAATTATTGAGCAGAAAACTCATTTTTTTCTCTTTTTTTAATGAATATATTTAGTGAGCTGCTTGGCTTGTTATCAGAAGCAAAATGTGCTGATATTCTGTATTAGTCTTCCCATTCAATTATGCGGCAGATAACTTGATTTTTAGCTTTTTTTTTTTTTTTGTTACTACACACATTGAATGAGCTTTTAAACCTGCTACCTGTCCCGATATATTAGACAGTGAAATATAAAATCTTCTTTAGGTGCTTCACAGAGGCTTTATCACCGGTCCCCGAAACCCAGTGATGCCCCACAAGGTGTCCCACTACAAAAAAAAGGAAGACAACCCTTATCTACACTGAGTGGCCAGATTATTATAACCACGTTTGTAGGCAAATTAGCTATAATTTGGCGCTGAAGTTGCTAGAGGGTCAGACCATTATAAATAGGGAAGCAGGTTGTTTACCACAACAGTAGAAGTGATTTGTTTCTATGGCCACTCAGTGTATATGGTCCAAGGTCAAATCCCAATAGTTGAGCTGGCCATACATGAAAAGATGTCTCTTGTGTAGCCCAGTTGGCTGAAACACATAAATCTCTTGATCCCCCCCAACCGTAATAAGCAGCATGGATAGAGGAATCTCCCCAACCAACTATTGTATTCTGACAGCCAGCACCCGTGCAATCTAATGGAATCTGATGCAGTCACTGTCACCCGGCTCCGAAGTTTGTCAAACCGGCTGGTAACTGCATGGCCACCCACAGCTTGAATTTGGCCAATTCAGAGGAATCGGCTGACATTTGAGCTGTGTATGGAAAGCTTTGAATGCAGATGTAGCCTGTGGTATGAGTCAATAAGTACCCAGTATGTTTAGAAAATATGTTATCATTGAAATATCTCTCCAATCAGCCGCACGAAACCGAGGTCCATGCAAATCCAACTTTATTGTTGTAATTTCCATGCAAAGTTAAAAATACAAGCTATACACCACCATAGTATCTCTCCCACTCCATCGCTGCTCACGGGTTTCACCACCTGGGCTTAATCATAGACCTCTATTGTTTGACAAGTGGTAGCACACTGCAGCCTGCACCCAATATCTATATTTATCTGCAGTCTGATGGAATTGGAGCAGGGAGTCTTTTGCTTTTTTCGATGTTATTATTGCAGTTATTATGAATTGCTGCATTTGGTACACAGCTATAGCACATCAGCTCTGAAGAACATTCCTCACTAGGTGGCTCTAATGGGTCTTCTTGTCCGTACAGTGAATCAATGGACAGATATTGTCAAACCTTCTTCCCAGGAGCATAACTACAAATCATGGGGCTCCTTACCAAAATGTTGACAGGGCCCCTATCAACTTCTGTAGTAGCTGGCAGAAGAAGTTCAGAGAACACTAAATCTACACTGATCCTGAGGTCTGACTTTAGCCCTTCTATACTGGGAACTTCACAATTTAGGGGGTTATTCTCAAAGCTGCTGAAGGCAGCCAAGTGAATAACCAAGCCGAAGTGACGTGAGCCGTAGTTCGCCTATTCACTCCGGCTCAGTACGGCTGATTTCATGCTCTGCATGTTCGGCTAAGCCGAAATGTAGAAGGACTTTGACTCAGCTGATCCAACATCTGGATCGGCTGAGCCTAAGCTCCGGCAGCTCACTCGCTGCTGTTCGCCCCTATTCTCATAGGAGCCGAACAGCAGTGAGTGAATAGCTGAATGTCGCAGAGCAGTATTTGGCTCGGCTTTTCTGCTCGCTACCTCCATGGTACCGAGAAGAATAGAAAATAGTGAACAAAGTAGAAAAAAAAGTAAATTAAAAAACAAAATGTAAATATTGACTAAAATTAAAAAATAAATATTTTTTTAAAAACAAAAAAACAACAGTTGGGCGGAGTTTAGAAGTGACAGCGTGACGTCATGGCCGGCTCCACCCAGTTGTAATTTTTTACTGACACCAGCATCTCCAGGTAATTTGGGGACGCTGATCTGTCATTACAAATGGGCGGAGCCAGCCGTGACATCACGGCTGCCTCCACCCAGCTGTCATGTGCGGGGCGAAAGGCCAGTCCTTGGCAGGCTGTTCGCCTCGCTTCAGCTGTCACTTCGGCTCAGTCGAGCTGAAGCATATGCCTTCGGCTCGGCTTCTGTACGGGCTATAGTGAGCCGAAGGATCAGCCGAAGCTACATAACCCCCTTAGTTTTCCCTAATGGGACCCCCTTCCTATCCCAGGCCCTGTAGCATTTGCATGGGCTGCTATGGCTATTGATACGCCACTGCTTCTTCCTGAAGCTACCTGTGACCCTTTCCAGTGTAAACAGGTAGCTGTGTTTCCCACAGTGCTTATTATGGTCCCATCTACAAGCGATGAATGCAGATTCAAAGTAGATATAGGGGCACTTACAGGTCTTGCAGCGGAGATAAGTAAAAGCATCAGCACTTTATTGTCAATGTTTCAACAAAGCTTAGTCCATCTGATAAAGACTTGATAAAGACAAACTGAGCTCCATCAAAACATTGACCCACGAGTGTCTCTATACCTACTTTGGATTTGTATGGATACTTTTGCAGATAAGCACCCGGGCATTAACCTTACTGATAAAGTGTGTTGGCAACCTCTATGACTGAGCAATGAATGCATACCAGAGGAAAAAAAAGTCCCATTAAACCCGACCTTGGCACATCATGTTGTGTGTACAGTTTACCAGATGGAAAACTGAGAATTTTTTATTGCAATAAAATCCTTTAAAATGTGTGAAGTTATACGTTGCCTCAAAAGTAACCAGATATAACATTTCAGGTGATGTTTTTACTTAGTGCAGCATTAACACTGTTATTGACCACAAGTCACTGATTGATAGACAAAGTCAACCAAAGTATTTTTCTGATTCCTTGGTATAAAAAGAAACATATTTTTTTCCGGATTGAATTAAAACTGCGGTCATGCTTTTTTGCCATGTGCAGATTTCCTCTCTATCTGTTCTGGTGACAGCTTCAAGGAGGAAGTTGGGCTATCTTTACACAGGGTCCCCTTCAGTATCATGAATGGTGCTGCCACACTTTTTCACTTCACCAACTGTTCAGTGTCTGCTGCCCCTCTCAGCCTATTGTTGTACTGGCTTCTGATCATCCAAAGAATAGAATTCAAAACAATGCCATCCGCAGGTACATCACCAATCTCATAATCGCAGCTACATCACCGATCAGGAGTTAAATCTTAAAAATGCATTCAAGCACCCTAACTATTGACAATACTGGACCTTATTTGTGTATCACTCGGCTGTAGATCCTCAAATCATCTCTGGAGGGTGGCTACTTTTTTCCCCATGGTCCCTGTGTGTGTTCTAAAGTAGCTACCACTCCAAGCTTACTCCCGTGATAGACTACAATCTCACGTTTAGTTAGCTTATTTGTATTGAGATTGTAGTCCATCGCGCGAGTGAGCTTGGATCGGTGACTACTTTGCAACACACACAGGGACCATGGGGAACAAAGGTAGCTGCCCTCCAGAAGGAAGGACAGTGTCATCACCAATTCAGAGATTGATGATGATCCCATCACTTTTAACAGCAACTTTGCATCTCATTCCCTGCTGCTTGGTGTGATGTGATCTCGATTCCTCAAGACTACATATCCCACCATGCATTTCTTCCAGCAAGCAATGATGATGTGACATTGTGGGAAGTTCAGACATCAAGCTGTAGTTTAAACAGCAGGCCTAGTTAGAGTGATGACACAAGGAAATTAGTCAAATTCTGTCACTGCATTGAGGAAGTACACCCCATGGGCATCTTTAAAGTGAAATTAAAGTCAAAAAAATTTTTCCCTCCCCCCAATGTTAATGTCAGCACTTACCTTAAATTAGGTTTCTTAATCCGATCTTCTTCTTTCCTGATGTTTTCATCTGTCCCTCCAGCAGTGCGGCGGGGCTCCGATCCAGCGCTGACTCCTCTCTGCTTGCAGGCACTTCCGATCCAGCGGTGTCTGTATGCGGGTGCATGCGTCCATAGACTTACCTTGCGTCTCTGCTCGTCTCCCGGCCGAAAATCCGAACTGCGCATGCGCCCGCCCCAAGATGCTTTGCGGCCGCCCGAGCAGTTTCGGATTCTCGAGCAGGAGCACGCGACGAAAACAGGGTAAGTTTAAACCGCTGTTAAAGCATTTTTGGTTTTTAAAAAAAACGTTTTGCCTATATCTACTGCTTGCTAGCAGTAGATATAGGCAAAAAAAAACAGAGGGTTTAGAAACCCTTTAATTGTTAGAGGTATTTATATAGAACTGACAATTTACATATTGTGCATTTTCACATCAGTCCTGCCCCCAAGGAGCTTACAATCCAGATAAGCTATGGTAAGTGATAGGGACCTTAGCATATAAAATGCTGCACACATTGTTGGTGCTGTCTCAATGCCTGTAATAAAGAAATCTAGCAGTTGGTATGGTTTTAGTTACTATATTTGTACACGACAAAACTTTCAAAGCAGTTAAACAATTTGTTTTCCCTGCTAGGAACAGATTTTCAGTTATTTTAGTTAATTGATGCTGATTAACAAGTAATAACTGATCCAGCTTTTCTTGGCTCTGACAAAGAGACGGGTGGTGTCTAATTGCAGAGATACAGACATTTATCTATCCCAAAACAGTCATAGAAAACTCTACCTTACCCATATTTTCGGTAATTCCTATTAAATTCCAAATCATTCTAATATATGATTCTTACTAATGCTAAAAAAAAAGCCTTTTATCTCTATTGTGTGTAGCATCAAAGGGTCATGCTGTCACTTCCTATCCAGGAATGCTCAAATCTGACCTTCCCACAAGTGTACTTTAATATCTGTCAAGTGTGCATACCCTCAGAGTCAAACTGGTTGCGGTTTCTGCTAGCTAGTTGCCACCAATGAGGTGCTGGGAAGAAGGATACATGGGTATTAGTTAGACTTGGGGTGAGTACTGGCTTGTCTAGTTAGCCAAACTATGCATTTAGCTTGGCTTACCTTGGCTCATGTCTGTACCAGGGGGCAGGTTCCTGACAGTGCCATCACTTCTATGATCTAAGGTCTGGTTCTCCACAGAAGAAAAATTGATGACATTTATGGAGGTGGAGATGGTGGGGCTACTGGGGCTAAATAGCTTTAGTAGCTGGGAGGAGTATTAAAGTTAATTCATGGGCGTACCCTCTCTGGCTTGATAACAGGCAGCTGGTGGTTGGTACATTGTTATGGGGTCATGATACACCCTCTGTAAGAAGGGGAGGTGTTTGGAACTCACCAGGACCTTAGATGGCACTGCTTTTCCCACAGTTTAATTTGTTTCAATTTATCATAAGGGTTATTTCCAATGGTTTAGTGTAGGGTTAGTGTGTGGGTTTTTTCTGGTTATTGTTAATATTATTTATTACAGGTATTTATATAGCACCAACAATTTATGCAGCACTTTACGTACTGCACATTCACATCTGTTCCTGCCCTCAAGGAGCTTACAATCTAAGGTCCCTATCTCACAGGGCCAAATTAGATCGGAGCCAATTAACCTTCCAGCATGTCTTTGGTGCATGGAAGGGAAATGGAGTACCTGGAGGAAACCAACACAAGCACAGGGAGGACATGCAAACTTCTGATAAAAATTAAATTGTACGTTATCC
>NW_017306482.1:708064-738084 GCF_000935625.1 Nanorana parkeri
CCCCCCCCTCCCCCTCTCCTCCCATTTCCACGTTTTTTTCTTTTCCATCTCTTTCTTTCTTTCCTCCTTTTTGTTATACCCCTCCCTTGTACCGAAAGATCCTTTGGGCAGTTCACATTGGTTTGCTCACCATTGATTATAACACTATCACTTACCATATTCCAACCAATCTATCAATGTATATATCTACCCAATTCTTAATTTTTTCTTTTCTATGCAAGAGCCATGACTTATGTGATACATGCTTGACTCACTCAGGATACCTTGGTCTGCTTGCTATGTCTAATTGTCGCAGTCGGGGCTATTACGGATTCATCTGATGTGAAAAACTGATCTTGATGTATCTCGTTTGTTAATTTCATTCCATGTTCTCAATTACTTGTTCTGCTTATATTTTGCTTATACTGTAACATTTCGATTTATAAATAAAGAATTTAAAAAAAAAATTGTACATGGCTGTGGCCAATCACTTCCAATGTCCATATAAAACTTGTTAGTGTAAATGTTTTGTAGTGTCGTTATTATAGGTGGGGAGTGAAGGGTATCTTAGGCTTGTACCCAGTCAAGAGGAACCATAAAAAAGAAGTAAGCCGTCGGATTCTTTATAATGTCTTTTTCTTGCAAACGTCAGATGAAAGCTGTCATGTCAGAGATACGTAGACTGCCATTGTTGACCTTTTTAAAAAGTTTTCTGGCTGTTATGCTGATCCAGTGACCTAAAGTAGAGGTATGGGCTCTCACTTAAAAAACATGTTCTTCAGAAATTAATGGTAATTGCATCTGCACTTAGTTCCCCTAAAAGTTTCACAGAAGCCAGTTGATCCTACCAGTGAAGTCACAGCTTTCTGTGATGGGGTGCCAACACTACTGCAGTGCTCCTGAAATCAGAGCAGTGTTGCCACCCTTGTCAATCAACACCTGACCACACCTGCTCCTGCCCACTGCTTCCTGGATTGACACCGCATCTGCTGCTGAAACCCTCCCACTGTGAGCTGCATTGTCTGGGAGGGGGAGCGTGTGAGACACAAATGAAGAAGGATTTGGCTCACTTACAGGAGGGAAAGGTAGTACATCACATACTAACTGGATTTAGGACTTGCTTAGTCGCATAGGAGCCTTTATATGTACTTTAATTATTTTCTGGGTCACTAACCTGTAACAAATATTAAGTTGACAACTTCTCACTCCCCTCTGATGTCTGAGTCCCAGATAATATTTAAGCCAGAGACAGCTAGCTACCTAGCAGAAGGAGGTCAATGGCAGACACATAGTTTTCTATAGAACCTTACTTGAAGCTAAACTCTTTTGCACAAAAAAAATAATTTTAAATATTTCCTCAATAGCCACAAAGGATATAAATCCGCTTTGTGTGCCTCAAATGCTTTTTCATCCCCAAATATTACCTTGTGCTGCATCTGCCTGAGCAGAGCAGTGGGAGGAACCCAGCCGGCTCCACCCACTACAGGCTGCCTGCAGAAAAATACAGGAGGAGGCGGAGACAAGACCAGTCACACTGCACAAGGAGAGAGAGCAGCAGTGAGCAGTCTTTATTACAGGAGGGGTGGAGACAAGACTAGTCACCCTGCACAAGGAGAGAGAGCGGCAGTGAGCAGTCTTTATTACAGGAGGGGGCAGGGACAAGACCAGTCACCCTGCCCAAGGAGAGCAGCAATGAGCAGTCTTTATTACAGAAGGGGGCGGAGACAAGACTAGTCACCCTGCACAAGGAGAGAGAGCAGCAGTGACCGGTCTTTATTACAGGAGGTGGCAGATATAAGACTAGTCAACCTGCACAAGGAGAGAGAGCAGCAGTGACCGGTCTTTATTACAGGAGGGGGCGGAGACAAGACCAGTCACCCTATGCAAGAAGAGAGAGCAGCAGTGACCGGTCTTTATTACAGGAAGCTCCAGGTTTCACACTGCACAGATCTGGAAGAAATACACAAAGCACACCAAGTAAGAATACACATGACACTTGTATTTAGACAACATTTGCTTATCTCGGAGTTCAGCTTTAAATGTTCATCTGAAGTAAAGTGCACCTAATAAGCCTGGGCTCTGTGTATATAATGTGGCTCAATCTTTTCACCCCTATAACTGTAAATGAAATGTCAGTCTGAATAAATTCCCCTCTGTGTTTATGGGAATCTACTGTAGAAATCTCAGAAGACGTCAATGGCACTCGGGAATTTCTTTTTTTTTTTTTTCCTTGAATTTACTGTGCAAAGATATGTTTGATGGGAGTGATTTTCCCATAGAACCCCCATCTGCTGTCAATCTTCCTAAGTGCCGTGGCCCTAGTCACGATTGCATAGCAGCGTCCCTGTCACCAGCATCTTTCCCGCTTGAGGCACATACGTCTGCACAGGGGGCCCAGCAGCTGCAGTATCTCTTCCATAAAACAAATCAAAGTTGTACGCAAACCAATACTTTTTCCTTAGCGTGAGTTATAAGGGAGTCCAAACAAGTTTCCCATTCCCCGCTGCTTTCATTTTGAGTCACATACATTATCATTATATGTAATATATCAGTTTCACCAAAAGACCGCACTGCAGCCTAGAAAAGGACTGCAGCAGGTATTGCTTGATAAAAAATGTATAAAATACACGATTAACCCAATGCTGGTATCAGTACAGGAAATGATTCAATCCTAAAAGCTTGCGCCATGTAGCAAACACATTGGGTATCGTCCTGTCCCTGTAAACCCCGTGCAAACACAACTCGAAAGTTACTGTTATAGAAAGAGGAAAGCTAGCCATATGCTGCTTCAATTTCAGTGTGTGGTCCCCCCGGAACCCCTCCGTTCAATAAGAGTCGATTGAAAAAAAATGAGACGGTATGAAAATTCTCAGCCGGACAGTGACCACAGCCAATCAGATTTTTCTTCTCATTGCACTACTCATGCATATGTTCTAATCTTTAGCAATGTTATCATGTCGATAAGAAGAACTCCAGGCAAAAGTGTTCTAAACCCTTGTAGTGGGGCTCCCTGCGCACTGCAAAGATTAAGTGCTCATTTTTGTCTAGGTGCTAAAAAAAAGTTATACTTGCTCGAACTGCCAAACTAGCTTCCTGCATCTCCGATCTCTGAAGCCTGTCTTCTCCGAAGCTGTGAACTGCTGCCCTTGTTGGAGTGCATAGCCTTGTAGGCATATCGCTGAAGTAACAGATAAACTATCTGGTTGATGACTGGAGTTTGTGGTGTTCGCGGTGTATCCCTCCAGCGGTTCCCCATGGGGTGTGGTGCGTCCCTTCATGCACGAGATGATTCGGGCCAGTGGTGACTGTAACATACCATGCTATTCTTCTGAGGAAGCCCCTTTTCTAAGGGCGAAACGCATCAAGAGTGCACAACACTAGTCTAAATTGCAAGTTGCAAATGGAACTATTGTATATAAACTTTACGATGGACATCTATGATCTGATCACATACAGTTTCCTGGATATATGTGGGGAGGTTGTTGCCTTTAATAGACGTAGACTGTACCGTTTTAATTTTTAACTGTTATTAGCTTGTATGTTGTGTACACACAGGTACACTATGTACCGATTTTAGTTTCATAAGAAATAAAAAAAAATGTGAGTTTTATTTATCATGTCCATGAGTGCACCTTAAAAACCCAAAAAGCCTTTCTAGTCTATTGTTCCAAATTAATAGGGTGTGGTGTACTAATTTGGGCCCATTAGCCCATGGTTTTTGGCATTTATAGACCGTGATGATTTACAGGACCTTAGACTGCTGCAGCGGAGGGGAAGAGAGACTCCAGGCACCGGTCTAAGAGCAAGCCAGCTCCTAGGATTGGGTGAGTATAACTTTTTTTTTAACCTTTTTAGCAAAAACGAGTAGTTAATCCTTGTAGTGTGGGGGTAGCCCCACTGCAAGGGTTAGTAAAAATTCTGCCTGAAGTTCTGCTTTAAGACTGGTATTATCCTCAGTGATCTTATCTTATATGATTTTTTTTTTAGATCCTTTCTTTTATATGCAACGTTTTTGCATCAATTCCATTATTGTAGTGCGATCAGAATTTGGCTTTTGTTTTATAATTGTTCTATCTGTCTGTCTGTCTGTCTGTCTGTCTATCATTATTGAGCTTTTTTTTCATTATGCTATAGGTTTGACTTGGAACCCTGATGAAGGTGGAGTGTTGTTGCCCCTGAAACGCGTTGGCTGTTTTTTTGCTTGCTCAAATTGTGAACAATTAAAGGAACTTTTGAGGTCTTTCACCTATAGGGCTTGGTGCCCTTTATTTCTGAACGTTGAGTCACTTCTGGTTACACAACAGGGGAGGCATGTTTTGTTTCGGAGCTGCCCTGCCAGTGCCGGTGAGCTTGTTTGAAAACGTTCCTGCATCTGAACGATGCACAGAAGTCTCAGTGCCTCTTAAATGTGTTCCTTTGGAGCCAATCAGACACAGTGACTGTGCGGGTATTCTCACAGTGGCACAACTGCCTCTGACCGTATACAATATAAAAAATGAGTGTATGGCCAGCTTAAAGAAGAACTCTGGGCAAACAAAATCTTATCCTTGCAGTGGGGCTAACCTCGCACTGCAAGGGGTAAGTGCCCGTTTTGTATAGGGGACTAAAAAAAAAATCTGTATTGCTCACCTGATTCTTGGTCCTGCTGGCTCCCTCTGAGCTGCTAGACTGGCCCCCACAGCCCCTTCTCCCCTGGGACTGCCGACATCATCACATCTTATGGAGGTCCATTGACCTACATTAGACGTGAAGACCCCGAAGGATATCCTATAGCCAGAGCAGAGGGGGGAGAGAGATGAGTGCTGACCAACGTGGGACCGACTCTGACCAAAGTCGAATAAAAAATTCCAATTCCTTGGGTATCATGCAAATCCCAGTGCTTTCTGAGCCACTGACCCAGGACAAGTGAACACCAAGTAAAATAGTAGTCTTCACACTTTGCGCATGACAGGTCTTTTTTAACTTTACGGGGAAGACCCAACAGCATTTGCTATACTGGGCAAGTATGTACAGCATAGGTTTGTCATGAGAAGGAATGCAACTAGCATAGCACCAGCATTCAGGGCTTACACAGCTGACAGTCAAGATCAGGCTTTGTACATTGTGCAGCTACAATTACTGTCGATATTGTGAACCAGTTCTCGGAGTGTACAAGACACATTTGCTTTCATGGATATTCTCAATCCTTCCAGCAAACGCACAAGTGTTAAGCAGGTGAAGCAACAACAACAACAGCCTCCATATCTTGGCCACCAACATTTATTTTCTCTGTTCTCACTCTGTCACTCTGTCTTACTTTCTCTGTTCTCACGGTCACAAACTGTTTTCTTTCTGTTGTGTCACTGCTCATAGATTCCTAATTGTATGACAACAATCTGCTCCTCTGAAGAATATTTTCACCTAAGGCTGGCCATACACTGGTTGAATTTTGAAATGCGACCAGTGTGTGGCCTTTTCAGGACCCCCCATTTTACAAAAATTGATTTTTCAATCAACTTTTGTCAAAGGAGCTGGTCCGAAGAATCTTGGCTGAACACTGACTGTAGCATCCAATAACTGTTCCGGTATTCAGACAGAGGCACAATACAATAGACAATGGAGGTCCACAGTTGACTGAATGTCTACTGTAAGGCTGCTATTGCAGTTGTATATCATTATCATTGCGTGAGTGCCAGAAAATAAGGCATGCACTGTTGGGAGGAGCTCTTAGCACCACGTATGTATGAACTGTGCATGAAGATATAACTGGTGTTAGGTTCCTAGTGTGCAGACCAGTAAGACAGGACTATGCTCTCTGCAGTCCCCTTCGTGGACACCAAACACGCATCATTGTTCAGGACTGTTGGAGTGATAGTTGGCTATACAGTGGTAGGCTGTTCTATCTAACACTTCTCCTTCTTTTCTGATGTTGATTCATTGTGATGGCCAAATCTGACCAAATGGTCCCAATTTCAGTTGCCTACAGAACAAAAATGGACGTCTTGGAAGGTCCACATAGGTATATTGATACTGATCTGGTTCATCTCCACCTTTCCACTGTTGGATATCCATGCAGATATTCCTAAGTCTGGGTGATCCACACAGGTATGATAGCCATGGAAGTCTATACATTGTAATTTTAGGCACCTTAAGGGTAGTTTTAGGCACCTTAAGGGTCTGTGTTGATGGGCTTTGGGTTTGTGTCGATAGGCAGATGCAGCTGGTGCATTTCTTGAGGTCAGTTTTGAGATGCTTCTGAAAGGTGTATTTGACCTGCAGTTGACCACCTTCTGACCTGCAGTTGATCTCCTTTCTAACCTGCTTCAAGCTGTTTTCACATTCCCATTGACTTGTATGGGGAGAAAAGCTGATCTGATGCAAACAAAAGCCTTTTGGCACACGCCTTTAGTTGCTTCTGTGCTGAGAAACCTCCGTGAAAAATTGAGAGTTTTACCCCTTGTATGGCGCTTATCAGAGGTACAGGGAAATAGCGGAGGGGGGAGGCAGTACTTGATGGGTACACCCGTTAATGCTTGTAGTATGGTAGGTATAGGTACGGGGGCGGGAAACGGGGTGGTGGCGTAGGTGTGCGGCTTCCGTTCTGTCTGGACCAGGGTGTCCAACACGTGTACTATAGGGAAACAAAAATTGGAGACGGAGGCGCCACTACCTAGCGCAATAAATGTGGTAGAGTGGGGTGTAAGCGTAAGTGTTGTACTCACCTGAGTCTGGGTGAGTATTCGCTTGTAGTCGTCGGGTTGCAGTGGAGCGGATGGGGTAGAAGTGGATGGGGTACCCCAAGCCGAAGCGGGGCGCATCGGGGCGCATCGGCTTGAAAAAGAAGGTTTAACCTTTGAAACGCGTCGCCGTCAGCCCGGTCTCCACGGTTCTTCAGAGTGTCGCCTACACTCCACCCGTCCACGAACACCGCTCGCTCCTGGACACCAGGCTCCAACCCCCGGAACTTCTTCCCATGACCCGCTCTTCACGGCTCACGCTGCAACATCCGCGCTTCAGGCTTTTCCAGCAAACGCCTGCAGGTCACAGCTTCGTCGGGCTGCCCGAAAGCCCCAGCGTGAATCCTTCTCCACTGCAGCTGAACAGTCCGCCACCGCCAACCGCTCTCCAGCTCCCCCATCCAGGACAACACGCCGCTCTACGCTCACCCCAAGTGGGTCTGGCAAAAGTCCAACGGAACCAATCCCAGGGCCTCCTATGTCCCAGCAACCATGTGCACAACTTTCCCACCTACTGATCAGCAGTGTAAGGAGCCCCATTATGCATGCCCCTGACCCCTGAATCCTGTACATTATGTGGCACATTGCATAGCCCTGACCTCTACACTCTATGGGGGGAATTTATCTAAACTGGAGCAGACAGAATCTGGAGCAGATTTGCACTGCATCCAATTGGCTTCTGTCTCTCATTTTCAAATCTTACCTGTGCAAACTGAAGAGACATGCTGATTGGTTGCCATGGGCAACTGCTCCAGATTCTGTTTGCTCCAGTTCTGATAAATCCCCCCCCCCACACGGCCTCGATGTGTGCTCATTACACAAAGCCGCGCCTTCACCACGCCCATTCGCCCGGTTTACAGCCCCACCCACTCCCTTTTGGCCCAATCACACCCTCGCAACTCCACCCACAGCCTCTGACCACTCCCACACCCCTGTGTTCAAAACCTCAGTTTCCCGCCAGCTTCCTTCCCCCACATCGGCTTGAAAAAGAAGGTTTAACCTTTGAAACGCGTCGCCGTCAGCCCGGTCTCCACGGTTCTTCAGAGTGTCTCCTACACTCCACCCGTCCACGAACACCGCTCGTTCCTGGACACCAGGCTCCAACCCCCGGAACTTCTTCCCATGACCCGCTCTTCACGGCTCACGCCGCAACATCCGCGCTTCAGGCTTCTCCAGCAAACGCCTGCAGGTCACAGCTTCGTCGGGCTGCCCGAAAGCCCCAGCGTGAATCCTTCTCCACTGCAGCTGAACAGTCCGCCACCGCCAACCGCTCTCCAGCTCCCCCATCCAGGACAACACGCCGCTCTACCGGTCCACAGCACCTACCACTAGAGGACACCTGTGCCAGCACTCCTGAGGACCACCCCAGGGCCCACCGCCGCGGCACCACACGGGCCGCACCGTCATCGCTGAAAGCCGCCCTCCACTATCCCCACGGTGAGTCACAGAAGCCCACCCCTTCTTCACCCACCATTGCATACCTCACCCCCTTGCGTTTGTATCCCCATCTGCCTACTGGGTTGAAACGCCACGCCACCCTGAAAAAGAGGAACCACTTCCACCCCATCCGCTCCACTGCAACCCGACGACTACAAGCGAATACTCACCCAGACTCAGGTGAGTACAACACTTATGCTTACACCCCACTCTACCACATTTATTGCGCTAGGTAGTGGCGCCTCCGTCTCCAATTTTTGTTTCGCTGAGAAACCTCCAACTGCACAACCACCAGAAAAGATACCTTAAAAGAGAACTATGGGGTAAGTGCTTTTCTCAATAGTTCTCTTAAGGGTCACGGGAGGACATATACCAGCATCCTCCCGTGACCCAAAGCTCAGTATATTGTGAGCTACAGCTTGCGGTATACTGAGATCGCCACAGCCGGCATGGATCCCAACAATACTGTTGAGATCCTCCCAGCTACGTGAATGACAGCTGGCTCTGCCTATTTAGAAGCAGAGTCAGCTGTACCCGCCCCCTCCCCATCCGTCCTCCAGTCAGCGCTGGAGGATCAGAGAGGGGAGGGGGGGGGGGAAACCCTGCAGGGAGCCATGACTGACAGTTCTCTGCAGGGAGATGATCGAAAAGTTAGCGAGCGACGGTAGGTGTTCGCTCACTTCCAAATCTATTGAGCTGACGTGTTTCATTGTCACACGTTGGCTCAAACTACGAGGATGAGTGATTTTAACTCACCTCATAGATTTCCTTTAACCTTTCCATAGACATGAGATGGCGGTTAGAAGATGCACCAGCTCCACGGCTATTCTGTAAAATGATCATGATATAATCATGGACGCTTGCATCAGCCAAGAAAATATGTTAATGTATTCAGCATAGACCACTGATTCCATACTTATCTCTGGAGAACAACAGTGATGTGCTGCAAATATTTTCAGTCCTGTAGGAGGTGTCTCCAGAGACCTTATACTGCTCATTCACATACAATCATTTAGGAATGGTCCAGGTCCAGTAACAATCACTTTGGGCTTGTGTCACCGTGCTTCTTCTCCTTTCACTGTCCAGTCACAGACTGTGGGTGGGTCCCAGAAGTCTTAGGCTCATATGAAGTGCATTAAATTATGCTGGTCATCAAACTGAGGACATCTAGTGGCAGGAAAAAGTAACTACCTCCTTATGTATCACTTGCCCCTCTCTTTTAGATTGTAAGCCCTCGGGCAGGGCCCTCCTTACCATCTTGTCTTGAATTGTGATTGTAATGTCTTCCTTGTATTGTAAAGCGCTGTGCAAACTGTTGGCGCTATATAAATCCTGTATAATAATGTGGGAGAATTTTCTGGATTGAATGTGAAGAGAGCAGCAAAAGCTGGTTTGTTCTTTTATTTTTTTAACGGGCTGTTCATTTTTAGCTAATTTTTTTTGGGGTTGGAGGTCTGCTTGGAAGTGCCAAAGTAGCAAGCACAAGTTCTGAGAATACACAATGTCTGGAAATTAATGAAAATGTATAAAAAGGCTAAAAAAAACTTCCACCAATGTCTGTTAACCCCATCACTGGCTAATTCCCCCTTGCCCTATGATGGGTTTCCATACCGTGATGGTATAACTCCCTGCGAGGGTAACATAACCAGAGGTAGGTGTCAAACTGTCTGATGAAAATGTGGATCAGAGCAATCTGCTGAGAGCCAATCCTGCTAGAGAGCGGCTTCCATGTGAGAGACCACCCGCCATGCACACTGACAACTTCAACACACCAGAGACACCATACAAAGGAGCTGCTAAATGAGAGCAAAACAAATTAATGGAAATGGGCTAATTAGCGTTATTAATTAAACAGCGAGCAGTCTCCTGCTCCTCTGCAGTAATCATTAGTGTGGTGGTTCACAGACTGTTTTTGAATCTCCAGCTTTCATGTACAGCAAGACCTTCTGCTGCGTGAGCGAGGAGATGTATTCCGAGACAACCCACTAGCCACTGACAGGTATGTTTATACATTGACTTCCTATTGGGTGTCAGTTCAAAGGAAATGTGTTGTTTTCATCAAATTCAAACACTGAGGACGTTATTGAAGTGGCAGAACTGAAGTTGAAATTGCATTGTAATGAAAGTGTTTTTGATGATCTTTAACATTGATAATGCTAAAGCTGCCCATACACGGCTCAGATTTTGTCTGATTCCTGTAAATAGGTGGATATTCGAGCTGTGGGTGGCACTGCCGGCTCCATCCGGCTCAACAAACTTCGAAGGAGCCAGGTCCACCCCACCAATCCTGTAATTACACCCCCAGACACTTTCTCACTTATAACCCTTTATGTCTCTCGTCCCTTTAAACCCTGTCATGTAGCCCCTACGCCCATTGCTTTGCCTATTTTGCTCTGGGCCTAACTAAGCTGTGGGAGGGTCTCAGCAGGTTCCACCTACTAAGACCCCATTCACACTGAGCTACAAGATTTTTCAGCACTGATTTGAGCTGATGGACTTTGAGCAACATGGAGCTACAGAGCACATTTTGTTCTTTTGGCAGTCTATCAAAGTCTATTGGGGTCAAATCTCTCAAATTCCTCCGCCGAAAAATAGCTCATGTTCAAGCGACAAGCTTAGCTACAGGTGACATTGAGCTGCATGATGTGAACATCTCCATTTAAATGCATTGAAAGGGCTACATTGAGCTTCATATTTGAGCGATTTTTGAGCGGAAATCGTGCTATAAAATGCTTAGTGTGAATGGGGTCTTAAGGCTGTCTGCAGAAAACTACAAGAAGGGGCGGATACAAGACCAGTCACCCTGCACAAAGGGAGAGAGCAGCAGTGACCGGTCTTTATCACAGGAAGCTGCTGTACAGAGGCAACGTTTCACATTGATTTACTGCACAGATCTGGAAGAAACACACAAAAAGCAACAAGATCCAGGTAAAGAAAACATGCCTTTTGTATTTAGACAATGTTTGGTTATCCCAGAGTTCAGCTTTAAAGGAGAACTATGGGGTCTGTGTTTTTCCCCATAGTTCTCCTTAGGGTAACGGGAGGACACAAACTAGCGTCCTCCCGTTACCCTAAGCTCAGTATACCGCGAGCTACAGCTCGCGGTATAAACCCATTCACACATTGCATTAAAGCAATAAATGTGCGGTCAAAGAAACGCTGATGTGACCGTGTTTTATAGTACACCCTGAATATGGGTGTATCATGAAACATGGTCCAGTAGGTGAACTTAGCCTTTAAGGCTGTCGATACATTGAGGCAAGGGAAGTATTAATCAGCCTACTTATGGGAAGTGGCACAATATCTTTGCTTATGGCTTTGTTTGAACATTGCTTCCGGAATGACAATCTTCCATCTTTTTTTTTATTTTCCACTGACAAAACATGATCTTTACACTGTGCACATGTCATAATGGGTTAGGAGAGATTGGCGCAGTGGGTACCCAGGCATAGCAATCATTGAAAGAACAGGCAGATTATGAAAGTAACTTTGGGATCAGCCCAAGGGCTCGTTCCATGCAAGTGACAAGAGCTCCCTAATGCCCATTGTTCATAAAGTGTTTTGAGGCTAATGGATCAATACACCTAAGTCTCCTCGCTGCATTGAAGAAGTACAGTTTATGTCTACTGAGCACAGATTTTGAGTTATTATTGCAGTTTGATATGATTTTTACATCTTGAAAGCCTATCTCCGTGGAAAAGAAAATATTTTTGCAGTAGGGCTACCACGCTGCAAGGGTTAACTGCTCATTCTTGTCTATGGGACCTTTCTAAAGGAGTGGGGATCAGGTAAGTAAGAGAGCTTTATACAGGTCCCCTTGCAGTTAACCCTTGCAGCGCAGGGGTGGCCCACTGCAAGGGGATTTTTTTTTTGTCCTGGACATAGGCTTTATTGCTTGTTCTTCCATATCTTTATTACTGTATTACATGTAGGGATTTGTATATTACCATTCACAGTACAGTATATTAGCTGCTCTGAAAGATACTCTGGCTAAAGCTGGCCATACATGTTTAATTTTTTTCTTGTTCAGCTGGTGGGCTGAAATAGGTATAACCACTTCTTTCCACCACCCATGCTAAACAGTGAGGAATGAAGGAATCCCCCTCCCCTTGCCAGCTATTGTATTCTGACAGTCATAGCTGATTGGCTGCAGTCAGCATTTGGCCAACCACACGGGGAGTGTTTTTAGTGGGTTGGCCGACTTGTAGACTTCAATAGTGAGAAGCATCCGAGAACCACAACCATTGTATAGCACTGCAAAGCGGAATCAGCTTATATAACTAGAAATTATGACTGCCCCATGTGCTTATATTAATGCAAATTATAAGCAGAAACAAGGTTTATTAAACACTAACACAAAATGATAAAATGACTTATGGACATTAGTAGAGGTTTCGGGATGTCATCCTTTCTTGGTCTCGTCCCTCCTCTGGATCCAGGACTCTCTTAGACCCAAACATTAAAACAACTATTGGCGGTATGGGATTCCATTAGGTGTTTTGGTAAGCTCAATTCACAATACCTCCCCTTAGCTCTTTTAATAGGCTGCCCACTTTTTCCACCTGATTATATATATACACATATATTATAAATATTATCTCTGATCTATAAAAGAAACACTGAAAAGGCTATACTTTTCCTTTAACCTAAATACAACACAAACCAACCTAAATACATACAGTATATAAGCCATAATTACCATTTGCAGCATCAACCTGTATTGTGGTTGCAGTGCTTGTTCAGATTAATTGCTCCCCTAGAAGGGTCTCCTCACGTCTGACACCAGACGCAGTGCTGGAGGTTTTGAACGCACAGCTGGCCTTTGTCTGCAAAAGACCCGCAGGTACTCGTCTATGGGCTTGTTTTCAACCATGAAAAGTAATTTTAGACTTTCTCTGACAATAATCAGCTATGCTTAAGCTGTCTCCAACTTTTAGAGCTCGTTCACAACGGCGGCTGTGCATTATGCTGTGTATAACACACACACACACACTGTGTAGGGGCGGTGCAATGTGTTGTTACAATGCATTGCATTGTTTACTTTCTTTGAAAAACTTTATGCACCGCAGTGAGGTGCGCTGAGAAAAATTGAAGCCATGCTGCAATTTGGCACAACGCACACCTACCGCCCTTCTGTCGGGCCTGCATGCTGATCTACCCAGCTCAACCCACCTGCTGTGAATGGGCCCATCCTATTTCGAAACTGAACTAGAGGCATGAAAGCTACTCTTACACAAGGGTACATCATTGTCATATTAGGTAAACAATATCCCATATACCATAAATTACCTCTGCTCAACATGTTCCAAGAAACATACAGTTTGACAGTATACCGAAAGCCGCAGCTTAAACAGGATTAAGTTAATGACAGTGTTTCCAAAACATCAGCTGTGCATCAATCATACTTCTTCAATCTTCTGTATTTTGATGCACAGATGATTGCAGCATTTAAGAGTTGGCGTCACCAGGGTTATATGTCAATGGAAACAACACAATGGCCTTACGGGTTCATGTGAAAGTACATCAAACTCGCGACTGCATATTCTAAGTGCTGCAACTATGCCTTGGCAGGGAGTCAGAACTACGCTAGATTAACCCTGTTCCCAGAAGCCGAGATAACTTTCAACAGGAAGCATGGAAAGACGGGAGGATGATGAGGAACAGTACATTAAGTGAAAAGTTTATTTTATAAGGTTATGTCTTGAACAATGTCTTCTTAATTGTACTTATTGTTTTCAAGGAAAAGCCCATTATGGACAAATTTGAATTGCTGTTTCTGGGAGTTGCTCCATGACTTTCTGTTCTTGAACCAGTAAAAGCCTGCAGGTATCAGAGCCCAAGGTCATGGCTATGAATGGTTAAGTGGCAATATCTTCTAACAGTGCAGTTTTGGAGCCCAAGGCTATGGCTCCAGTGCATAAGTGGCAACATCTTATAACAATGCAGTTTTGGAGCTCAAGATCATGGCTCCGAATGAATAAGTGTCAACATCTTCTAACACCGCAGTTTTGGAGCCCAAGGTCATAGCTTTGAATTGGATAAGTGGCAACATCTTCTAATACTGCAGCTTTTAAGTCCAAGTTCATGGCTCCGAATGGTTAAGTGTCAACATCTTCTAACACTGCAGTTTTGGAGCCCAAGGTTATGGCTTCCAATGGCTAAGTGGCAACATCTTCTAACAGTGCAGTTTTGGAGCTCAAGATCATGGCTCCGAATGAATAAGTGTCAACATCTTCTAACACTGCAGTTTTGGAGCTCAAGGTCATAGCTCTGAATTGGATAAGTGGCAACATCTTCTAATACTGCAGCTTTTAAGTCCAAGGTCATGGCTCCGAATGGTTAAGTTTCAACATCTTCTAACAGTGCAGTTTTGGAGCTCAAGATCATGGCTCCGAATAAATAAGTGTCAACATCTTCTAACAGTGCAGTTTTGGAGCCCAAGGTTATGGCTTCCAATGGCTAAGTGGCAACATCTTATAACAGCGCAGTTTTGGAGCTCAAGGTTATGGCTTCCAACGGTTAAGTGGCAACATCTTCTAACAGTGCAGTTTTGGGGCACAAGGTCATGGTTCCAAATGTGTAAGTGACAACATCTTCTAACACTGCAGTTTTGGGACTCAAGGTCATGACCCTGAATTGTTAAGTGTCAACATCTTCTAACAGTGCAGTTTTGGAACCCAAGGTCATAGCTCTGAATGGATAAATGGCAACATCTTCTAACAGTGCAGTTTTGGGGCCCAAGGTCATGGTTCCAAATGTATAAAAGGCAACATGTTCTAACAGGGCAGTTTTGGAGCCCAAGGTCTTGGTTCTGAATGTATACAAGACAACATCTTCTAACAGGGCAGTTTTGGAGCACAAGGCCATGGTTCTGAATGTATAAGTGACAACAGCTTCTAACACTGCAGTTTTTAAGGAATAGGGAAACTTAAGCACAGCTTAAAGTGCATGCAAACCCAATCAGTTATATCTAAATTAAGCTTCAAAATATTAATGTAAAAGTCAGTTTTTATTATTTTTAAATCTTCAGCTTTCATGAAAGTAATACCAGGTGATCCTGCCATGAAAATCCTTGTTTAGACACTTCCTGTTACAGAGTGACCATGCTCTGTCCCTGTCTCCCAGACGTACTCCTGCATTGTCACCCTGTTACATGAGCTTTCAATGGAGACTACAGATGGCCATTTCAATACACATTACGCAAGTATGGTGCACTTTTGTCCCCATTAGGAAACTTGCCCTGAAAAATGCAATCCAGCTATAGTACTGTATATGCATATAGACAGGAAGTGGGTGATAGAGATCACATGTGATCAGCAGCACTGAAATGTAATAACTAATAAAAAAGGTTAGAACAAGCATTTTATTTTTTAAAAATGCTGATTGTTTATGATACACGGTGTTTTAGCACACTGAATGTCATATAGTTAGGGTTTACTTTAATATTAAAAGAACTGCTAATAATATTAACAGATATCCACATGCATATCCTAAATATTTATACATTCTAAGACCTAACCATAGAACCTGGAATACATGAAACTGTATTTGTATGAGCTTTTTTGGCTGCATGCCATCCCTCTGCAGGCCTGATTTATAAAGGTGCATGGGGAAAGAACTGCTTCAGAATGTCTGCAATGCCCCGCAGTAACCATTGGAAGTCCCCCATCATGGTATAGGGAAAAGCAGCAGAGTATCATAGCAGGCTAGCCATTGATGAAAGGAGCAAGAATAGTTCAATCTTTTTGAATAACTCAACATATTGAGAATTCAAGCTTTTGAAACACGTTAGGAATTTCCAATGCTGGATCTGAGGATCACATATTTATACATAAAACTACATAGAGAAGCTAGGAGTATTGAAGAGTGAAAGGGAGAATTAAATTGCCTTAGGGTAGCACAGACTGTTTGAGACAGTTCCTTCCCCATGTTCTTTTATAAATGAGGCCTTGTGTTAATTTCATTTTAAAGACTGTTTTTTATGTTCTGTGGTCCTCCACGTTTTGCAGATTTCCAGGGAAATTCCAGGCAAGTAAAGCCAGTCAATGGGCTGTTAATGTTGTTTAGCAAACTGTAAATGTGTTACAGGAAACCTAAACTGAAAGAAGTACGAAGGCTGTCATTGTTGACCTCTTTCGGAAAATGATGGTTTTCTGGCTGTGTCTGGCTTTGTTTTTTTCTGAGGCAATGAACTGGAGCTCTCTATAATCCACTGCAGAAAAAATGCAGAGAGCACCTCACAGGGTCACTAGCAGTGTACTGAAGTCTGTTTTCTGTAATGTGCCCTATGGAGGGTTCCCTTATGTCCAATCAAAGTTGCACTTGCGAAGCAGGTCTGAACCTAATTGGTCACTGTGAAAAACCATTTAGTACTGACTAAGTACTGAGGCTGTGCACCTCTATGCATCTCAAGATTTTATTTTCAATTTTGACTGCAGTATACCCAGTATACCCTTATACAGCTTTTCTATAAGTCGAGGCCCGAACTAAAGCTGGCCACACGCTGGCTGTTTTTTCTTGTTCAGCCCCATTGACTGAACCAGAAAAAAACTCTTGATTTCCTGATCCACGCTAACTACGTGAACTGTACTCTGCGACTGTATTCTGACAGGGGCGCATTTGTGCCACTGTCAGAATACCTGAACAGTGGCTGTAGCTGATCAGTTCCAGCCACTGTTCAACCGATAATTTTTGGACTAGCTACTTTGAGAAATTGACTTTTGTTGAACGAGGGAGGTCAGTATGGCCACACATGGGTCAGAATGCAACCAGTGTATGGCGAGCTTAAGTATTCAAACATATTTCCACACTATCTGGAAATCAGTAACAATAAAAGTAGCTGCTGGATATTTTAGGAGTTTCTGATAATCCTGAAATAGTGGTGCACTTGGAGAAAGGTGTTTGTAGAAAATGTGTATAAGTGTGTCTGAGTAGCACAGTAACACAATCCTACTACCTGCGGGTGATGTGTGGCATTGCTCCTATATAGTCTTCCACCCTTATGTGGCCATACCCCTGGATGAGCTGCTGTTTTTGTTTGGGTCCTTATGTCTTGGCTAGTGTTGCCCTGCTGTTTATCTGGATCCAACAAGGGCCATACACATCTCCCCGCTCAGCTCTTAGCAACCTGGGACACTTTGGCCCAGGTCCCACCCATCTCCTATCAGCCAATTATGTCACCGGTTGCCAGGAGCTGGGCAGGATGCCAGTGGTTGTTGCCTCTGCAACAGTCAGTAAAAAATCATGTAGTTTAGATCTTTTTTCAAAGGAAGATAAAACCTCTTACTGTCACAGCTTGAAAAGTGTTAGCTGGAGCTAGGCTATAATTTGTTAGTAACCTACACAAAGTCAATCTAATGCTACTCTGTCCACAGAGTGACAAAGTTGCAGTGACTTCACTCTGTTAAAGGAAGTAAAAAAATAATAGATCTACTGGTAATATCAACAAGTGATAAAACCATGATGCAGGGAAACTGCTCTGTTAATACCAGTGACAGCCTGCATCATAAGTGGGATTTTGCCCATAGTTACACTTTAATTAGTATGCAAGTTCTACCAGAAGGGTATGTAGGTAAAGAGTAAGGGGCTGATGACATTGTACTGTAGAAAAGAAGTTAGCAGAAGCTGGCATTATCATACTGGGAAATGCACATCACACCATCACCTTCTGTGGTTTAGTGGTAGCCAGGGGTGTACGTTCAATAAAAGTTATTCTGCATTATATTATTGGAGTGGACATTTTTGGACAGTTTATGGGCACTAGAAGAAGGGCGGTTAATGCCAATGGGTGGGCAGCTGAAGATCATACCCTAGACAGACTAGAGATGAACCGGGCATTCAGCGGCTCCTTCGGGGGTGAGCGATACACACATTTTAATACAAATGTTAGAATTACCGTATTCTTCCAAACCTGCCAAATGGGTGAAAAAAGGTCGAAATGTAGTTTGATCTAAAATGATTTGGGAGTATTCATTAAAAAAATTTGCCCAGAGTGTAAAAATTCAATTTTCACTATTGTGCTGGATACGCCATCTGTACAGAAGAGTGGATGACCAGGAAGCCGTGCCCTTCCTGTGGGACTCTGCTCAGTATCTACTTCTCTGGCCAGACATAATGTACTTGTCAGTTAAAAATAACTCCAATGTAAGGACTTCACAGGTTAACAGGCCCACTGAGGAGATAACAACATTGGGGTCTTGGAAATTGCCCTTTCTCAGAGAGAGAGAAAGGAAATGGTGCGATCTGAGAAAGATAGCAGCTCTTGGGAGCCCGTAAACCTCTATTTAACGGAGGTTAAACAAGATACAGCAAATACTGCAGAAATCTCTCAGTAAACTGCTTACAACCCACAAAACTGGAAAGGGTGGCTCATCATCCAGTCCAACCATTACACAGATTGACACTGCGGCGGGACTGAGCTCATATGTTCCTTTCCCCAGAGATGTTCTGTCCGCACTACTATATATTCTGCTCTTACCTCTGTCCCGTAGATATACCCCCTCCACCCAGCCCAGTAACATCTCCATAATGCAGGAACCAGATTGCAAGCACCTTCTTCTTGTGCTGGTATTCAGTATTCACTGACTTCTCAAAAGTCATTAAATATTCACAATAAGGCCTACTTATAGACATCTAGGCAAATCCAGGATCATCTGCCTGCTCAAATTTGCCTGGATCCACTGCACATTGGCCAAGCATAAACACATTAGATAATCTAGCCAGAGAATTTTCAATAAAGTGAGCACAGAAAAGTTCCAATGGGGCGAGCAAACGCTTACAGACCTTTATAAATAGACCCTCCTGCCTTTGTGTATATTTGGCTATTTATCAATCACTATAAACCTTATTCAGTAAGGTAAAACAACAGCACTTTCCTTTTAACCTTATGGAATGTTAAAGGCTTATTCTAGCTTTTGCAAAAAAATAAATAAATGCACCCACATTGATTACATTTTTTTTTGCATATATAGATTTTTTGCAATGGAGCCCGCAAAGCATTGCAAGCACGATAAGATGATCATGGGTGCAATGCTCAGGCTACTGCAGACTTTTCCTCCAGGTCCGTATGTCGGTGCAGAGTTTTGGTTCTGGGGCTGCAGGAAGTTATCAATGGACTACAAGTGCGGTGACATCATGGTGGTATGGACTTTTTTTTACAGCGCTGCAGGAAGTTATCAATAGACTACAAGTGCGGTGACATCATGTCAGTACAGTTTTTCAGTCACAGGGCTGCAGGAAGTTTTCAATGGACTACAAGTGTGGTGATATCATGGTGGTACAGACTTTTGGTTGCAGGGCTGCAGAAAGTTTTTAATGGACCACAAGTGCGGTGATGTCATGATGGTACGGACCTTTGGTTATGGGTCCTGCAGGAAGGTATCAATAGATAACAAGTGTGGTGACATCATGATTGTACAGACCTCTGGTTACAGGGCTGCAGGAAGTTTTCAATGGACCACAAGTGGGGTGACATAATGGTGGTATAGACTTTTTGTTACAGGGCTGCAGGAAGTTATCAATGGACTACAAGTGTAGTGACATCATGTCAGTACAGTTTTTCAGTTACGGGGCTGGAGGAAGTTATCAATGGACTACAAGTGTGGTGACGTCATGGTGGTACAGACTTTCGGTTACAGGGCTGCAGGAAGTTATCAATGGACTACAAGTGCGGTGACATTATGCCAGTTCAGGCTTTCGATTACGGGGCTGCGGGAAGTTATCAATGGACTGCAAGTACAATGTTGTCACTATACTTGTAGTTCATTGTGATCTACTCTGCCCTGGTCCATATGGGTCTTGTAGTATTTTCACTCACAGATCCTGTGAATGGATTTGTGATCGAATGACGCTGAGCCACACACAGCCATGCCAATTTCAAAGATCCCACAATACAGCGGTTGTTTGGGGCAGGCCTTCTTAAACTTTCTCCACTCGTGACCCCTTTTTGGCCGAGGACATTTTTAAGAGACCCCAACGTCGGTCGGAACCTGTTCACTTGCGGGACCCCATGTGGTGTCGCGACCCACACTTTAAGAAGCACTGGTTTGGGGGGCTTAGGGGGGCTGCGGACTGTCACCATGTTCCATGTTCCACCCTAAATATGGATGTAACATGGTCAGGAAGGTGGAATTAGCCTTCAACACAAACTCAAGGAACATACTTTTTGTAGCAAGTGTCAATTTTAGAATATGTGTATCTTCATCTAAACATTACTGGGCTGACTTGGCATTCAACAAATCAGCGCATTAAAACATCTACTGTGCTGCTGATACCTATGTCAATTTTTTTTTACTCTTATTAATTCTGTGTCACTGTATTATTCCCAAATCTGCCTTCTGATCTTTTGGACAACAGTCAAATATTGTTCCTTTGTTACACGAAAGTCCAAATACGGCCAACTAAATTTTTCTCATCAAGGAGAGCGCAACTCAAAGTGCGTTCTAATTCTCTTACACTTTTATAAGGGAACTGTAGAGTGACTGTATACCACTATAATCTGCATTACAATAAATGTATGACACATACCTTGCTAGCCCCGTGACTAAGCCTTCCACCAAGTCGCACACTGGTGGGACCATTGCTTAATTGCTCCCCAGATGCTGAGCAACTATAGACGTCAGGAATGACTAAGCTGTGATTATCCAAGGCCACCTCTGTATAAAACCCAAACAACAGAAGTGCAGTGTCTTGTTTGCTGCCTTTGATGTGGTACAGGGACATAACTAGGCAGACGTAATTGGGGCCTGTTTAGGATATTACCTTGCAATAATCCAGTACATTGGGCACATTCAGATAACAAAACAGTTAGGATGGCCATAATGGTTGGAGGCCGGACTTGGATGGAGGATGCTGGCCCGTGACCTGATGTTTGTTTTCTGCTCAGCCATTTGGATGACATGTATGTATGTGTGGAATAGGGATTTTGTTTTTGTTATAGAGAAAAGGAAACACTCCCTGATTGCTCCTAGAGATATCCTAAATATGAGCAATTTTGTTGCTCAAAAGTGCTTATTATAGATCAGTGGATAGATAGAGGAGTCCTCCGCACACCTTACAACAGTCCAGGCCTATATAAGAGATGGTGCTCGCAATGACAATCACGGATGGCGCCGTGCAGACACAAAGCAAAAAAAGATCACCAGCACACAGCGATACGATTTCAACATGTCCAATTTATTGGACAAAGACGTCACAATAACACGAGCCACCGTTTCGAGACCGCACAGGGTCTCTTCCTCAGGGCAGAAAGACGTGACCTTATTATAGATCAGAGAACTAAACACATACACTATGGGGCTGATTTATAAAGCCTTCACCCAACGACATTGGTACAGCATTACCGACACTAGATGAGGCTGAGTAACATAGGAATTTTCTATGCTCCTTGGCTCCATCTAGTGGTAGTAATACCTTGTTAACAGCATTTGCCCAGCGTACGGCCTTTATAAATCAGCCCCTATGAGTTTGTTGCATTCAATGCTTAAGAAGTGCGTTTAAAATGCACATCAAAAATAGGTCTACAAAATCCAATTGACTTTCATTGTACACATGGTAGTTTAAAGACTGCATTTGACCTTCTTTGCATCATGCTGCAGTTCAAACTAGGGTGTGTTTGAACTGCAGTCAAAGAAGGTCATACACAGCCTTTTCTTGTCAAACATTACGTTATTCCTTTGCCAGCTCAAAGTATTTGACTAGAATGCCCGTTGATATCAAAAGCATTTTACACCATTCTGACCATAATTCATGTTGGACCCATATGTTAAGGATTTAGCGTGAAACATGGTCACAGTTAGCAGCCCCCACCCCCAAACTGCCCCCCTTACCAGAGTCATGAGCTTCTTCCCCTCGCAGAATTCTTTTTATATGTAAGTTTGGTGTGGCCGTGCGTGGCTCCACCGACATAGCCGTGTCATTCATTTACAGATCCTCTGCCATCGCAGATCTCAATGGAGTACAAGTGCAGTGACATCGCCATACTTGTAGTCCATTGGCTACTTCCTCCAGCCCTGTAAGCAAAAGTCCAAATCTCGGTATGGACTGGGGCTGGGAAGAAAAGCCTACAGGAACCTGTGCATTGCACCCGCAATCCACTGATCGCAGCTCCAATGCTTTCAGGCCCGGCGCTAGCGCAAGTCAAGTAAGGCGGGCGCCTTACGGCGCTGCAGGGTGAGGGCGGAAAAAACAGGGCATTTTGACAAGTACTTGTACTAGGGGAGGGGAGCAAAATTGCACCTTGCCCACCTTGACTAAAACCCTAGCACCGGCCCTGAATGCTTTGCAGACATATATACAAAAAAATAATAGATGCACAAGTTGATTTTATTATTTTGTGCGTAGTTATTATTATTATCATTATTTGAAAGGTGGACTTTGCCTTTAACCCTAAGACATTTTAGCTAAGGATAAGAACAAATGTATGCTGTAAGCTTTAAAATATCTTTAAACAAAACCTCTGATGGATTTGTTGTGCAGTGATTCTGTGTACGTTCTCCTGCACCACCGACAATCTCATCTGCTATCCCTCAACTGATTGTGCGTCTTCTAACTGACAAGAGATTGTTCTGCTTGGTACAAGGGGCACATGGAATCATGAAAGATGCAAACTCACAATGCCACAATTGTCTGCAGCTATTTTGGATCCCTAAATCTCACAATACCATAACTGTTTGCAACAACCCCCGAGAAGTTTGAAGAGGAACTGCATTCATTTGAATGTTTTTAGACATACATGGAACAGAACTGCTCAAAGTAAACCTTTAAAAAACAATTTTTCAGTTTAAATCAGCTAAATACATTCCATGTGCATCAAAACAATAATATTTAACCCTTTCCCTGCCACCGACATAAGGCATGCGGCGGAACAAAACTGTTCCCAGCCTGCCATGTCAGTATGCCTTACGTCAGTGGCATTTACCATTCTGTTGTAAGCTCATGGTCTTACATATCATGGAACTTACATTAGAACGGTTCACCTGATGCTAAATGAATAGCTGTCAGCAGTGGCTGACAAGCCACTGCTGACAGCTATTACCAAAAGTTCCGGATGCCCCCCCTCCGCCGGCACTGCTGCTGGCATCTGCAGCATCTCTGGCCATTTCTCCTCGGTTCCCCACTGCTCTCCCCTGCTTGTATGGGCTGAGGCAGTGGGGATCCAAAGAGAAATGGCTGGTCGGGGGAGGCGGAGGAGGGTGCCGCTCAATCACGATGTGGCATGAGAGAGCGGCGGGAGGGGAGGAGAGAGGAGCCGCTGTCATCCTGTCAGTTTCAGGATGACAGCGACTGTGTGAGCAGAGGATCGGTAAATATCAGTGATATGTACTGATCCTCTGTGTGCAGCATAAACACTGGAGCGATCAGCTGAGCACCCCAGTGTTTATAAATAACTGGGGACACATTGTACTATGTGTCCCCAGTTATGAATGAACACGATGTGGTTCACATCACTTCCTGTTCATTCATGACTTTCTCAATAGGGAGAGGCACTCACTATAGAGGCGTCTCCCCATTCAGAAACTGGTTGATAGGAAATATTTTACTATCAACAGTTTCTGAATGAATGGGAAGCCTCTGTACTGAGTGCTTTCCATTCATTTAGAACAGAGGCTGCAGAAAAAGAAATTGAGGACTCTGTGTCCTCAATATGTTTTTCTATTTCAAAAGGGAAATGTCTGTTTAGACCCCTAATATTTCCCGGGAAGCCCCCCCAACAGTACAAAAAAAAAGAACAAAAATAATTTAAAATATATATAAAACATTTGTAAAAAAACAAACATATATTAAAAAATAATAAAAAATGATGTGAAAAGAAGAAAAAATTAAATAATAAAAAAATAAAACACAAACCCCCCTCCCTCACACACACATAACATACACGTGCAACATATTGTGGTGTACGCCATGCACATGCGCTGCAGTGCGTTGTTAGAATGCATCGCAGTGCTTGATTTTTTTTCTTTTTAAAATAACATTAATTTAACTGTGGCAGCGCATGGCAAAGCTTTGTGACGCAGTGCGTTGTGATACCTTGCGTTGCAATTAAATATACCCCTGTATCACTTTATCACAACATAAACACCAATACAGCGCAAAAAAAGATTTTTATATTAGGCGCTTATTTACAGTTTTGTGTTCCTTCATTTTTTTACCGTTTCGCAAAAAGGCGCAATTTAAAATTTACAAATATTTGTTATTTATTTACTCAATACAGTTTTATCTTTCAGATTTAGTCAGAAAATATTTTTTTTTGTGTACTGATACAGATTGTAGTGTACTTTATCAATTGAATTGTGTATTTTTATCGGTTTAATATTGATTTGATAAACATTTGCGCAATTATCGCAGGGCCTACAGATTTAGTAGCACCATCTTTTTATTCTACCGGGCCTGCGCTTTCAGAAAATATATTGTTTTGGGGGGTCTTTTACAAACGCTAGCAAAGCAACAATAGAAAATCGAGACAATGGGAAAAATTGCAGAAATGGAGTGGCCAGCTGAGGTGTAAAACGTTCCCGAGGGCTTGGGAGCGAAAGGGTTAAAGACATACTCCACATTTTGGACCATGTTTCGTGTTACACACATATTTGGAATGTACCTTGAAACATGGACGCATGCCCCAACCCCACACCCTCAAAGCATCCCCCCACTTACCTGAATCTGGGGGGACATTTCCCTGCAGCATTCTGTTCACTTGCGGAACTACCAAGGTCGCAGCGGTCGCAGTTGCGACCGGGCCCTGGCGTTCTGAAGCCTGTTGGGGGGGCCCAGCTAGGTAGATGAGGGCCCCCCTGAGATCGTGCCGCTCCTTCCCTGCCGCTCTGCCACCCGCAGCATGTACGGGTGGCTGTGCGGCGGGGATGTAGAGGCTGTCACTAGTCCCGCAGAATGTGCTGCAGGCACCGCCGTGGTATTCTGCATAGCTGACTTTTATTATAATGTATTGCTGGGACTTGTAGTCCCGCATAGCTGGTGGTATTCTACATTGCTGTATGATGATTATACAGCAATGCAGAATAGCACCAACTATGTAGGACTACAAGTCCCAGCAATGCATTATATTTTTAATTAGGGATGGACCAGTCAGTGCCAATACTGGGCATTTTCATGAGTACTCATACTCGTGAAAATGCCCAGATACTAAATGCAGATACCGGTGTTCTGTCGAGAACGCCGACGTAGTCGAATTTGACGACTTCAGCATCTGTGCTTGCGCACAGACCAGTATTATCGAGGAAACTGGGATTTATTCACAAAGTATTTAGGTTAAATCGTTAATTGTGACCGTTAATAATATTCCATCCATTATTCACTGCCATGGACATCATATTATTAACGGTCACAATTAACCATTACAAACGAATACTTTGTAAATAAATGCCGGTTTCCTCGTTAATCCCGTCTGTACGTAAGCGCAGGTACTGGGTCGGCGTTCTCAATAGAACACAGGCTCTAAAATTTTTAACAAGCGGCTGCCTGAAGTCCCGATCTTGCAGGGGACCTCGGCAGCCTTCCTGTTAACCATGCGGTGCCATGGCGGTGGGGGGTTGGGGGGGTCCCTTCATTGTTTCTTGCACCGGGGCCCTGAAGGTTGTAGTTACGCCACTGATTCTGTTCTTTTGAAAATGAATTTTCATCCGTTCACAGGGATCTGTGAATGGGCAGACTACCACGGCAGAGACACTCACAGATCCAGCCGGCAGCAGGACGGTGACGTCACCACACTTGTAGTGAATTCTGAGCTTCCACCAGCTACATAGCAGAAGGTCCATGCTTTGATAGGGACCTGGGGCTGGGGGTAAACAATGCAGGAGCGTGCACAGATGTTCTTATCACAGTTGCAATGCTCTGCAGGTTTAAATTAAAAAATGTAATACATGCACATTTCTTGCATGTACAAGAGATGCACTTTGCCTTTAAAGTCTTACAGTTTGTTTTTCTTTAGAAAGCAGAAACAGCCTGAGTAGAAATGCCTGCCAACCACCAGCATGTTGCAGAGAACTGTGTAGAAGCAGCTGTCTCTCTGCAGAGGTCCCACTAGCCCTCTGCTAAGTCAGAGCTAGAGCTTTCCGAACAGGAGGCAGCATGAGATTTGCTGACTGCAGAGCTATAGGTCTGACTCATGCAGGGGGTGTGCTTTGACACAGAGAGCAAAGGCCCTTTCTCTACAAGGTGGGCTGGTGACATATTTCCTTCCCAGTTACTACAGTACCCATATATGTCAAAAGAGGTATATCGATCAGGTGTGCGGTGGGACATCCATGTGATATGTGACATGCGCCAAAATAAGATGTCAAGTGTGACAATTCACAATCCTCAACAACCACTATTCTCAGCTTATCTGATCCACTATCTTAATTTTGGGAACCACAACATGTGTTATAGCGTGTTAGAATGCATGCGTGCATGTACAGTATATGCTGGCTTTGGGCCAGTTATAAACTTATTATTTATAGACCATTTTTACTATGAGTTGTTCTCCGACTCTCCAGCACAAGGAAGACCCCAAAACTGGCACGGTAGTCTTCTAAATATACCCAAACTTCCATGTATTGGGCAAACCTGTTCCCTCCCTACCTAAGAATTCAGTGCGCAATACCTGAGCAACCTATCAATAGACCCAAGCATTATCACATGGGGGAACAGGAGTCCTGCCTAGATCTATAGAAACTCAGACTTCTTCGCATAAGGTCTTTGGGGCGCTACAGCGTTGGGTCTGCTGGCAAACTGGAACACCTACAGTACAACATGGTACTGGAGGGTGCCTCTGTGAATCTCTGATGTCATTTTGCTTTGAAGTAACATGTGCTAGGTGTGGATTTCTCAAGGAGAAATGGAAGAAGGGACATTGAGAATGTGGTAATAATAATAATAATTTGTATAAATGAGGCTACATTTGTGTAGATTGGTACCATATCTTATAATAAAATACTCAATGCATAAATGAGTACATTGGGTTTTAATGAGTATCTTCTCTCTTTCAGTCACCGCTAACCAATCACCTGTATAGACTGCGACAATGAGAAGTAAGTACTAGAATTCTTGTACTGAAATAAACAGAAAGATAACAGGTGTTCCAAGATCGCCAACTGTTTGTGTGCAAATGTACTTGTCATTTGCATAATTTAATGAGCTCTTTAGCAAGAGTATGTAATGGCAATAAATAATAATCTCCACAATGGGAAGCTGTATATCACAGGTTACTTGTCACTGAGAATATGTACCTCTAGTATGGCTTACGGCACCTAATTATGGGGAAGGATGGTGAAACAATACATTTGGAAGTTTTATGTTAGCTGTTTCAAAGGTTTTATTGCAAATATTATTATTATTGTTTTTGAAGTTATTTATAAACTCTTGACATATCAGCAGCTTTTTTTTTTATGAAAGGGGATAATTATCCGGACCACTCTTATAGGCATACCTGGGAGTTTTAACAAAGTCTGCAGCGCACATATCAGGGGACATTGAGGGGATTAAGTTATACAGTAACTAGCAAAAATGTACCTCTTCCAGAATCGGTATTTTTGTGGGAGAGAACTGAAGAGTAAATCAGTGTACAGCGCAGGAAAGGGGGACTTGTTGGTGAGGGGGCTGGGAAGGGATGCAGTATAAGTGGGAAGGTGTTTTTTTTGGGTTAAATGGCTGGAGGATTATGAGAGGTAGGATGTTGTTTGTGAGGTGGCTTGGGGTTATTCAGTGTGAGTGGGGGGCAATATTAATGGTAAGATGACTGGGGAGGGATTCAGTGTGAGTGCAAAGAATATTGTTAGTGAGATGGTTGGGGAGGGATGCAGCGTGGGAAGGTAGGGCTGTATTGATGATGTTGCTGGGAAGGGATGCAGTGTGAGCGGAGGGGATGTTGTTGGTAAAGTGGCTGGTGGTTATACAGGTAGGTGGGGGGGCTATTTGGTGAAATAACCAGGGAGGGATTTAATGTGAGTGGAGGGGATATTGTTGGTGAGTAACTGGGGAGGGATGCAGAGCAAGTGGAGGGGATTTTGTTGGTGAGGTGGCTGGAAAGGGATGCACCGTGGGAAAGAAGGGTTGGTGTTGGTGACATTGTCAAGGAAGGGATGCAGTGTGAGCAGAGGGGATATTATTGGTGAGGTAACTGGCAGTTATACAGTGTAAGTGGGATGGATGTTGTTGGTGAGATAACTGGGGAGGGATGCGGTGCAAGTGGAGGGGATGTTGTTGGTGAGGAGGTTGAGGAGGAATACAATATGAGAAGGAAGGGTTGCTGTTGTGACTTTGCCGGTGAGGGATGCAGTGTGAGCAAAAGGGAGGTAGCTGGGGGTTATACAGTGTAACTGGGGGGATGTTGTTGGTGAGATAATCGGGGAGGGGTTCCAGGTGAATGGAGAGGATGTTGTTGGTGAGGTGGCTGTGGGTTATGCAGTGTGAGTGAGGGGGAAGGTGTTGGTGAGATGGCCGGGGAGTCCAGATGGAGAGCCGGGGGGGGGGGGGGGGGGAAACTTCATCTGCTGAAGGTACCAGAGAAGCGAGGATGGGCTTGGACCTCAGAGAGAAGTCTCGTGTTTCACCCAGGGGAGATCTCAAACATGTTTGCTGACCAGCTATGGTTCTCTGATGCAGTCTCACCACATTTTCGGTTTAAAGACCCTATGCACTGTGAAGCTGGAAAGCATTCGATGAGCCTGGAGTTCTGTGTTGTCTGAGATGTTTGCAGCTCTAACCCTCTCTCCCTATTTTTGCTGTTAATGGAATAAAGCATTAGAAAATCCTTAAAGTGACTGCCACCAAAATTCTTTATTTTTTGCTTTCACATCCCACTAAGGACTTAGCCCCGAGGTGAAAGGTCAGCTCCTCCTGCCCCTTTGAAGTCAAGTAGGTGCTACATAAATATAAATGACTGATTTTAATTTTCAATTAACAATGATAGATTTGATAAATGCTGTATTTATTGTCTTTGTAAAACAAATACAATTTAATACACGGTAGTGCCTGAAGCTATAAGTCCCGGACCCGGACAATCCACGTTTCCTGCCCTGTCACAATGTACTTAGAGAGTAAATGAAGAGCATCAGATGTGAAAGTCTAACAAATAGCACAAACACTTCTGTCCTTTCTCCGCTTGAACGAGATCTCTGAGCAAATACAAAGGGCTGTCATGCCTGATTTGGTCCAACCTAACGCCTAATCACCAAACCGGTAACTGACCAAGTGTTTCTACTGCATAGAACAACACGTCTGCTGCTAATAATCCAGTATTTTCCTTAGGGAACAGATTTCTGCATGAAGAACCACATAACATAAACGGAGCTGGTGGGATAAATCCACTTTAATATTGTTTACAAACCTGCGGAGACACAAATATCATCAAGATATATGTCAACAATACCGTCTGACTTGTTCAACCAGCATGCAAAGCAGCCCATATGGCAGCACCATTTTCTGCAACATTAATGCAATGTCAGTTGTTGTATATGGAAAGATATATCAAACAGTGGGTGGAAAGCTGCGTATTATATACAAACACATAACAAATATAGTCTTCAAGAAAATTTGTTACATTGGAAATAAAGCTAGCCAGACATTGGCCAGACTCAGCAGCACCATCTAAACATTAAATAAATTGAATATATAATTTTTTTAATATATTTATATACAGTATAAGCCGTGATTCTGCCCACAGAGCTGTGTCATCCATTCACAGATCCTTTTACAGGATCTAAGAATGAAGATATTACAAGTCCCATCAGCCACTGCGGCTGAGGGACTTATGGCTCTCAATGCAATACAAGTGTGGTGATGCCATCGCACATGTAGTCTATTCATTCCTTCCTCCAGCCCATCTTGCTGAGTATCCGTATTGAGGTATGGACATGGATGGGAGGAAGAGTCAGTAGGAGCCAGAGCATTGCACCC
>NW_017306482.1:738133-744242 GCF_000935625.1 Nanorana parkeri
GTACTTTTAAAGTAGCTTTTACTGTAATAAACCCTGTCTATACTGTGCTGGCAGATCTCATTATAAATTGTAAGCTAGACTTTTGAAGAACTTGAGGTTAATGATCTTGAGGCTTGGATTCTGCATCATATGTTAATGAGGGAAAACCCACACTGTGCCCATGTTGTCCATTTGAAATTGATCAGAGTGATTTGCAGTGCTCTGTATTAGGGATGCACCAATACCGATACTAGTACACTCGTATACTTGTACTTGCCCAAATCCTCCAATGCCTAGCCCAATACTTCCGGTATCAGGATACTTCCGGTATCACTTGTGACGAGGGAGCATGGAGCCGGCTTCCCGGCCAATTTAGGAAGTCGGGCAGCGTGTAATGACTTCCTGATTGGCTGGGAAGTCGACTTCATGCTCCCTCAGAGCCAGCTGTGACAGCCCCCTCGCCTGTCCAGTCAGCGCTGTAGGATCGGAGAAGGGAGGGGAGGAATCCCTGCAGGGAGCGGTGACTGACAGTCACCACTCTATGCAGGGAGATGCTCGGGAAGTAAACAAGCGACGGTACGTGTTTTCTCACTCCCCGATCTATAGAGTTGAAGTGTGACAGTTTAATTGTCACATGTCGGCTCTATCTATGGGGGTGAGTGTAAATCACTCTCCTCATAGTTCTCCTTTAAGGGTGCAGGTACTGCTGACAACCTCCAAGCAGCGGACGATCACCTATGGGTAAAATAGCCACCCACACCCTTCCCAGTAATCTCAGAGGTTGCTTCAGCATGTCATGGAAGGGTTACAAGTTGCACAGTGACAGCAATACAAAAAGTAGATGGAGTGCTGAATGTCTATAGTTCTTATCCTTTATTTTTAATGTTACAATGATAGAACTAGTGGAATTATCAAGTTGGATTTAGTGCAGGTCTCTAAATCCCCAATAGCTGCAATAGCTTGTAACAGATAGTACCATGCAGAATGTATATGTGATTTAAAAAATTGCCTATGTGATGGCTTTAAGAGTACACCTATGGAACAGTGCAGCCATACAGGTTATGGTGAGAAGGGATCAAGGCTGACCACACACTGTTAGAATTTTGGATGATTCACCGGAATAGCCCCATAGACTTTTGTTGGGGGAGCAAACATTTCCAGCTGACTGCAGCCAATCATTATAATGTATTCTGATATCAGCCGGCAGCAGCTATTAGAATACAATAGCCCAGCGGGGGAGATTTATCCATCTACACTAAACAGGAAAAACGGTTAGATTTTGTTCATTTAGACCACAAATACATTTCTATAAGTGTATGACCAGCATACCGCAATCAAAAAGCCACCAGTGCAATCAGTGCATAGCACAGTAAAACCTTCCTAGAACAGTACTTATTCACATATCCCAAAACTAAGATGATTATTCTTAATTTCAGGACAGTGGGTAGAGTCATGAAAATTGTTCCTTTATGCCCCAACAATCAAAGTCACATCCAAATCTGCTGGTGTATGGTGCAGATTTAGCATTATATAGAGCCATTAATTCCAAATTGCCTACAGCTGGGAGGGAAGTTCACTCTACCTCAGACAATCTCCAACTGCTGCAGAGAAGACCCTCCTACACAGACCACTGTTCAAGCCCCACCTAACCTTTCGACCTGTCCAATCAGGTAAGTGACTATGTCCCAAGACCGAACCCTCGTTAACCCTTTTAGCTTGTCTCCCCTATACACCTAGTCATGTATGGCCTCCGCTTATTTATTTATTTTTTTCGCTTTGGGCCTTCCTTTTTTAAATAAAACTTTTCCATTTTCAATTCATACCATATTTTAGACGATGTCGGCACTGGGTGTCTGTGTTAATCTATACAAAAGCAGGAGGATCATGAACGGTGGGAGGGACTGTACATAGCTTCCTTGAAAAACAGCAGACCACCCAAGGCAACGTCCACATGATTGAAAGGACTGAAAAACAGTGAATGAAATAGGTGGGCCAGTTACAGTCAGGCTGGGGCGTGAAGAGCTAGATGATGTTGAATATGCTCCAGCCAGGAAATGAGGTGTGCTCTATTTGACTTGCTGCAGCTTCTAATGCACATTGTGAGAAGCTCACAGTGTGCAGAGAAATCCAAGTAAGCAACTTCAGTCCAGGAGAGGAGCCGGTACAACTGTGCAAGAGTGAAGGGAAGGCCGGAGACTAGCTTTAAAATGTGTATTTTAAGTAATGATAGAATAATTTACTGATGATTTTCTAGGCACTAAGGTAGAAATCACAGGTAAACAAGAGAGATTTCTGCCTGCACATTCCTTTATTCACTAAACTTTTAAGTAAACATCTTTTAGAGGCCTGAAGCATGAGTGAACACATCCAGAACTTTAATATTATATTTTACTGCAGTATATCAGATGGTTATCAAAAAGGTTTCCTGGGTCACCATGGCAGTCCTTGATTTCATAAAGTTATTCAAGGTAGCTGCTTAAAACAGAACTCCAAGCTAAAAATAAATAGGCCAAGATAAAGTAACAAAACCCGCTTTGGCTGCATTATTCACCTTCAATCCAGAGATTTTTTTTGCAGCTGCTATATATCCTTAAGGTGCCCATACACTGGCCGAATTTCGGCCGGTTTTTAATGTACCGTCCGAAATTCGCACAGTGAAAGGGGCTGTCGGCTCCCTTTCAGCCGGCATTCCTCGGTCAGCTGGAAAATCTCAGTGTGATTAGAGCTGGCAGCCAATGAGCTGCCCGCTCTGATCGGGTATTCTGACAGCTGCCGGCGGCGCCGGAATACAAGGCAAACAGCGAGATTCCTCTATTGACACGCTGTTTGTGTTGATGGAGGAATTGGGTCAATTTCTTTTGTTCAGCCTGTAGGCCCCCAGCCTGTGACTGGACCGCAAAGGTTTTCCTGAGTCAGATAAGCCAACAGTAATCTTGGCCCACACCAACTGTAAAAATCAACTAGAAGAGAGGAAAAAGGGGGTAGAGGGGTGGCAGCCACGATCCCATGGAGGTGGGTCAAATAGTTGGCTGCCTCCCTTACCGTTAAGCACATAAAAAGCCCTGTATGAATTTCTTATATATTTTATATCAGGGGTGGACAAAATTATTATGGCATTCAGGAGCCAGTCTGTCTGATCCGGAGGCCAGCAAAAAAAATTTTAGGCTTCAACGCCATTGACAAGAACCACAAAATTTAGGCGCCGGCTGTAAATTTTAAAGCGCTTTGGCTACGTGGCTCCTGGGATTTGCCCTGCTTTATATGCACTGTTCAGTTTATTAGTATGCACTGACACCTGGTATAACCTTCATGATGGATGGTTAATTCTGAAATATAGGTTACATTCATTCTCGGCGTGAAGGAAATATAACTCGCCTGAACAGTGGGACCAATTTATAAGAATGGGAAGGAAGGAAGGAATGGAAGAGGTGATGCCCACAGCGACCACTGAGGCTCCATCTGTCATTATTCCACTGCAGGCTGGAGAAGTCAGGAAAACAGTTGATTGGTTGCCATTGGTGACCTCTCCTCGCTTCCCTCGCTCCAGTTATTAATTAACGAGGCTTAGTGTTTACTGCATGCTGCCTTCTCTCTCTCATATAAATAAGAATAGATCAAGTGTTTTCCCAGAGGCTGCCAGAGAAATCAGCGATACCGGCCACCAGAACAGGATTAGAAGTCCTCGCTGCAACAAAAATGCAAATGTTATGAGTTGGTAGCAAATGTCTGCGCTTTCGCAGCTGCCGGCATGATGGAGTGACTGGTGCTGCTGGAATATAAAGCAGAAGATTAGGGTAACTGGAACAAAGTAATAAAGTGATTAGAGAAGCTAGCTTCTAATGTAGCGACACATGCGGCTGTGGCCATAAAACAGACAGCGCAGCGCCTTGTGCTTCAAGTGGTACTTCATGCATGTGATGTTATGACTCTCCCAGTATATACAGTGTACTAATGTAGTGCAGGTGCTCTAGGTCATTCAGGGGGCACAAGTGAAGTAAAGATGACCTGTATGTTTCCGGACCCATTTTTTTAACTGTCTGGTCAAAAAAATAAAAAATCAGACACTCTAATATTTAATTGGTCCGCCTTTACCTTTGATTATGGCACACATTCGCCGTGGCATCATTTCAATATGCTTGACAGGGTAAGGCATAGCCGTCTTATTACCCAACCACCCGCTACTGGCTACAGCCCTAACCCATCCCTGACAAGTGCCCATATAAAAATAATAGACCACACCAGATTGGATATAAAATGGCTGTAGCAGCCGTTTATTACAAATTATCTTTAAATATATAACTTTAAGTTCAAACATTAATTGGGATGTGCTGAAGTCTTGTGCTGAAGTCTTCTTCAGCACATCCCAAAGATATTAAATGGGGTTCAGGTCTGGACTCTGTGGTGGCCAATCCATGTGTGACAATGTTGTCTCATGCTCCCTGAACCACTCTTTCACAATCTGAGCCAGATAAATCCTAGCATTGTCATCTAGGAATATGCCCAATGTGCCATCAGGGAGGAAAAAATCAACTGATGGAAAAACCAGGTCATTAAGTATATTCAGGACGTCAGCTGACTTCAATTTTTTTGGCACTAAGCATTACAGAACCTAGACCTATCATCCAGTGGAAGGTTCTTTCGTAGTTGCTCAGCTAAATCCAGGTGGTGACTTTTTGGCCAGGCAGTGTATATCACAGTTGCTCACAAATAAAGTGTATGTTGCAGCCAGTTCTAATGCATGTACTTTGTAACATTTCTGTAGTATGGGAAACTACAAGGGATGTTGAGGGCTTGTTCACACCACAACCAGTTCCAGTGCGTTCCAGTCAAAGTTAAGCTTTGAAAATGAAAGATAGAAGATGATTGGTTGCCAGGGGCAATTGCTCCAGAATCTGTCTGCTACACTTTTGATGAATTCTCCTTAATATATTTAAGCAAAGGACACATCCCTTGCCATTCCCCCTAGTTATGTGGACTTTTAAGAATGTATATGCCAAAAATGATTGATTAAACCCAGAACTGTAATTTTTTTCCCCCCATTACTTTTCCTTTAAACTGGCTTTTCAAAATAGCAAACAAGATCATTAGGAGCTAGAATAAAGTTTAAATGCAGAATAACATGTTTGGTAGGTAAATAGAACCTTTTCGTAGATATCTGTACATCAGACCAAAAGGAAGGACAAAGAAGAACGAGAGTTTGCATTCACCTAGAAATCGTGTAAATCTGGAAGGTTTACAAAGTTTTTCTTGCACAAACAAGAACATACAGAACATAAACTACAAGTTGTCACTATGCCACTGGCATACACATTTATATTTGTTGCTGTTTTATCCTCCTGGTACATCTGCCATAGACTTTAGCACTAGGCTTTTGGTTTACTTGTTTTTCCTGAAGTATATGACAACCTTTATCCTGCCTTACATAGAGAGAACATTATGCAGATAAAACTAATCAAACCTGAAAACAGAACAGTTGGTAGCTTATGCCTCCTCTGGCACTTTCAGTGCTTCCCTGTTTTCTTTTCTCCATGCCTTTGTCAGCATTTGGAGGATATAATATCCATGCATCAATGGAAAAAAAGAAAGGAAGGCCAGTCATCGACAGGGAGAGGGCAGGCAAGCTTGTAAAGGGTGACATCACCACCCAAGGGATCTGGGAGCTTGCTAATCATGGTCCTGTAGGTTACATGGTGCTTGCATGGGGCTGCCATCGAATAAAGATTTTTCAATTATGTCATCTGTACCTTTAGATCTCCATGGATGACGCAATACTAATGCATACAAAAGCTATTAATGAATTTGGAGTTCTTTATGAAGAAAAGACATATTTCACTGGAATGGGGAATTATACGTGGCAGATGTTCCGTTATTATGTTATGGTTTTGCTTGTATATAGTACAGAGTAAACAGTAATCTGCTAAACAGTTTCATGCACTGCCCTTGGCTAGCTGGAGGATTGTACTCAGTATGTGAATTATTACCAATATAGAGTATCAAGCTATAGAGTGGGATACAAACAGTGGTGGATTATGGTTCTGTGCTGCCCTAGGCAAGTGTAAACTCGGGCACCGCCACCCCCCAAGCTAATCGGTATCCGTGCATCTATATATATATAAACATATATATATAT
>NW_017306482.1:744869-773017 GCF_000935625.1 Nanorana parkeri
GTGTGTGTGTGCAGGATTATATTTTGCCGCCCCCTAGAAAGTACTGCTCTAGGCAAACACCTTGTTTGCCTCCCAGTACAAACATAAAATCATGACATCTAGGGTTTGCACACCTAGATGGTAAAAAGACATAGCAAACAATAGCTGACTGCATTATAAGCTTATTATCCACCATTATTCTACTCTCCAGCATGCCCCATTCTTCAATTCCCTGCCATTAACCTAGATTCCTGAAGCTCTCTGTTCCAAAGCTTCTGAACACTCAGGGCATGGAACCAAGTCCGCCATTCCAAATGGGTCTTCAACACATATCAATGCATGAAAAACCACACCTGCACATTTTTTTTCCGGTGCAGTGCCACACAACACAATACTCAGCGCATCTACATCTGTGTGTTGTGGTGAGCTATAGCGTGCTGTATAGGATGGGGCAATTAAGAATAAATATCAATGCCCCACAATGCACATGTGTGTTACCATGCCTTGCAGGTTTTAATGCACAATATCATGTGCGCTGTGGTGTGAACAAGCCCATATGTGTATATTAATGTCACAGGGAAATTGCCAAAGAATATCCAATCTTGTGGAAGGAAAATGTTTAACAAATGCATTGTTTTGCACATTATTGGATGATTGAAGTCAGCACAACTTCACCTCATTCAAAGCAAAGAAAAAAATCACTTTGTAAATAGAAAGTTCTTTGGGAAGCTGTGTTTTCAATTTTCTTTGCATAGGATTGGGTATTCTTTGCAAAGTAATTTTCAATCAACCTATCAGAGGAGCCGGCCTGAACATTCTTGGTCTGCAGCTAAAGACAGAATTCAGTAGCCTGGCATGGGGAGAGTCGTCCATCCACAGTGTTCAGCGTGGATGGAGGAATCTGTTTGTTTTCTTTTGTTCAGTCCGCAGGGTGTATTTGGTCAGCTATAGATTATGTCCACATTTTGATCATTATTATGGAACCTGCTCCTGAATGGAATGATGGACTAGGATGATGGGAACCATATATTTTTTAGTTAAAAATAAGAATCTTATTGAATCTCAATTTCAAAGCCAAGAAATACAAGATGGGACACGATGGAATACAATTACCTTTTTCTTTTTAAACACTGAGAAAATTCTGATGAAAGGAAAAATCAAATAGAAATAAATCACCATAATGAATGGCTGCCCAGTTCCGGTTTCCTGAGAAGCCTTATCCTTTCATACAAGGTACTCCCCTGCATCAATAACCTATATACACCTGAAGTTTTCTCTAGACTAACAATATACCCCATATCAAATTTCTGTGAATCAGTGTGCTGACTCACCGTTGGCAGCCAGTGGTGTTACCTAATATCTGAATGGTTCAGGTTTAGTGTGTGTCAGTGATCTGTGAAATGAATAATTATCACGTACTGTAAACTCTCCTCCTCACTTCCACTTGTATTACTTTCATATGCATAGCATTTTTGTGTCTTTTTCTTAGACCCCTTCATGCCAAAGGTGTGGTTTAACCCTTTACGCCTTATTTGTTTTATGAGTCTCTGATTATATAATCACTGTAATTGGCTATCACAGTCAGTGGCGACTCAGGTGGCCGCTATGGGGTACAGAGGGGTCAGCCAGGAGGAAGAACAAAGGGGTCCCCTTGGTGCCGTGCAGGCTGCCTGGGTCGCTATGGCATCGCTGGCTGTCACTGGTGGCTGTGAGGAGGAACGTGCCACTGTCCAGATCACTGACAACCTGTCAGTGATCTGTGCAGCGACGCGTTCCTCCTCACAGCTGCTGATGAGTCAGTGATAGGGGCCCGGCAGTGGCAGAGCAGAGGAAAAGGCGGGGCCCGACGGCGGTGGAGGAGGAGGAAGAGGCCAGGCCCGGCGGTGGAGGAGGCGGGGCCCGCCAGCGTCCGAGGAGGAGGCAGGGCCTGGAGGTGGAGAAGGCTGAAAGCAGATCGGGGCTGACAGGTAAGAGATGTGCAGGGGTGTGACCAGCCCACCTGAGACCCCGCAGAGTCCACCATAGAGAGTCTATGGTGGGCTCTGCAGGGTCCCTCTCAGGCGGGCTGTCTGGGCTCTCAGGTGGGCTCTGCAAGGGACATAACTAGAAATCACAGGACCCCATACAAAATTTTGCTATGGGGCCCTGTGATTTCCAGTTATGCCCCTGATCACAGTGATCTGGAGTACGTCATACTGGCTATTTTGTGACTGGGAGCTGTGTCGGTGACATAGTGCTGGGGGAGCTCAATTCAGTGGGCTTCCGAAACATAATAGTGATGCATAAATGTAGCGGCACGGAAAAAGGCCAACCTGTGTGCTGTCATATACAGTATATGCATACGACCGGCAGGGAAGGTGATAACGCTATGTTTTTTTAAAGAGATAAATAAAATGTGTCCAAATATATGAAATTTCTGTGTGCTGCGACTTATAACCAGGGCCGGATTTCCCACAAGGCCAACCAAGGCACGGCCTTGGGGCAGCAGGGAGTAGAGAGGCAGCAGGGGAATTCCTATTTCCCGACGCCTGCGACATGCAGTTTCGGGTACTGGGCGGTAAGTTGTTTTCTAGATTTAGCCCTGCTTTGGGCAAGCAAGGCTAAATGTACAGCGGGGAAGCTGCCGCTTGTGTGGTACAAGTGATCCGGCGATGTTGCCGAGATCACTTGTATGCAGCCTGCAGGTCTGCCATTCTCTAGGGGGGGAAGAACCTGGCCTTGGGGCAGCAGAGAGAGTAAATCCGGCCCTGCTTATAACAATATACCTAGCAGAATATTAAATTGATAGCGCAAAAGAAAGCAAATGTGACAAGATAATATATTTATTAAAAGATTACTATGTGATACAGTGAGAAACATTTCCTATAAACATAAACACAGTCATAGTCAAGCTTTTAGATTGTAAGCTCTCTCAAGCAGGACCATCCTTGCATTGTATTGTAAATATATTGGGTCCCTTTATTGTGTGAAGTGCTGAGCAAACTGATCCTGAATAATAATAATTTTATACAACAATGAGATAATCTTATAATCCAGAAAACACAAGACTCCCAACCAAAGATAAACAATTTCTACTTTGTGCTGCCATAAAATAGCAGTTTTAGAAACAACATGCTTCTCACCTGATCTACACGTGTTTCTCCTTAAAAGCAATGAGACTCACTCAACAGATGCAATGTAACCTCTAATATGATAGGAGGCCCACAAGTGCTTGCATGTATCATGGATTGATCATCCATCTTCTCTCCTTCTCCAATTGTCAAAATCTCTCAATATCCCGAAAGTAACCTTTCACCACTGCACCTAGGCAGGCTTTACCCCACTCTCACTAATGCAGGTGTGGGATGCTTCTCTCATTTAGTACTATGTCTGTGCGCATACCCACCCCATGTCTGCATGGCAGCTCCCCAAATTTCAACAATGCACCTGTAAAACCCCCAAAACTCTCACCCAGTGCCTGCATGCCCCCTCCATTCCCACTATTGTACCCAGCGCTATCCCTATACTGAGGTAGCTTGTGGCGGTTGCTTCAGAGGGCATCTCATTAGGTCATGTGGGCGCCCCCCCTCTTTCCAGCCAGAGGGTTCCAGGTTGTTAAGAGGTCTTGGCAACCTGTGACACTCTGGCCAGCGTCAGCGACCACAACCATCACTGGTTGTGGGGGCTGATCAGGATGCTTTGGGTGGTGCGCTGCCCACATCCTGGCAATGAGTGACGTCAGTGAACTGGATGGGATGTCAGACAGAGCTACTGTACATTTCCGCCCATCTTCCTGGTAACGTGTATGGCCAGCAGCCCCAGCACCCTCCTCTATCCGCCCCCCGGCTTCAGGTAGCAAAAACTGTAGGAATGCACCTGCTTCCACCGGCACTCTGGTCCACCAGCTCTCACTACCACTCAGCTCTCAACATCATCTGTACACATCCCATTTCACAACCACACACCACCACTACATCACATCTGCACACCTCCCGCTTCACCACCATGCCTGCATCCCCCAACTCTCACCCCTGTGCTATACCCTCCTATGACAACTGCAACTACACATGCCTCTGACTTCCCTTACCCCATGTCTGCACAAGCCACCACCTTCTCAGCACTTTACCTCTCCACTCACCAATGTGCTTTCACTACCACCACTGCCTGTAGGCCCATCTCGTCTCACCTCATGCCAGCAAAAACACACTGCACCTGCACACCCCCCTCACTATCACAGTCGTGCACCCCCCTTCAACACTGACCATGAACCCCCTTTCTCTCGCACATAACAGAAATACCAGGTAGAAAAAGCTTCTTTAATTGTGCTAATTAAAATGTCCTCCCGCTTCTGACTTACCAGACCAGGAACATATTGACATCATCCCTGCTTGACACATTTCGCCATCAATGGCTTTCTCAAGAACAAACAGGGTGGACATTAGTAATTTCCTCATACATTTTACTACATGTTGGCCATAAGGATGAACTCGAAGAAGCATCTCTTTGCCCATGTTAAAGTGAACTCAGACTGTACTGTCTTCCAATGTCTCATGCTGCAATTCCATCCATCTGTATTCCTCCCATGGGCAGCCACACCCTACCCGGGACAGCATAGAACATGCCATCTGGGATTTAAGACGTGAGCTAGATATGTTTTTGCAACGTAAGCCTCATTTGCTTTTTATTCACTCATGCTGGCTCTATGTTTACAAGCCTGAACGTTTTGCAGCACTGACCAGCGGCCTCACATGCAAGGTGACGAGTACCTTCTTGGCAGCTCGTTTGTCAATGTAACAAATGTAAAATCCATTCATGCTGTAAAAAAATCCTTCCCAATAAAAGTGTATTGAAGTCACTAAAAGCCACGTCTAAACACTCAGGCATTTTGTGTTCTGGCCAAATACTGGGCTATAAACATTAAAGGGAAAAGTGTGAATTTACTGGGGTAGCTAAAGCAGAATTCAACACAACCCAATTAGGATTTCAGAGAAACTACGACTGTTTATGTGAAATTATATTGTTTATTTTATTCCTCTTGGGGTCCCATGCGGAGAATGTACAATGTACGACTATACTCCTGGCCCAAACCAACTCTTGTAATTCTCATATTCACACCCCATTTCATGGTCCCCGCTGCTTTTCTTTATTACCTTGCCTTACTTTGCTGGTTGTTTGGATTGGCAGGATAACACATTGAGGTGCCAGTCCCACATTGGCACTGGCAATGGGCAGAGAAGGGCCTTCAAATATGTTATTAAGGCTGAACTCTGCGATGAGCAAACATTGCCCAAATACAAGAGCTGTGGTTTATTCCTACAGTGGAAGCAGCATGGTAGGTCTATTTATGTGATGACCGCTCATTCCTGCAATGAGTTATAACAAATGATATCCCATATTGTCCTTTCTCTGTATAACATCTCTCTTACACACTGGAGCACTGGCGTTAGGTCCCACCTCAAGTGCTTCTCAATGGAGAGAATTACAGTACAGGAACTCAGTATCTAGTAATGTCAGAAAATAGTCCTGCCAAGAAACTGTTGAAAACGTAGGTCAAAGAGGCTTCTTATTCCCCTGTTTTTCCTCATCAGTAGAAACATTAATCACATATAAGATCAGGGGTGTCCCCACAGTATTTGCCCCACCTGAGGGCAGGGGGGTGTTTTTTGGGTTGCTGGTGCCGAATGTTATGGGGGGGTCCAGCTCTGTCCGGCGTCCCACCCAGCTCACTGACATCACTGGTTTCCAGGAGCTGTGCAGGACGCCAGCCAGAGCGTCCCGCTCAGCTCTTGGCAACCAGTGATGTCAGTGAGCTGGGCGGGACGCCGGCCAGCGCGATAAAAGTTGGTAAGTGCTTTAACCAGGTTTGGACAAATAAGACAAAAAAATGTTCTATGTTAGAAAGGGGATCCTTGTAAATGGGTGCTGATTGGGGCACAGGCATGAAAGTCCGGTCCTGCCTATGCACTATTCCCATGTACATATACATAACACCCCAATGCAATGTTCAGAATCAGTAATATATTAAATGGAAAAGTCTAATGGAATGTCCCCCTGTGCACTGTTTGCCATCACTAGCCCAGGGTGGCACTAGTCTCCAAAATGGGCAATTGAAGTCTTGTATATCTCAATAATCCAAATTATGTTTAAAATCCTTTCGGTTGACCGTAGTTTAAAGAGGGAAGAAATATTTAATTTCACGTACAGCTATAGCTCTTCTATTTCAAATATTCCTTACATGTGAAGAGTATGCAAGTGTGTGTACAGCTGTCAGCTACAGATGATCTATCTAGTCCCATCCCTTACTATTCAATAATTAGCTGACCCAAACACTCTATCCATCCCAGACTCCAATTTTAGAATATATCCGGGCAGCTATTAAGAGAAGAAGTGTCCGCCCGAATAGTAGAATGTTAGGGCCACGGGTGGAATGTGAACGGAGAAGTTGCCCTGAGGGACTGTCACTCCTTTCAGTCATGTCTTAAATTATCTGACATATCTGACCACATCCCTGAGATTTTGTATATAATATTAGGGAGAGAGGCAAAAATATGGGACATTTTAGGTAGGGATGCACCGGTTTTGGGGTCTCATGTACGAGTACCTTTCAGTACTCGTCGTTACCGAGTACCGATACCGATGCTTCCGCTGACAATCTGGTTGCCCGAGAAGCCGACTCCACATTGTCTGGCCGGCTTGATTGTGCTTGGCAGGGAAACCGGCTTCCCAGCTAATCACCATCGAGCCGGCTTCCCATCCAATCAGGAAGCCGGGAGGCAGGTCATTACTCGCCGCTCAGCTTCTTGATCGCACTGGAAGCTGGCTCCATGTTCCCCTTCCTCTGACCAGAAGTTCCGGCATTGGGGAAGGTATCGGAACATTTGGGCAAGTACGAGTACTCGCCCAAATACTCAGTATCTGCACCGATACCGATACTATATAGGGTGCATACCTAATTTTAGGTGTTGTGATAGTTAACAATTTAAAGAAGTAGTACTGTTAAACCTTTTATTAACCCTTGCAGTAGAGATACTCCTGTACTGCAAGGGTTAACTGCTCATTTTTGTCTAGGTGTTAAAATAAAAAAGTTTTACTTACCCAAACTTCAGAGCCAGCCGGCTGTCACAGCGCTTTCTCCAGCCTGTCTTCTCCTACACTACAAATATGGTATGTCCCTCAGTGTCCTCACTTCCTACACACAGTTTACTGGACATGATGACTCGAGTATCCTTGGACCGCTGCAGCTGAGGTGGAGTTTAGGTGGAAGGGACCAGTCTAAGAGCAAGTCGGGTCTGAGGATTGGGTGAATATAACCTTTTTTTTATTTTAGCACCTAGATGAAAATGAGCACTTAGTGGGTAACCCAACTGCAAGGGTTAATAAACGTTTTGCCCAGAGTTCTGCTTTAAGTGTCGATTAAATCCCAAACAAGTACGCATTTCTTGGTGATTCAGCATAAAAAAATGACAAACATATACGCACAAATGTTTAAAAATAGGGCCTCAAGCATCACTTAGGGCTTCATGTATAAAACGTCTGCCCGGCGTCAAGCCTGGTGAATGCTGTTTGTGCGGCAATAGTGCCCCTAGATGGCGCTGATGGGTATAGGAAATTCCCATACCCATCAGCGCCATCTAAAGCTGGCCATACACCTATAGATATTCTGCAGATTTTCTATGGTCAGATGGAAAAAGATTCCTCCATCTACGCTAAACTGTGTGGATGGAGGAATCTCCCACTGGGCCAAGCTTCAGTATCTTGTTAGTCAGCCCCGCTGGCTCTCAAAATACCTGAACAATGCCAGCATCCAATCAGGTTGTTCAGGTATTTTGACAGCCAGCGGGGCCGACTAGCAAGATACTGAAGCTTGGCCCAGCGGGAGATTCCTCATACCACACACTTTAGTGTAGATGGAAGAATCTGTTGCACATTTTCCATCTGACCATAGAAAATCTGCAGCTAATCTATAGGTGTATGGCCAGCTTTAGGGTGCTAGAGGGTATACTATAGCAGTGATATCTCCACTGCATTCCTTACCGGTAGGCCCCTTCTTGTAGATTAGTTGGGTGCTGGAACAATCAGTGGATGGCACCACGACATACACTAGGAAATATGTTGTCCACATACCATTCAACTTTAGATTGTTGTCTTTATTGATATTCTTGCAGCATAATGTGAAAATGCAACATTTTGGGACCATGCAGAGTCCCTTCATCAGGCAAAATGTGACTGAAGGCTATACCATGGGTCCTGCATTGTACATGAAGACATCAGCGGGCTTCTACTGCCAGGGAAATAGGCTACGGGTTTTGGAGCCTGTGGGAAGGAAACATAAATTTAAGTCCTTTACACAGCTACACCTGACATTTCTACCCTACCCCTGACTCCATCCATGGATGGGGGGGTTAATTTCGGTTACTCTCTTTCATTCAGCCCGTGGGGTGAATGAGAGCAAAATCTAGCCACATATGGCTTGGTTTATTTAAAGTGATAAATCGGCCGCCGACCTTTTCAAACCAGTCTCAGTTGGCTCCACGGGATTGGGCGAATAGACACTAGACTGTCTCAAATTCTTTGCTATATGGGAGATTGAAGAACTTGATAAACTAACGTCATTTGCATTAGATGGATTTTCTTGATAAATCTCTCTCACAGAGTGTTTCAATTAAAACCAGTTGCAAAGATGCAAAGATCATTATCAAAATCCTCTCTGCATTGGCCCCAAAACTATTAAGCTCTCTCTGGCCGGCATTGGTAAACACATCATGACAAGCGTTGTTTAAAAAGCAGCTAAGTGTGACTGCTCTGCCAGTGAGCTGAGGTTAGAATGCACTCCCACCCGAGCCCTGCTGGTAGAGCCTGAATAAAGCTCTTTGGAGTGGAGTCTACATGGCACATCTGCTGCTCAGCTGTGGTGGTGTAAAGGGGGTGCCAGAGGGCCGAGCCAGATGGCAATGTGCATGTGGCTACATAAAAGAGACGTGCCTGGGAGAACGCTAAAAGGTGATGCCGCTAGGTGCATCTTCCAGCAAAGGAACTATAAGGACAAAGAAAATTCATGATGTCTTCTCTGAGCAGCGTGATGCATTTTATGCCAATTCCTGCAGAGAAATGAATAGGGTGGGGCATACATGACATCCAAATGGCATATTTCCCTCTACAGCTGGGAGCTCAGCAGCTGTCACTTACTATAGACCAAGTCAGATGCATTAACCCTCTGCTACCAAAAAGTGTTCGTGGGGCTATTGCATTCTGCTAGAGGCAGATGTACCACTGCCCGCATACCTGAACAGTGACTGCAGCTGATTGCATGCCTATAAAACTGTTGTGACCACAATTTCTGTAATGCATCGAATGTGTTTCTTATATATGTTTTATTTATTGTTAAAATGTAATAAAATCAGATTATACAAAAAAATCCATGGCTTTAAAATCATATATGGATTCTTGCAGATCCAACCATGACTGGTTCTCTTTAAAGTGGTCTTTGCTGAACTAAAGTGTGTCTCTACCCTTTTCATTCTGCAATACAGAGCAATCACATAATAAAATAATAAATGTAAAAATGATATCCCTCGTCTTATTCTCAGTGTGCCTGCCATGGGCTATAGAAATACTGTATTTATTTGTATTCAGAATGTTCAAATGCTGCTTCTTATTATGAGATCTGCTTTCAGTTACTGTCACCTGTGTAATAAATGTTCATACAGACACACCAGTCAGCGCGCCTCATTCTGAAAAATGTTTGAATTAAAACCTGTCTGCCTTAGTTCTCAAAACCTAGATATAAGAAGACTGTTGACTATTCATTTGCCATGTTGGTTTATTGAGTACTTGCTGCTAACTCCCATAGGGAAATGGCTGGGGTTGTATAATAGTTTCCAACAGAGATAATCCTGTGTAGGGTGAGGTTTTCTATTCTCCTCCCTTCTGTGTCCTTTACAGGGGCATCTCTATAATGAGGTAGCCAAAAGCTATTGCCTAAGGCAGCATCTCTTTGGGTCATTTTGGGGGGCAGCAGGCAGAGCGGCATGGTCGCCCTGCTGCACAATGTTTGCAGTGTGCTTGCCACCCCCTTTTTGGCCAGACTGTCCCAGATTGCTGAGAGCCAGGCGGGAAGATGTATAAGGGCCACACACATCTCCCCACCCAGCTCTTAGCAACCTGGGACGCTCTTGCTTCATTGTGCATCACAGTGACATCACTGGTTGTCAGGAGCCAGCTAGAGCGTCCCAAGTTGCTAAGAGCTGGGTAGGGAAACGCAGAGCCCTTGCACATCTTCCCTCTTAGCAGCATCACTCATTGCAGCATCTTAGCAGCATCACTCTCTACCAGCACCCCCTACCCACCACTGATTGTGCACCATCCAGCAGCAATCTACGCCTACAAGCAAACTTTTAAATAGGGATGTTCAGATACCTGTTCTGATACTTGGCATTTTCACGGGAAATACCAGGGTTGCAGCGTTTGCAGCTGGGACTGAGCCACTGTCCTGAAATCATTAGTCTGTATTGTTTTAGAAAAACAATGTAAAAAAATAATAATAAAGGTATCAGTAATTGTTATCTGTGAGTACTTGGACAAGTATCGGTACTTGTACTTGGTCTGGAAAAAATTGAAGTATACCCATGGATGGGAAGGAGAATCTGCAGGGGCCTGAGCATTGCACCACGATCCACTGATCATGGTTGCAGTGCTTTACTGGCTCCCATGCAAAAAATACTAAATATAAATTTTGCATTGATACATTTTTTTCTAAAAGGTGGAATTTCCCTTTAATACACTTGTAATGGTAAACACCTATGACCTATGCAAACCTAATCCTGAGTCTGGAATGCTGGCTGGAAGTCCTATGATGGGACACAAGTCACACTCCTGTTGGCCACATGTCACACTCCTGTTGACATGGCCTCAAGTAGAAGTAGGCTGACCATATTTCTTTGAGCCAAAAGAGGGACATTGGTATAGCAAAACCGGGACAGTTGGACTTGATGGACTAATGTCTTTATTCAACCTCAAATACTATGTAATATTCCGTACTCATGAAAAAGTGAGATGATAACGAAGGTTTTATGACAATACAGTGGATGTGTGCAGCATAAAGTTTTGGACAAACTGGATTAATTATTATGCTGTTTCGGATTTGGAGGCAACGAGCCTCCAAATTCAAAACTGCACATTGAAGAAAAAAAATGTGAGGCAACCATATTGGAAGCCGGCGCGTCCATACGCACACATTCACTTATAGAAACACTGGGCGCCGCCATCTTGATGCACCCAAGAGGATGGCTTGACTTCTTACGTGACGTCAGATACACCAAGATGGCGGCACCCATAAAATGAATTACTATATGGGGGCGTGGCGAGCTGCCGAGTAAGATGGCCGCGATCTGAGGGAGCTCCGCAACACCCGGTCCCCTACGAGCAATCATCGGCAACCAAACTCACCCAGCACAACACCGGATCACTCGTCTCGTCTTCCTGACCCCCTGAAACACCCGGGGCAGCGTAATGAGACACAGTAAGCGGCAGAAGGACGCGAGAAAGCAGCAGACACCCAGACGCGGTACACCCAAGATGGCGGGCACGCGTGCCAACCCCGATGTGTCTGCGTCCCCACTGCTTCTCTTGGACGCCCATGACTCGTCCTCGCTGGACAGCCTCCCCCTTACACAGGGAGACGACCTGGAAGACGACAGGGAAGCCAGAGACACCGCTCTGCTAAAAAAATTTCAGGCCAATATGTGAAAACCATATCTACTGAAACCTATGTGTACTGTCTACGCTATTTGTGGAAATTTAATAAAACTTTTGTTACAAAAAAAAATGAATTACTATATGCCCGAATATATAGTAATTTGTATATTCGGGTATATAGTAATTTGCTTGAAACAGAAAGAAATTGGTTGATTTGGCAGTTCGTCCGAATCCAAATACACATCTCAACAATTATTCTTCAGTAACAGAACCCATACAATGCAGTACATTCTTTCTGCACCTTTCCCCCTTCCTATACTGCCTCATATCCTTACATTATGTGAGTCTGAGAAGCAGAGAACTATGCCATTAACCTTGAGATTTCTTAACACTCTGGAGCACTGCCCTGCTGAGATAAAAGCTTTGCTATTGATCATATAAAATGGCTGCCTAAAGTCCCCACCAGTGCTTATTCTTTCTCCATAGCACCAATGACTGGGTGGAAGTTATGGATAGATCAGAGTGCCCTCTGTGCGCCTATACGTAACTTCCTCCCAGTCAGTGCTGCCTGTGAAGGAAGAATGATCGCCGACTTCTTAGGAGTGTGCTCTGTGCGCCTCTTTAATGAGACCGTCTGGCTGCATGGATGTAGAAGTTGAGGCCAGCCGCAGTTGCAGTCGTCCTAACATTTAAATCAATGCGGCCTGTCTCATTAAGGAGGCGCACAGACTCTGAGTGCACTCCCAAGAAGAAAAATGAGCCAAAATTGATTTTTTAAAAGAAACGACGAGGCGGGGGACAAATTAAGAAATAACGGTATTGTCCCGGTTAAACCGGGACATATGGTCAGCCTAAGTAGAAGACTACAACTTGTGATTTGCTCGTGCTGCGTCAGTGATTAAGTGTTCATGACAAGACAGCGTTACAATAGAAGGCAAGTGTGATGTAAACATAAAGAGGATTAACGACTAAGAGCGAGAGGTCATGCAAACATTTCCTCAGACTTCCCCGTCACAGAATAAATAACTATAGCATGAAACAGACCACATGGTGACATTAAAAGCAAAGGACGGCAAGTTAGACATTTACTGTCACATCCAAAGCATATGAAGCAAACAGCTCTCACTTGCTTCAGATACTGTAAAGCAATTCTCTTATTAAATCATATTTACTTTATCATGTCATTAGCGATCCTCACAGTGACCTGCCACATTTACTGCTGCACTCTCCATGAATGACCCCATAATCTGCAATGATGCTTCCAATCTGAGGGGCCATTTCAAACCTCCCTGGAGGCCATAACAAGAACCCCCAGCTGTCAGAAGCTCTTATTGCGCACACAGAGGTTCCAGCTAGAAAAGCAAAGAAAGTGAATCAAAGAATCCCAGAAATAAGAAGATAGGTCACCAGCACTTGAGGACGGGACCCTGCGCAGCCCCGAAACTTTGGCATTTGTGAGCTATATGATGTTATTTGCAATAAACAATACTTTCTTTGTGTTTTTGAGTGCTGGTGATCTATCTTCACATCTCTGAGGTTCTGCACAGTACCATCCAAGGCAGTCAGTTAGAGCACCTTTCTTATCTACATTGGTTATAACGCTGTATGGTTCGCAGCAGGCACTTTCAACAATTTATGGATCACAGAACCCCACGTGAGTTGAATTCATGCATTGGTGAGTGCTGCCGCAGGTTTTTGCTACTCTAGTGACTCTTTTGATAACACGCACATTTTTGTCTGCCTCTCTTTGTCATGGAGATCCCTGCCTATTTATGAGCAGCCTTACTCAGAGCCAAAACATCTGCATGGCAATCTAGGCAGGAACCTAGGGCCAGGTGGAGGTCCAAGGGGCTCCGCTACAACTTTCATGCTCCTGCAGTAAACCAGAGGATGGTACAATAGGTTGTGAACCTGCATGTCACTTCACAAGGGAGGATACACTTGCAGGCAGTTAAATGCCTCATTTATAACGGAGAGCAGACTTTGCTATCTGCTCTGTTACACTGCATTCATAAAATCCAGGCCACAGAGTGTAACTCTTCCTGCCTAATGTAGCAAAGAGATGTGATTGGATGAGGCGGGAGAGTTGGTCATGCAACTTTGGTAGACTCTCCTCACGGCTCTTCTAATTTTTTTTTTGTTTGCAAGCAGCTTTTATATATGTTTACTACATTTTTATTATAGATGTGCAGTTTAAGCAGTTTTTTTGCATTTAACTTGCATTCAAATGCATTGCATTTTAATGAGGCCCTTACTATCTGATTGAGAGCGGCCATGCCAGTACAGATAATGATACGGTTGCTGCTTCTCTGTACATGCCTTAACAACATGGATGGGGAGCCAACATTGCTACCTTGCCTAGAGCCCCAATCTGCTTTAATCCATCTTTGTCAGGAAGTACAGAATTAAATGAATTCACTGGATCCAGCACAACTGATGATAAGTATGATGGTATGAAGCATGGCGTTGGCCCAACGCAAACATCTTTTGATTTTGAAGAAAAATGTCACTCTTTGAATAACAGACGAGGTACAATCTGAACCAGCCTTTCTTAAACTCTTCAACACAGTGGCACCCTTAAAATAACCTTCAGGTCTTAGGGAACCCCTGCTAATAATTATTATATATACAGCTCATAAGACATTGAAGAGTAGGTTGTACATATAAAAATAAGGAATGTGGCATACTTAGCATATCTGACACCCTGGTCTGCTCTATACGACCTTAATATTTTCAGTAATAATGAAATGAAGAAGTATTAATAATGGCCAGAAATTAAATGCAGGCAGTGAAAATTGTAGTTGATGGTCAGTGGAAAGTGACCCCTTACATTAGTAGTGATAGGAGGTATGTCTCCTTACATTGGCGGACAGCAAAGGGCCCTAGTACAGCAGTGGTCAATGAGAAGAAGTCTCCTTATGTTTATGGTCATTGGAAAGTGACCCCTTACATTATTGGTCATAGCAGAAAAGCCTCCTTACATTGGTGGATAGCAAAGGGCCCAAGTATACTGGTGATCAATGAGAAGAACTCCCCTTACATTGGTGGCCAGTGGAAAGTGACCCTTTACATTAATGGTCATAGGAAAAAAAGCCTCCTTACATTGGCAGAGAGAAAAGAGGCCCTGGTACAATGTTGGTCAATGAGAAGAACTCTTTTTACATTTATGGTCAGTGGAAAGTGACCTCTTACATTAATGGTCATAGGAGAAAAGCCTCCTTACATTGGCAGAGAGCAAAGAGGCCATAGTACACCAATGGTCAATGAGAAGAACTCTCCTTACATTGGTGGCCAGTGGAAAGAATGCTCCCCTTACATTAAATGGTCATAGCAGAAAAGTCTCGTTACATTGGCAGAGAGCAAAGAGGTCCTAGTACACCAGTGGTCAATGAGAAGAACTATCCTTACATTGGTGGTCAGTGGAAAGAATGCTCCCCTTACAGATTCATAAAAAGATCATTGGTGTAATTGGTAGTTTATCTAAGAAGCAGAAATTGTTTACCCCAAGAAACCCCAGCAACTTCTGGAGGAACCCTAGGGATCCACTGAAGCAGAAAGGCTTGAGAAAAGCTGGTTTGGAGCATTCAAAAATATTTGTGTATTACCCAAACTACAAATAATCTGCCATTGAATATACACAGGGAAAGCCTAAATGTATCATTCTAAAGTATTATGAACGGTATATTCTGTATATATTAAAATTCCATTATTGTTCTGTTTCAAGATCCTCTGTGAAACCGCTGTGCCGTAAATTTCTTTTGGATTCTTGTCATCACCACTTAATGTGACATCCTAGATTGAAAGAGAGTAATCATTAGCCACTATTGATCATACAGGTGCTCTTTACCTTTGGAAGCAACTCTTCCCAATGCTTGTGTTTTGTAACCACATTAAAGGAGAACTCCAGAGACTTGCAGAATGTCAGGTTATATGCACTTTTGTTAGTAGGAGCTGCAGGGATGCCTGCACAGAAGGCTGCAAATCAACTCTCAAGAGGTACGCAGCTTTGCAATTTACTTTCTTTAGGTTGGGTCTTTAATGTGCATTGTTTGCAAATACTTGTTTGTGTCCACAACAGAAGCCAGACATTGCCGGGCAAAGCTTCTTTCCAAGACTGCATGCATAGAAGGAATGCACAATTTATATCTTTAAAAAATAAGGCAACTGGACCTGCTGTATTTTTCTTGAAGACAGTTAGCTGGTCATCCAACTAGTTTTCTCAGTTTAGAATCCATAATTCTGAATTGAGAAAGCTAGTTGGATGACCAGCGAAATGTCTTCAAGAAAAATACAGCAAGTCCAGTTGTCTAGATTGATTTTTTACAGATATACCTTGACCAGGAGGAACGAGACAATTCATAGTTTAGCTATTTATTTAAAGTAGTATTAAACTCTCAAACTTTTTGTCAATAATGAATCCGGATCAAACAAATATACATCGCCCAGCAAAGTATTTATTTAAATTTTTTTCCCCAAGCACTTACAGTTATCATATTTGAGAACAGCTTTAACTCTCTCAGCTCGGCTTCCCCGAACTTCATGTCCAGTAACAGAACACAAGGGACAGAGCAGTCTCCAGGAGATGTCCATCTAGTAGCTTGGAGAAGGAATGGGAAAGGAGCGGCAATCAGAGTGGGTTGCCTTGCTGTTCTTATGTGTTTGTGGAGACACAGACAACTTACTGGCACACAAGGCCACCAATGTAATCCAGGGTCAATCACGACCCCTCAATAGGACCCTGCAAGGCGAAGGGAGCCCTCCTTAAACAAAAAATCAGAGCCAGTGCTCAGGGGACCCGCTGATTCTGCAGGAGACTAACAATTTTAAACATCAGGGAGCAGCATCCATTGTAAGTGATTTAATACACATTTGAGATAGGTCAAAACCCCTTTGACTTTAATATCACTTTAAGACTGAACTGTGGGAGTATATTGAATTATTAATCACTTGAATTTGTTTTTGGAGGCAGCAAATGCAGGAAAAATAGCACTCCATATTTTGGGGGGCTGTAGAAGGAAAGGGAACCTGTCCTGGATGCTGTCCTGCTCCTGTGGATTTCAGGCAAAAAGTTAGTCATGACACCCAATGCGGTCCCACCAATCACTGACCATTCCCCTTCAACAATGATAAGCTTACCCTATGCCGTGGGGTTTGGTGACTTCAGTATCCAATCACTGCTGCAGCACATAATTAAAAACATGCTCATAACCTAATAATATCTAATTTCATTGGTAATTTTTTATCCTGCCAGGAGTTCCCCTATAAGTGGCATTCAGTGCAGATGCCTAGTGGCAGGCAAACAAGGGAATCAGGTAAGTAAAAACTGAACTTGGTGCTTTGAGGAACAGATTGCAATGTTAAGCATACACCGGTAAATCTTGCATCCCATATGTTGAAAGCTTCGATATTTGGCTATTCTCCAAATGATCACAGTGTACCGCATAGACAAATGTTCTGCTTCTGCCAATTTCTCATCAAAGTAACAAGGAATGAAGGCGGCACAGAAAATTATATACAGCTATTTCGTTTCCAGATGACAGATTATTATGCAAGTGAATAAACACAGAAGAAAATTTTCTTAGCTTAAAAATATTGGTTTAAAACTCGAGGTAATGTACTAATGTCATTGGGCAACTGTAAGCATGTATTTCTATGACAGGTCACATTTGCATTTAGGTGCAACAATCATCCAGTTTTGTAAATAAATTGCCAAATAAAAGATTAAATTAAATTTAAAAAAACTGGTCACACTGCAATAATCACCTTTAATCCAGAGCTGTCCTTCACATAACTTTTTTTTGTCACCAGACATCTGAGGGCTCGTGCAGACTTTGGCGATATCGGGACGGGCATTTGTGCTCGATTGCACACAGCAGTTGCTGTGCAGCCCCATTCTTTGCAATGTGGTTACATGTACCTTTTTTCGCAACATGCGACTGCGGTTTTTTCAACCGTGATTGTGCGTGATTGCACATGTGGAATTGTGGCGGGAAACCGCACAATCTGCCTGCCGCAACTGGGGTGCCATTAGAAAATAATGTCACCGCCAGCGCGATCAGCGCTGGTGTTCTGACTCTGTGACGGCGCGTCCATCTGCGCGGTTTAATGCACGATTGCCGCATGGTCATGGTGTGAACCTGGCCTTAGTCTTCAGGGTTAAAGGCCGGCCAGCATCATTCAACCCACTTCCTCTGAGTCAAGGCTGTCATGGCCCCCAGCCTGTGACTGGACGGAGAATGAGAAGAAGCACAGTGATGAGCTCAGCGAGTAATCTCTTCCCAACAGTAAAAGTTTAATCCCAGCCAATGGGTAGAGACGCACCTGAAGAGTGCTCAAGTATGTAACAAAAATGGTGGTGATGGGGGGATTGGTTGAGAGCCGACCACTGACCATCAGTGCTTGGGGGTTATTATTCGAGCTTGCCAATGACCACCAATAATGGAGGGATATTATTACAGCCTACCAATGACCACCAATAATAGAGGGATATTATTACAGCCTGCCAATGGCCACCATTGCTGGAGCTATATTATTACAGCCTGCCAATGGCCACCAATGCTGGAGCGATATTATTACTGCCTGCCAATGGCCACCAATGCTGGAGCGATATTATTACAGCCTGCCAATGGCCACCAATGCTGGAGCGATATTATTACAGGCTGCCAATGGCCACCATTGCTGGAACGATATTTTTACAGCCTTCCGGTGACCTGGGAGGGGTTATTATTACAGGCTGCACTGACCCCCAAAATCTACACCAGAGCAGTAAAGCCCCATAGACATTTATGCAGTTCATCTGCGTCTCAGGGGACAGAGGTAGATAAGCCTCACAGAAGTCTATGGAGCTATGCTGTGCAGGCATGGAGATAAAGGTCTTCGGCACCTGATGTACAGAAAAACAGGATGCCACTGATGCATGATCTCGGTAAGTAAGTATGCATCTGTGGAGGGGTAGGGTGGGATGTGTTACTTTGAAGGGGGAGGATAGTGGGCAAAAAGAATAAGTTCCCTTTGTCTGAAAATGCACTTATTCTTTAAAATCATGTATAGCAAGGTTCTCAGTAGTGGTACTTTCATAGGTGGGCAGGACAAAGAGACCCAAACTTCAAGGAAAGAAACACATACATCTTTTATGATACAGAGAAACAAAGCTTTTCTCTTCTCACACAGTAACTGTCTGTTCAGAAGGGATTATGGCTTGTAATGAATACACAGCAAGGGTAGTGAGTGTGAAAGTGATGGATTATTGTTACTGTTGATTTAGCTGCCTTAGAAGGATAATACCCGGGTTAGAACAACCGGCTACTTTATCAGCAGTTATATACTGTATCGTCTACATATTAATTCTAGGAGAACTTTACAAAAACCTAATATAGAATTCACTTTATGAAAATATATATCATTATCTACTAAGAGTAGTTATCAAAACTGACAAGGGTTCCTGTTACCAGTGCAAAGCTCTCTAACTCCTGTTTAACCCTTGGGGCCCTTTGCTGGTGTCTTGAATCCTCAGCTTCAAACGATGGATTGAAGACTTGCTGCTACCCCTCCTCCACTCTAACTCTCTATTGCCAGCGAGCAGAGATGCGCAGTATCATGTTGCGTTTCTACATGCTCAAACTATTAATTTGCAAAGTACAGAGCCACATGATTACCGCCTTGCTGAAATGGGAAGGAATTTTGTAAGTTTGTTTGGAGAGTGGCTGAAATTTAATTCACTTTGCAAAATACATCTCTGACAGCGGAGAAAAAGGTAAGCTTGTGGCCCTGCGGTAAAGATACCGCCTTTTGAAGGCAGCAGGCTGTACGCCTTTCTTGAATTTCTCCAAGAAAGCAGGAAAAGGGAGGCTGAGAAAACAGACACAAGGTTATGAGATCTCTGCGTGGCCCATGCTGGCGCGGCCACTGTTTATATAACCCCATTACTGCTGTGCCTTCCTTCAACAAGTGGGTTAATGCACTGTACTCTGTACTTAACTGAGTCCAGGTAAATTCATAGCTTTAAATTAACTACTGAGACAAAAATGACTAAGGAACTAAAGAGCTACACTTTCAAAGAGCAGAGGTTTCTGATTTCAACAAGCACAACCTGCTCCAAACTGCATATGTACAAGAACCAAATCCAGATATTCCAAATGCAGCACTAGAAATGTACATGGCCATCCAAAAGTTGGGTAGAAGCTGTTGGGTTGAATCACCTCTCATTGGTTTCTTGGGGCCTCCAGTTCCATATTCTGCCTACCACAGGTTCTGATCTGTCAACCGCCATGAAGAGGTCCATCAGCTGCATGTCACACCTGATGGACCTCTATATCTCTTTAAAACAAATGAAGGACCCTGCAATAAGAGTCCCTCACATTATACCTGCAGGAGGAGGGCAGAGCAGGAAGCTTAGGTGCAGAAATGTCACCAACTAGAATAAAGGAAACTGGTGGGAGATTTCATTTGCCAGTAATTTGCAAGTATGCAACCAAAATTGCCATTTATTTATTTTGGGTGACCAGACCTTTCAATACAATTTTACCATTGGCTCAACTCCACCACAGCCATCATGGAGACTGTGGGTCCTTCCATGAGTACAGACATGCCCAGCTAACAGAACAAAGAGTAATTCTGTTTTACTAACTCTATAGATTCTGTACATTTTGATTAGGTATACAGCAAACCATGGAATAAGTACCACTTGCCAGGGGATGACTGGAAACCTTTGGCCTGGGGGGCAACTACAACCAAGTGGTCTTTTCATGGTAGGGACAGATTTGTGTGGTTTAAAGAAAGTGTGCCAAGCAAGGTATGCTGCCATGGGATTACAGTGATTGGTGAGCATGGTGAAAGGTGGGTGTTTTGAAATTACATCATTTATTGTGATGTTTTATTAAGTCAGTGCTGATGGACTTCTCTCTGCCAGATGCAGTAATTGCAGGACTCAGCAAGGAGCAGGTAGTTATACCAGTCCAACATGTGTCACTGACTGTGGGTCCCACGTCTGAATTCTGAAATATTCTGAATTCAGAAGCACAATGTTTCCTATTACTACTAGCTTGGCAGGTAAATGGCCCTCAACCCTTCCAGTCCTCCCCTGCCCCTCGCAGAGTACTCTTCTGATAGTGTTGGTATAGCAAGTATGACAGTGCTGTGCTTGGTCACAGAGTAAGAATGTCTAGAGGGCACCCAGGGTTCTCACCCATAAAAATTGAGAGGCTCCAGGAGGCATATTGCAAGGAGCTGCAAGGTGTGTAGCAAGCATGCTGGTCAGCACGGTGTTTGAGACTCCTTGGAGGAGAAACAGACAAAGGGGCCTGAAGATTGAGGTCAGAGCAATGGTACTGCATGAGGAAAGTCATGAAAATGACTCTCCCCTCCTCTCTCTGCCGGCGCGTGTGCGATGACGTCATCGTGTACGCGTCTAGTGACGTCTCGGCGGGGTGTTAGCTGTTGAGGATTTTCTGTTAATAAAAGAGGGCAAAGAAGCCCTGAAAAGAGGATTTAAAAGTGTGGATGTGTTCTTAACGCTCTACTGTTTGAAGCTAGTTTTCACATGAGGTATTATATGGCAACTATAAGATCCTGAACCTTCTACATCCATCTCTGAATATTACAGTCACAGTTCATTTTAAACATTTTAAACCAAGTCATAAAACTCCATGTCCTAATTAGAAGAGTGTAGGTCATGGCTTTAAGTCTAGCTTCACACACTACAATCAGATTGTACTGTACAATCTTTGTTAGGTTCATTTAGATTTGCCAACAATAGTAGGAGGGCCAACCTAACCAATCTACTCAATTTTTATGAACCAGGTATGCCCTTGCACTACATGGTTCTTGGTAAGTCTGAAGGAGGGAGGATAGGGTTCTGTGTAGTTCCTCACAGCTGAGACAGGTGGCGCTGTGATTACAGCGCCACGGTCTCGGTGATCACACAGAGCAGACGAGGAACGGACGTTCTTCGTGTGCTCTACGGGCTCTATGGTGAGCTCCTATGCCATGGTCACGGGTCCCCCAGAGGAACGGGAAGGCGTCGGGCGATAGGGATTCTACATCCCTGGGTACACTGTCAGCCCCGCCACCTCAGCTCTCACACATTCGCTCCATAAGACACACAGACATTTTTGCCCGCCTTTTGGGGGAGTCTTATGGAGCGCAAAATACGGTAATTAATATATTATATAAATCAATTAAGTTATAATTTACCATTATTGGTAATTTATGGATACGGGCTCTAGGAATTGACAACGCAATTCTGGAGACGGACCTTTCTCAGTCTCGCTACCTCTCGATAATTGCTTGACGAGCAGAGGTAACCAGATCATAATCAGCTGTTTCATGTATTGTACTTAATCAGAACTACAGAAAGGTTCATATATTGTCAAAACAACTTTCTGAGTCTATGAGGGCATTCATGTACATACATTTCGATGGTGTTTTAATAGAATGAAAGGCTTTTTTCCTTGTATTGTGTCACACAAACAATAGTGTTCTAGAACATTTAAAGCCTGCAGCATGAAATGAAGCTTTCTAGGCCAACATGTTCCTTCTATGGGTCTCATTCAAAAGAACAGCTTTAACACTGAACTCAGCGGTCAATAAAAGGACCATTATTTGGATGTATGCAAATGAGGCCAACTAAATAAGTGCTGCGTCTGGGGGGTTGACGTCACTGGCAGTGCAGTTAAAAGTATCAGGCATTATTTGCCATTAGCAAAATGAGGTCCTCTCTCCTAAAGTTAGCCTTTTATGCATAGTCATGGCCATTATTATACAGCTACCCCTATGCCTATGACAAAATTGCGCACGCCCACGAAACCGCAAAAAAATACAATACCCAAAATTGGCCAAACGCGATGCTTTAAAAGCTTTTATCGTTCATCAATTTTCTCTCCAGCGCTGCTGCGGGTCTCCAATCCAGCGCTGACTCCTCTGTCCTTGCTGGCATTTCCTGTCCCACAGTATCTGCATGCGGGTGCATGTGTCCATATATTTACCTTGTGTCTCTTCTCGTCTCCCAGCCAAAAATCCGAACTGCGCATGCGTCCACCCCAAGATGCTTTGTGGCCGCCCGAGAAGTTTCAGATTTTCATACGGGAGCACGCTGCGAAGACACAGGTAAGTTTAAACCGCTTTTAAAGCGTTTAAAAATTTTTTTTTTGCATATAGCTACTGCTTGCCAGCAGTAGATATATGCAAAAAAACATGAGGGTTTAGAAACCCTTTAATGTTATTGCTATCACATAGGGGGTAACAATCCCCTATGTGACAGCAAAGGCACACTGACAGGTCCTCTTTATGGAGACATTAGGGGTCTCTAAGACCTCTAATGTCACCGGGACCCCCAAAGAAGATGATGAAGTAGAGATCTGCTTCACCAGCTTCTTCTCTGGCTATAGCAGCCAGAGAAATGACAGCTGAATGCGGAAATTATGTAATACACACCACTTCCACATTCAGATATCGAAGAGGAGATCGGCAAGGAGGACAATGCTGATCTCCCTCCCATCTTCCTGCTGACAGCCGCCGAGCCAGTCCCAGGCTTGCAGAGGGGACAGAGGAGCAGGGGGGAGAGCACACTGCAGGGCAGCACATACAATCGATCGGACAGCTATAGAGCCGCCGATCGCTTGTATGTGTAACAGCTGTTACCGGCTGTTTAGGCCTGGTTCACACCTGGGCGTTTTACAGCGCGTTCCTACGCTCTGTAAAACGCTCAACATGTGAAATCCAATGATTGCCTATGGGCATGGTTCCCGCCTGGGCATTTTACAGCGTGTAGGAATGCGTTGCAAAACGCCCTACGCCCAAAGAAGTACAGGAGCTTCTTTGGGGCGTATTTGTTGCGCGTATCCATTGGGATACAGCCAGGTATCCCTCGTAAATGCGCGTTTGTCACGCGTTTTTTACAGTGAATCGCGGTAAAAACACGTTAAAACACGGTAAAAACACGCGGCACGAAACGCACGACAAACGCGCATATTCGATGCGCCTAGGTGTGAACACAGCCTTACACCTGCCGGTGCGTTCTGCAGAAAAAAAAGCTGAATATTTACAGCGCCCTGCTGATAGGAGCTTGCCGTCCGTCCACTTTTTTACAACGGGTGGATGGCAAGTAGTTAAATAATACATTTTCATAGATATCTGTACATCAGACCAAAAAGAGGGACAACTGAGGAGGAAAGAGAGACAGAAGGATTTGATTCCAAATGCTGGATAGTCAGGAGGTATGCATATGATATTTATAGGAAATTATACTAAAATAAATGAGTGTACAGTAGGAGAAAAAACAGAATATATACATATAGACCAATGATCTCAGTGAACAAAGGCAATAAAACGGCAGCATGTTAAGATATGGAGACTCTTTATTCATTGTTACCGTCTCAGTCGATCCTGAGCAGTTTAAATCTGCTGCCTGCCAGTAAACAGGCCACTTCCTGCTCGCCTGATTATATCCACTTGCAGAGCTTGGAAACACAATCTGTACAGTGCAGCAGGAGGCGGCATGAATCATCTGCTTACTCCTCTACCTTCCTTTGTGTTCAATAAAGAGTCATGAAATGAGAAGAAAATGGCCAAAATTCCTGGGCCTAATGTCTTTTCATGAACCAGAACTCAGGTTTCTTCAGGAATGAAAATTCTGGCACGGAGAGTTTTATAATTCTGAAACTCGAGATCTGAGACATAAGAACTGAAGTCCAAGGCTTATATTAACACTGTGCTGAGCATACTGAGCTAGAAGGGCAGAGAGAACCGAGCTGGGCACTGGACATAGGCGAACTGTTTAGGCCAAAAACGAATCCTTTAATGATTCTGGGCAGCCTAGGACGTGAGATTTTCATGTGGCTCACTGCCTGCCTGAAAAAACCTCCCCTACTGTCTTGTTTATGACTGGCGGGAATTGTGCTGCTGATATCCCACCAAGCGGCTCTTCCCCATGCCTCTAAGAGCAGCTCAGTGGCTGCTTGAATGTTTGGCACTGCTTCAGACTTTTATGGCTCAATGCACCAACTAGCTTCAGAAAAGCAATTGTAATCTTTAGAGTACAAAGACCAGAACTTCACCGGTTGCAAAAGCCAAACTGCCCTGGGTGTTCAATTATATATAACAGCTGACTGTAGCGGTATGACAGGTAAAACATCCTTTTGGTCATATACAGGGCACTGATTGTTCCACTTTCATAGGGAAAGAAGAAAACCCTATTAAATGAAGACTTACCAATAATGTTAGGACAGGCGCTTCCCAGAGTGAGATGCTGAAGAAGAGCATTCAGGACCATTCCTCCTATGTCATAAAGCTTGATATATACTGGGTTCTCTCACCTTCTCAACCTCCTGCAGAGCTTCATTCATCTGCCAATCAAATTATTAGTAGCAAAGACTGCAGGTCAAGTCGCAATTAAGTGCTTAATATGAGATACTGTATGTTCTTCGTAGAAGCTGATGGTACAAACCAAAGATAATGTTTGGTAGCTAGTATATTACCTAAGCATCATGGTTTCTCCTCTCCACAAGCCCAAACTTATTTTAGTGAATAATTCACGGTTCCAGGATTGTCACATACCTGAGTGGAGACCGATAGTTGAGGAGGCTTCCCTTGCAGCTCGTGTCCCTCAACCCTGAAGATGGGAACATAGGAGGAGTGACAGCGAGCTGCACGAGTGCCAAGGATGTAGTAGACACTTGTGCAAAGTAGAAAGTCCAGGATCTGGAACGGAGGCAGGTTAGGATTAGCCGAGGTCAAGCTGGGTGAGCTGCAGGGTACTTGAAGCAGAAGACAGGAGCGAGATCCAAATGGAAGCCAAGGGTCAAAGCCAGCCGAGGAGCAAGGTACCAAAACACTAAGCAGAAGAAAGTCTAATGAACAGGCCGAGGTCAGGAGGCAGGCAGCAATCAAGAATGGTCAGAGGCAATCCGGGTCAAACACAGGAAGCAAGTCAGCAAGGCAGAAGCAAGGAACACAGGGGACTAGCTGAAGATCATTCAGCAACTAAGGATATGGCAGGCTGTTTTATATAGGCCAATCCATTAGCAGGAGAAGCATCACGTCCTGTGCGCCTTACGTACGCACGTTTTGGTGCGTAGGTCCATTGCCTGTGCATGTGCACTAGCGTGCGTTTTCCAGTTACCCAGAAAATGGGGCCATGCGCCTGCACTGAGATGCTTGGTGCCTTACAAGCATTGTTAAAAAGTGACAGCATCCTGATAAAGTGGACCTATATTCAGAAAGTGAAGATTTGCTATCATATAGGAAATGTATAGAATATAGAATATAGTTAATTTTGCCTAAGCAATACCCTGGCAAATCTAACATTTAGCTTGCATTTCTCTTATAAATAACAGTGCACTTATATGTGACTGTGCATGGGCACCCCTGCTCTGTAACCTAACAGCTGTCTATCTTTAATGTGAGATCACCTAAGGCACAGCTGTCTCTGAGTCTTGTGAGATATAGTGAATGTCAACTGCTGAACTGCTGACCATTCTTGCTGGAGAGAAAGCTGTACCTGTGGATCTACAGTGCACGGATTTCTCTGCTCTTACTTTATTCATTTTGCAGATTTGTGCTTTTTCCACCTCTCCTGATGTTTCTTGATCACCCCATCCCTCCATCATCAGGGGGCAGCTCTGATTGAGAGAGCAAAGTCATGCTACTCTACCAAGACAGAGAAACAGTGCGGAACAGGGCATGGTAAGTCGCTAACAAAGAAAAGATCCGTTACAGCGGGCCTGTACTGTGCAAAGTGTTTCCTGGAGAGAAAGCTGTACCTGTGGATCTACAGTGCAAGGATCTCTCTGCTCTTACTTTATTCATTTTGCGGATTTGTGCTTTTTCCACCTCTCCTGATGCTTCTTGATCATCCCCCCCCCATCCCTCCATCATCAGGGGGCAGCTCTGAACGAGAAAGCAAAGTCATGCTACTCTACCAAGACAGAGAAACAGTGCGGAACAGCGGATGGTAAGTCGCTAACAAAGAAAAGATCAGCTACAGCAGGCCTTTACTGCGCCAAGTGCTTCCTGGAAAGAAAGCTGTACCCGAGGACCTACAGTGCACGAAACTCTGTGCTACTTTATTCATTCTGTGGATTTGTGCTTATTCCACCTCTCCTGATGCTTTTTGATTAGCCCTCATTCCTTTGCCATAAGGGGCAGCTCTGAAATTATAAAGCTAAGCTCTTCTCCTTTGCATTAAGGCAGAGACACAGTGTGGAACAGGGCATGTTAAGTTATTAACAAGGTAAAGATTAGCTATATGGAGCCTGTACTGGTCAAAGTTCTTTCTGGAGAGAAAGCTGTACCTGAGGACCTACCGTCCAGTGATCTCTCTGCTCCTATCTTTTTTAATTTTGTGGCTTGGTGCTTCATCCACCTCTCCTGATGCTTCCTAATTACCCTATCCCCCCTGCCAAATCCCTTTATAATCATGGGGCAGATCTGAAATGAGAGAGCAAATCCCTGCTCTTCTACCAAGGCAGTGCAAGGATCTTTCTGTTCCTACTTTGATTTTGTGGATCTGCGCTTCTTCTGGCTTTCCTGAGGCTTCTTAATCACCCCAAAGCAATCTGAAATGAAAGAGCAAAGCCCTGTTCCTCTACCAAGACAGAGACACAGTGTAGAACAAGGCTTATTAAGTCACTAATGATGAAAGAAATCAGCAACGAAGGGCTTACAGGAAATACTGATAATTAGTCTTTTGCCCTCAACTTGCCTTATTTGGTCACAGCTTCCACACTACAGGTCCATTTTAATGTGTCTAAATCCTTGGTATCCAAACTACGCATCTAAAATTAATGAGGTTGTGCAAGCAGGTTTTAAAGGAGGATAAGTGTCATGTATATTCCTGAGATACCAAAGTCGAAGGGTGTTGTGGGACAAATGGCTCAAATATCATAAGTAGTTAATGAAGTGGTTTCTTCTTTACTTTAATGACTAGTATCTGGTAGGTACCGGTAGTGCTGCTGTGACAGACCTAAACAGAGGGGTCTATTCACAAAGCTGCCGAGGGCAGTCGAGTGAATGACCGATCAGAAGTGAAGTACAAAAAACTCAAAGATAAACTTACTAATATGAAGAAATTAACTTACACTTTACGTTATCTTTTAAATTCAAGTCTAAACCATGCATATTAGGTAGCTTTAGCCATAGATTTTATATATTCTAGTTAAAAAACTCTCCTTTCAGGTTCTTGCCGAGATTACGGCCCTTGAATGACCATCAATCATTTGAAACAACACTTTATCAGCCACCTATACATCAAAACGAATGACTCAGCCGCACTGTTCTCTAAGCTTAGCAATCTAAAAAAATTATTATGTTAAACACTGGAAAAGAATACGCATGCTGTGTATGACAACTTCAGCCACGCAGATGCCTAGCAGGCTGGTCACATCTCTGCACCCCCCGATGTGCTGTCAGCCTTCTCCACTGCCGGGCCCCACCTTCTCCTCGGTTGCTGGCAGGCCCCGCCTCCTCCTCCACCGGGCCTGGCCTCTTCCTCCTCCACCACC
>NW_017306482.1:773107-780808 GCF_000935625.1 Nanorana parkeri
GGAGGCATAATATATAAAACATAATATAAAACCTAGGCTAATTGGTACCCACTATAAACTCAAGTCCCTCTCTGTCAAGTTCAACTTTCTGTCCAGCCCTGGAAAACAAAAACATTTTCACTTACAAGGCTGCCAATGCATGGTGTCTCTCTTGTAGCTAGTGTGTGCTTAAGTCAGTTATAGATCCTCAAATCATCTCTGAGGCCCCATTCAAACTAAGCGATAAATCCCGCTATTTCCGCCACGATATCGCGCATTTTTGCTGCGTAATATTGCGAGAAGTCGCCGGCCAATGTTATTCAATGGAGCTGTTCTAATGTACAGCTCCATGTCGCTCGTCGCTGTCGCTTCAGCAGGACCCTTTTTCCCGCGGATGTCACGCGACGTTTCTATTTTTGAATGCAGCCCGACGGTGAAGGTTGCACGATCGTCGCTGGAACGTTGCCCGAATAGTCGCGCTATCCCGCCGCAAGGAAATCCACTCGAGTTGTAGACTCGTAGATTCGTAAGCATACGAAATCCGAATGTCAGTTTCCGAATTTATGTCCGAAATACGAAATTCCGTTAACGAATTTCGGATCCGAATTTATTTGAAACAGGAACTAATATTACCCCTGTAAATGAGGTTGAACAACATGACAAGATTTTTTTTTTTATCCGAAATACGGATCCGCTGCTGCTGAGGGTTGCATTACAATACAATACACAGGCAGGAAATACGAAATTCCGTTGACGTATTTTCGTTCAGTTACGAACCTTCGTTATATATTGAAGTTAAAAAGCAAAGTACATTTATATTGGAGTTGATGCTGATGGTAGTTTTTTTTAATACGAAATTCGGATACGGAATCCGTTAACGGAATTCGTATTTCGTTTTGGTTGACCAATCAGAGGTTCTCTGCTGATAGTTGCATTACAATACAGGCAGAAAATACGAAATTCCGTTGATGTATTTTCGTTCCGTTACGAACATTCATTATAGTGAAGTTAAAAAGCAAAGTACATTTATATTGGAGTTACTTGATGGTAGTTTTTTTATAAGAAATACGAAATTCGGATACAGAATCCATTAACGGAATTCGTATTTCGTTTTGGTTGACCAATCAGAGGTTCTCTAATCTCTTCTGCTGCTGAGAGTTGCATTACAATATACAGGCAGGAAATACGAAATTCCGTTGACGTATTTTCGTTCCGTTACGAACATTCGTTATATTGAAGTTAAAAAGGCAAAGTACATTTATATTGGAGTTGATGGTAGTTTTTTTTAATACGAAATATGAAATTCGGATACGGAATCCGTTAACGTAATTCGTATTTCGTTTTGGTTGACCAATCAGAGGTTCTCTTCTGCTGCTGAGAGTTGCATTACAATATACAGGCAGGAAATACGAAATTCCGTTGACGTATTTTTGTTCCGTTACGAACATTCGTTATATTGAAGTTAAAAAGCAAAGTACATTTATATTGGAGTTACTTGATGGCAGTTTTTTTTTTATAAGAAATACGAAATTCGGATACTGAATTCGTTAACGGAATTCGTATTTCGGATACAAAAACAACTACCACATAGACTCCAATATTAACAAAGGTATTTTTGCTTTTTAACTTCATCATAACGAATGTTCGTAAAGTTACGAAAACGTGCCGAAACTAACAAAAATACGTATTTCGTACAAATCCGAATTGAGTTTCGGATACGAATTACGAAATACGAAATAATGGATATTACGAAACGGAACTAATTTTTTGACGTCGCACAAGTCTATCGAGTTGAGTGTCGCTCAGTATAAATGGGGCCTGAATTGGTGTTGACACTGTCCTTCCTTCTGGAGGGTGGCTACTTTTGTTCCCCATGGTCCCTGTGTGTGTTGTAAAGTAGTCACCGCTCCAAGCTCACTAGGCTGTAACTTCAAAACAAATTAGTAAACTAAACGTGAGATTGTAGTCCATCATGGGAGCGAGCTTGGAGCGGTGACTACTTTACAACATACACAGGGGCCATGGGGAACAAAAGTAGCCCCCCTCCAGAAGGAAGCACAGTGTCAGCATCAATTCAGAGATGATTTGAGGATCTACAGCCGAGTAATACACAAATAATATAAATTTTTGTTATAAGTTAAGGTACTTGAATGTATTTTTAAGATGTAATTCCTGCATTTAGTGTCACTTTAATGATTGGGTTTAGACCTTCCCTGTGTATTCAGCTGTTTAGGTGGCAGTTCACTTTGACAACCGCAACCAAGACAATGCTGAAAGCCTTGTTTCAATGATCTATGGGCCCTTTTAACAAAAAGCTTAATGTGTGTGATGTCATTCTGTTTATTAAACAGTTATGACATCATTGAGCATTCACCCAAGCTGGCAAATTTGTGAAAGAGAAGTCTCTATTAAGCAGTAGGCCAACTCCCCGCCAGATCATCAGTGTTTTCATGAGCAGATCTAGTTTCATATCATCTTTGCCTCTTCTATATTTTAATTCCTTTATTCCTCCGCTCGCCTTCTTTGCAGCTCTGAAAAATATCTCGTCTGCCTGAAGTCTTTTATCCTCGTCAGAGCAACCCTGCATTTACATTTAGCGGCTTTTGCCTTAGAAGATTTGTAGCACCTGCCTGAATCCAGTCTCTGTTAAACGCATCAGAGGGGTGCAGAGATATGAGCTTTGAAATGCTCCAGGAGAAAGAAAAAATGCTGCCTGTTGCAGAAGGAGCGGTATTAAAAAAAGAGAATGACTCCAGTAAAAAATTCTGCTCGCCAAGTGCAAGCCTGAGTGACAGAATGAGGCAAACGGGGATTATTGGGATCAAAGACAGCCCTCAATTATGAACTGGGTTTCCTCCCTTGAAGCTATACCTTTTGGTCCTGAAGACACATGTAAAGAGACTGAAATAAAGGGCTCATAAGCAGTAAATGAAATCCCAGATCTTGAATGACTCAAACAAAAACACATGTCACTGGAAACACTCCATGATATTTTCCAACCAGCCATGATGATCAGAAACAGGTCCAGGTTTTGCTCTTTTTTTCCTCCTTGAATTATAGTGTCCCTGACGATGATGCTGTTTGTATTTATTATACTTTTTTTTGTATTCAGGAAAACAATTGCAACTTTTGCATCTAAAAATAGTTGTTGTTTGACTGCTGTAGCAATCCAATGGCCTCAGTACAGCTCAGAAGTATGACTCCTGACTATGACTTCACTCTTTCTTTTCTGACCTGAATGTTTTTTGTTTTTTTAGGTCAGTCAATTATAGTTCCATAGCTGGGTTAAAAAAGGCAATGACCATCAAATTCAACCATGAGACTAAAATAATTAAAGCAGTTGTAAAGTCCCAGCATATCCACTCCTGTTATAAAATCAGCGTTGTAATAGAAATACATGCTAGAGTTGTTTTTGATAATGCAATCAAAGCTCACTTGAAGAAATCCCTCTTATAGTGCTGCCTTCCGTCTGCCCATCACTTCCAACAACTTCCTGGATTCCCAGTGTGCTTTGTGTCTCTTTCGCTGCTGCTTGATGTGATGCAATCTCCATTGCTAAAGACTACATAGCCCATAATGCATTGCTTGGAGCAAGCAATGATGATGTTACATTGTTGCGACGTTGAGATGACACCAGGAAGCGCATATTCACAAGGTTGAGTGAAATGGTGTCAGTGCATTGAGGAAGCATATCCTATGGGCATCTTCACTAAGTAAGTTTACAAACTTCTAAATGGATATGGTTACTATGAGTGGGATATCACCTATGGAAATGCAATACACAAATACAGATTAATTTTTCCTATGTCCAGTGAATCCCGGACAGGTGGCAACCCTATCTAGAAGCATTGCTTGCTATAATTAAGTCTATGATCTACCAGAACACCCAATTCCCTCTCCATCTTGAAATCACCTAGCTGTACCCCCCTCCCCCAGACTGCATGAAACATTTATGTTTTTAGCCCCCGAGTGGATAACTTTACATGTATATTAAACCTCATTTGTCGTACAGCCGCCCAATCAAACTGTGCATCGAGGTCAGCTTCTATGTCAGACATATCTAGTAGAATCTTTATGCCACTACACTTCACTTCCACTACACCACACTTGGTGTCATTTGCAAACACAGAAATACTGTACTGTACTGTAGAGACAAATCTATAATTTTGCCACTTTATAGATTACTGGTTCGGCCTCATCTGAAGTATGCGGTCCAGTTTTGGTCACCAGAACACAGAAAGGATGTCCTTGAGAGAAGGGCAACTAAACTAATTAAGGGGAAGGAGGACCAAAGCTATGAGACAAGGTTACTAAATTTAAACATGCTCACGCTAGAAGTGAGGAGATTAAGGGGGGATATGATTTTGATGTACAAGATGTTCAATGGTGATAGCAACATCAGCCATAAACTTTTTACGGTAAACTCCATAACAAAGACTAGAGGCCACCACCTAAAATTGGTTGAGAAAAGATCTCAGCACAAGGGGCATAGGGGCTTTTTCTCAGTTAGAGTGGTTAGGGTCTGGCACTTGCTGCCACAAGCAGTGATTTCAGCTGAGAGTATTGAATCATTCAAAAAGCATTTGGACAATTTCCTCAGAGACCGTAACATACAAGGGTACAGGTACACTTAAGAACAAGATCACACAGGGACTCATACACACACATGCAGAATCACATGCATACACGCAATAGGTTGGACTTGATGGACCTGTGTCTTTATTCAACCTCAAATACTATGTTACTATGTTAGAAATGGTACTTTTAATCCCAACCCCTATATCATTTACTGGTTAAAAAAGTGACAGTCCGAAGACTAAATTTGGGGTACATTACTAACAAAATTAGAGCATATATTTATTTGATCACTGTGCTATAATATCTACAATGCTTTTCTCTGGAAAACCCACCTTATGTTCCTCAGCAGCCACCATACATAGTGAGGGCCTCTGGGGTCTTCAGGGTTTTTTTAAGTTGGATTCTTCCAAAATGATTGACGTTTGGACATTAATGGGTTCTGAAGACCCATTTACTGAAATTCTGCTTCACGCTAGATATAAAGGAGGAACCTATACCTAGTTAAATTCAAAACTAGTAGCCTACAGGTCCATGAAGGCACCCTGATAAAATTTAGTTTAATCTGAAACACAGTGCAAGACTTTTCTGTGTTAGATTATATACATATATAAACTCTTGTTGAGCACACTTCTCATACATAAGATCCTTATTCATCTTTGTCAGATGAGAACATAGAAACACTCAGGCCCCTCCTAAAAAAATACTATTTTCAACACAGTCATCTCTGAACAGGATGAGCGCATCACCCCATTATCTGATTATTTCTCTCCATGGCATGAAAAGAAAGTGACATTTTGCATACAATAACCAAGCAAGATAGATCATGAAAATCTATGTGAATATGATATTCTGTACAGTAATAAAATTACTTATTTTTAATGATATGAGTTATCTCATTTCTTGCATTTAGGAAATGCTTTGTTGGGCAATTTCTGTGTGACCCCAGTTTATTAGTACCAGATTCCATTCACAGCCTAAATCAGTCACTGATGTGGTTCAGTGATACCACAGAAGAAAGGGACATGTGCATTAACAGGATATATATATACAATATATATGAGATATTGAAGCTTCTGCATGCCTAGGTGCTGGATTTTATACACCTGTGGCCATGGAGGTGATTGGCCATGGAGTGGTTGAACTAACAGCTTTGACTTGCCAGGAGAATAACAGTGCCGCAGGATATACAAAGAATTGTTGGAAAACTAGCAGAAGTCATAACCAGCCAGACATAGACAGTGTCAGTAGATGAGACAAAAACATAGTCTGGATTAGCACCAGAGGTCATTGCCAGGGAAAACTAGAATTAACCCGGGGCAAGAAGCAAAGGCAAAGGTCAGGGCAAGCAGAATGAAAACAATGTGGGACAAGCAGGGTCATCCACAGTTGTAATCAAAGACAATAGAGGTGCACCCATGAACTTAGAAATGCTATGATAGGCATTTCCTAAAAAAGAGATAAGACCAATAAGGATGCTTATTTGAGGGCATATCTGGTCACACCACTCCATGTGTATGGCGTACATTGGTGCACACACCTGGACACAGGAGGGAACTCTAGAATGCAGTAACACTCAGAGCAGGCAACATGGCTAGAAACAACAGAACCTGATGAGCCTTCCTAGATGTAGGACCTAGGGAGAGCACCTGGAGAAGCATAAGAGAATCCACAACAGATGAAGCAAGTGAGAAACTATTAGGAATATGTGTCATGAGTACTTATCTCCAGCCAACCCCTTGATGCCTAATCACATTCTATACTGCTAAGCATGTTGCTGGTGACCATTGATAACTCAAGTTAATTCACTGCATGTAGACCTTGACACCAGGTCTGAGGTCCTTGTGTACTCCTCTTGGTAGAATTTTCAGAGTAAAAGTATGGTAAATATTTAAAGATAAATTGTCGTGGGTATATTTGTGAGAAATGTAAATGCGAATTGGCAAATTACCAACCTTGCCGCCACTAATCTTGGCGCGTAATTACAATATATGAAGTAATAAAGATCAACTAACTTTTCAGATCAAACCTATTTTTGTGGTCAAAAACACAAAAGCCTCAGACTTTAAACCCAGACAAACTTGAGAACTTTAGAGCCAACTTGCATGATGTGTCTTTTGTCCCGGGCATGTAAGGACAGAGAGAAAGCTTACACACACCATCTAGATCTCCCTACTGTGAGAGAATAATCTATTGCTAAGCCTATATCTTGAACAAGCTTGCCAAGCTGCTTTAGAAAAAAAGTCTGATGTTTATTGTTAAAACTCAGTGTTCTCCCCAGGCAAAGTATACCGAGCATTATCGGTACAGATAACAAATAAGACCCAAAGAATATTTTTTTTTTTATTATTTCACCAAGCAGGAGATGGAATTGAAAGCTCTGGGACACACCAAGGTGACAGAGAACAGAGAAGACCGACAGGTGAAAAAAAGTGTATCCAACACATAATAGGAAATTGGTGTTTGATGGTAAAGCAACATTGAAATATATCAAAAGGTTACCTTAAGCATGGGGCTACATGTTTTTTAACGCAGCAATGCTATTGAATGTGGAGAGGATGCTTCTGTACAGAAGAAATTCAATACTAAACATGGTATGTTAGTAATGTTCTTCTGTTAGGTGTGCCCACTGAATTAAAAAGCTATGACCCCAATTTAAACTCAGAAGCAAGATGCGTGTTAAGACTGGAGGGTTTGATTATGTTGGCCTCTTCTTAAAACCAAGCTGCACCCTCCACAGGCATCTAAAACAATGGTAATGAAGATCAAATAACAAACATTGCAAAATGTCTGGTAAAGCTGCTCAGTGTCACGTTATTCTTGTGCAGCTCCCAATGCCAATGCTGTGTAGGGGAATCATTTCCAATGGCACTTAGCAGCTGGTATAGCAATGGGAGTTGTACAGACAAGCCAACAGAACAGTCTGCTTCACCAATAAATGAAGAGTGTCATGACTCTGGATGCAAACTTTAGATACTAAAAATAAAACCAGCAATATGTGAATGTAGTTTATTACAGAGAAGCACTGGTTGAGATTACAACATGATGAAAAAAGCCAACATTTTATTTTGTAAGCTTTGGATAGAGTAGAGAAGAGTGAGAACCCCTGTTAGATTTTGCTTCCACTTGGGAGATTCCACTTGGTGC
>NW_017306482.1:780973-784790 GCF_000935625.1 Nanorana parkeri
AAGCAAACAAACAGGTGTTTAAACCATTTTCTACTCTATCCAAAACAGGGAAAAAAGGTTTTGGCTGTACTTTTCACACTTAGATGGTGGTATGGTTGTTTAAAGAGAAGGTGTCAACTCTGGCCTACCTGCCAATCACTTGCACAAAAAAGTGACATCACCACCATCCAAATGCATGGGACACGTGACAGTGTCTCTTTAATCTTCATCAAAGCTAAGTATTAATTTGCTACTTAAAAAGGAACTTCGCCCTACCTAGCCAAAAAGAAATTTCACATCCCTAATATTTGTCCCTTTGAAAATAAAACATGCTTATTAGTATGGGGTCCAACATTGTCTTCTTTGCAGGCAGAATTCTTCTTGCACCAATCTGCTCCCATGCCAACTTGAAATGAGACCCTGCACATGCTGTGGACCTAGCAGCGAGCATGCATGCGTAGACACCCTGCCTGTTTCTGCAAGGGTCCTGGCAGAGACCCATGGCATATACAGTTTGCACCTGCACAAGATCTTGCAAACTGTCTCCTGGGATGTGTGACATGGAAATTGCAGTAGGCAGCAGGCACCTAGAATACGTCATCCTCGTCTGGGTGAGGATTCAAAAAGGGGACCTCTAAAAATTTTTTTAGACATTTATTTACTTGTTAAAACAATTTCTGCAATTGTGTAAAGGTGGCCATACACTCTACAACCATCGCAAGACTTTAGTCTTGCGATGGTTGTACAGGGATTAAAAAAACGTACGATCTGCCTATCTTGGACAGGCAGATCGCACTCTCGATCATCGCAAGCCCGCCCCCCTGAGTGGCGGGCTTCCGATAACCGCAATCCTGAACGGGCAGTGTGCGCGTGCGCACACCGGCCCGCTCGGCATTTGTCTTCCGAGCACCGTTCTAACCAGCCGAGAATCGTACGATTCCCGGCTGGTTTTCGAATATGCTGGTTCGACAGAAGACGTGCGACCGTACAGTAGAAACGGTCACACGTCTCCGTTCACACTGCTCGATTATCGTACGAAAAACCGATCGCATACGATTATCGTACGATAATCGTGCAGTGTATGGGCACCTTAAGAGTGAAATTGGAAGATGGCAAGTGAGAAAAATTTATTTTCATAGTTTAAAGCTAGTGTAAAACATATTCTCATTGCCCTACATGTAGAAAGTTGCTTTGTTAGGAAGACTTTTTCCAACACAATAGAAGATACAAGCAGAAGGTTTGGATTACACTGGGTACAACAGAAGTAGCTGCGTGATAGCCAGGTACACTAATACATAGTTATAATATGATTTACATAAAACCATCTGATATTCCAAGAAGAAAAGGACGTATACCATGTGTAAAAGTCAGGGACTAGAACATAGAACAGTCAATAAAAGCAAGTTAACAACTCTAATAGCATATAAAAATCTGGAACAAGCTGAACTAACCACAACTACTCAGCAGCTGGAAAACTAGGACATACGCCTTCTATAGGTATAGAGAGAATCTGTTCAGACCTGAGTGACAGTCTGTGCAAACGTTCAATCCGCAGTGAGATTAAGTGGATGTATATGTCACACATCTTGGCTTCTTGAGGCCAAAACATCAACTTGGTTATATATTCATTCTCTCCTTTTCAAAGTTTCAACAGCACATATTGTATTTTTTAATTTTGAATAATATCTCTATGTATCTCTAATTTCTAATAACTCAGTGTTTGTAGTTGGTTCTTTTCATAGTGCTCTGAAACTTGAAAGCACCACCCACGTAGATCATCTGCTTTGCTTTGTTAACAAGACATAAGTATACATTTAGCATAGATAAAGTATGTGTTATGAATCGATTTCTCCATATTATTGTAAATGATATATACAGGATGTACAGTCTTAGGTGGAGTTTCATTTGCACTTCAAATCATAGTAGCTCAAATGTTTCTTTTTTCACCTTTTTAACATTTTTAAAAGTTGCATTAAAAGCTAGAGTTTAAGGAACCAGATATCTAAAGATGATGTCTAGGGGGTTAGTCACTAAGCTGCCAAAGGATTTACCCAAACGTTTGGCTAATCCTTTGGCTCGCTTTGGCTGAAAAACTGCCACGTAACAATTAAAAAAAGTAGGGCTGCGGAAATTAACAATTAATCGTTAATTTTTTTGATCGATCAAAATTATTTTGATTGATCAAAGTTCTTTGGCTCCGTACTCACCTCTCCGCCGCCTTCCGGGTCTTCCGTCGGAGATCCGGTGACGTCACGGACATCGACGTCACCGGACTCCTCCCCCTTCCCTTCGTTACCTGATGGAGCTGCTTGGGCCGGTGAGTACACATCCTAACTCTCCCGGCCGCCCGGGAGAGACACACTTTTTACCGGAAAGGTTTAATCTGCTCGATTGAGCAGATTAAACCTTTCCCTGGGATCGTTTTTTTTTTTTTCTTTTCTGACATCCGGAGCTGCGGCCTGCTTGTCAGTCAGAAAAGAGAAAAAAAAGGCATACGATTGCATAGCTAGATTCCTATTGGCTATTGCACTTTGCAATAGCCAATAGAAAACTAGCTAGTGCACCTGCCCACTGCTGCTGTCAATCAGCAGAGGGGGACCTGAATTTTTCTATCAGGTCCTCTTCTGGTGATTGAAAGCAGCAGGGGGCGCGTGCAATAGCTAGTTTGCTATAGGCTATTGCAAAGTGAAATAGCCAATAGGAATCTAAGATTACCAGCCCTAAAAAAAAGGTATCAGTAATTGGTATCTGTGAATACTTGGACAAGTATCGGTTATTGGTCTGGAAAAAATTGTATCGGTGCATCCCTAATATATATATATATACTGTATATTAGGGATGTTCAGATACCAGTGCAGATATTTGGCATTTTCAGGAGAACTACCAGAGTCACAGCCATTGCAGCTGGTAACTAGCTCTGGCACTCCACCACCGTCGTGAAATCATTAGTCTCTATTGTTTTAGAAAAACTGTCACAAGACACTAAACACAAATTTATGAGTACTTGTATCTGTGAGGACTGTGGCAGCACGGGAGGACCTGATAGAGAACTTTCTCCATCAGGCCCCTCCTCTGCTGATTGACAGCAGTCAGTGGGCAGATGCAATAGCCAGCATGTTATTGTCTATTGCATTTTAGAATATCCAATAGCAATATCCAAAAAGTTTAAAAAAAATTAAAAAAGTAATTAAAAAGACAAAGATATGTAAAAAAAAAAGTAAAAAAGGTTTAATAAATAAAAATTTAAAATGCAAACAAATAAAAAAGATAAAGTTTATAAAATAAAATAAAAAATAGCAAAAACTTTTTTTGGTGTCATTTTAAATAAAACATTTTTTTTATTATATTATAATCTTCTGAACAAAGGCAAAAGACAGCAAAACAAACATGACCCTTCCCTATGCTATCCAAAACAAAATAATGTTTTTTTAGCTGGAGTTACACTTAAGAAATGTACCTGTTCCGACTTACATACACATTCAACTTAAGTACAAACCTAAAGTCCCTAACTTGTATGTAACTGCCTGTATAACAAGTCATACATCAAAACAGGGATGCACAAATCCCAGGAGCCGCGTAGCCGATGCTCCTTAAAAATGACAGTTCCTAACTTTTGAGTCTTACTCTAGTCTAGGAGATGGAATGTTATACAATCTCATGATTAGTTTACTAATTTGTATTAAAATTGTAGTCCATCATAGCAGTGAGCTTGGAGTGGTGGTTACTTTACAACACACACAGGGACCATTGGGAACAAAAGTAGCCACCCTCCAGAAGGAAGGACATGTCAGTATAAATTCAGAGATGATCCGAGGCTCTACAGCTGAGTGATACACAA
>NW_017306482.1:785520-788226 GCF_000935625.1 Nanorana parkeri
GGGGGCGGGGTGATTGTATGTAAGCAGACGCAGGTCCATTTAGATCCAGCTGCCCATAAACTAACATCGGGCTTTGGATCAGATCCGCCTGAAAATTGATAAGTGGACCTGATTGGACCTCCCATCGGAAAGGGGTCCTAAGTTTAGCCAATAAAGGGTATCACCTAAACTTCAAACTTTCTGTTCTATTCTATGGCTAACACAGTACAATACTCTGTAACTGCTAAACCCAAGAGCAGAAATAGAATACATTGCAGTTTAGCAATCCTGAGATATAATGACTGCATTAGCTTCCTTTTTTTCAGGCTAAGAACATGTTTTGCAAGTAGAGGAACATGCTTGTTGATCCTGACAGATATCCAATGCCCTTTCATCCGAAATTCATATGCACCATACTATAATTTTAAACAATGTTATCAGCTTTCCTAGTTCTCTTCTGTGAACACCTCCTACTCACATTTATTCACAAATGGGTAAAGAGTTTGGAGAAGGCAGGAGAAGTGAACAATCTAGGCCAACATAGCTGATTTGGAAAAATTCTGCAATTCAGCTCACTTTCCGGTTCAGCTCTATGTTGTCCTAGATTGTTCACTTCTCCTACCTTCTCCAAACTCTTCACCCGGTTGTGAATAACCCCTTATGAGAAAGAGGAGAAGGGGAGATGTTTGTAGTCCAAATCAGGAAAGCAGCCAATAGTAACAACACTGCTCCTCTATGGATACAATACAGTAAGTGAGCGTTGTCACCGGAAGACAAGAAGTGTGTTACTGGCAGGATTACCAAGATGAAAGTATAGAAAAAGGCTTAAGAAACTAATGGCAGCCACCATATTTAGAGCCTAGTAAACAGCAGATTATACAATTTTTGTTCTTGTGTTATGACTCATTAATGCTTTGTTACTATATTAACTAAACCAGGGCTACTAGAAGCAATATGAGCAGTCATAAAGAATTTCCCAACAGCCCCAAGTGAAGGATTTCAAGACGTCAGCGCACATTAAATGTTTATCATATTCCAGTAATATCTCGCCAGCCTCTGGTGGAGGTGAAACAAGATTACCGGAGCTATGCTCCATGCGTGAGCCTTGTAACAGTTCTGAAGAATGACTGGCTTATAGAAGGTAATTAGGACAGATTTTGCTGTGACATGTTGCAGAGATATTATGTGTTTTCGAGAATTAATAGGGTAGAAACTACAGTATGGCACACCGCTGTCTGCTTCATGACAACTTGAATCTGCCTGCTGTGCCGCTTTGGATTTCAAAGCCGGGTCAATTCCTGTCTCCGGTTTTGCCTCTCCAGCACTACTAAACGCGCCATAACGACATGCGGTGCAATGACCATATTAATAATTAAAAGCGTGATTTTAATAATGCAGAAAAGACAAACGTAAACACACTTTGCGGTATTAGAGTGCAGTGGGAAACGGTTTGAACAGTAGGGAAAACATGAGGCAATAATGTTGTTTTATTCACACTCTGCTCGCTGCTCCGAACCCCAGGACAGCAATGATATCAGAGCTAAGCCGTAATGAATCAAACTCCCAGCACAGCAGGGCTGCAGCCCAAGCAAATACTGGAATAACAGCCTGAGCAAAGAATACATTTTTTTTTTTTACAACCGAGGCAAAAATTGAAAGGTAAGTGTTTTATTTCAGACTGCGAACCATGGCATTGACTCAACATTTAACCTCAAATTGTTGTCATGGGATGACAAATGATAAGGCCACATTGCAGCTATATGAGGGTACATATATATCCCAACTACAATTATCCAATACTAGCAGACATTTTCGATCTGTCTGGTGAAAACACCAGGAGCCACACACCAGCCTTCAATACCCAGACACCCCTGAAGTGTGCTCTCCACATTGGACATTTTCGATCTACATAAAATTACAGAAAGAATCCTTTTAAAGTTATTTACTTTTTTTTTTCTTTACAAAGTTGATATCCTTTATTCTTCCAGTTATATATTATTGTGTTGCCTCTTTTTCTTTTTGCAGTTCTCCATACTGCACTTCAAATTTTACTAGTTGTCATGGATCTTCTGCATCAACATAGGACCCTGGTGTCCACATACAAATTGGCTTCTCAAATCACCCTAACCTGATTGTGATGGCCAGTCATAGATAAGTCTAAGCAGCACAGGTTGCTCCATGAAGGAAGCAATGGTCGGCACTGTAGGGTGATCGGGTTTAATCATGGCAAGGACACTATATGAATGGAGCTTGTATGTTCGCCCTGTACATCTGTGGGTCTCCTCTGAGTACTCCAGTTTCCTCTTTCACTCCACAGACATGCTGTTAGGATTATTGGCTCCTGTCTAAATTGGCCCTATTATGTTTATGTATGCCATGGACGATCTGCAAAAACAGAGGACCCTGGTGTCAACATACAAACTGGCTGCTCAAATCACCCTAACCTGATTGTAACAGCCAGTCATGGATCAATCTAATCAGCACAGGTCATCTCATGGAGGAAGCAATGAGAGCCACTTTGGGGTAATCAGTTTGAATTCTGGACAGGACAATATCTGAATGGAGTTTCCATATTCTTCCTGTACATATGTGGCTGTCAGGGACCCAGGGGGGCCGTTCCTTGTCAGGTTCGCAGGCGCGGGCATCGGGCACGGGTAGCTCCTCCTCCTCCCCCTGGCAGGGCATCTGACGCTGGTGTGGCCAGTGCGCGTGCGCAGGTCGCGCGCC
>NW_017306482.1:789095-797551 GCF_000935625.1 Nanorana parkeri
TCGCGCGCCGCGTGCGCGGTACGCAAGCCGTGCGCGCATGAGCAGACGTGCGAGCGTAGTGCGCCTGCGCCATTCCAAGCCACAGGTGCTACTCAGGCTGGGGAAGGACTTCAGCCTTTACCACTTGCCCTCAGCCTTGTGATTGGACTCTGACTGGGGAAGCATCCTGGTTGCCCTGGCAGCCAGGGGGCGGTACTGGGTTTCCTGTGTATTTTAAGCTGGTCAGAGCCTTGACTCATTGCTGAGTTATTCTACCTCATGGTGAACACCCAGCTCCCTCCTGTGAACCTGTTGTTTGATCTGACTTCCCGGCTACCGACCCTTTTGCTTGACCCTTCGACTACTATTCCTGCTGCCCGCCACGACCCGGAACTGGACCTGACTACCCGATTGGATTATCCTTTTGTACTGCGCTTTTTGAACATTGTTCGTCCCTGCCAAGGGGTTCCACACCTGGCCCATTATTCCAGCCCTGACAGTGGCTTTCCTCTTGGTACTCTGGCTTTCATCCACACTCCAACACATCCTAGTAAGTTTATTGGCTCCTGTCTAATGTGACCCTAATTTGTATATGTATGCCATGGATGATCTGCATCATAGGACCCTGGTGCCAACATACAAACTGGCTTCTCAAATCATCCTAATCTGACTGTAATGGACAGTCATGGATAAGTCTAGCCAGCACAGGTCACTCCATGAAGGCAGCAATAGGTGGCACCGTGGGGTCATCAGTTGGAAATCCAGCAAGGACACTATATGCATGGAGTTTTCATGTTCTCCCTATGCTTGCGTGGGTTTCCTCCTGGTACTCCAGAGCACAGATCACCTCATAAAGGGAGCAATGAGAAACACCTTGGTGTAATTGGCTCAAATCCTGGTCCGGACACTATCTAAGTTGGCATGTTCTCCTTGCATGTGTTGGTTTCCTCCAGGCTACTCTTAGTTCCATCCACACTCCAAGTAGTTTTATTGGCTCCTGTCTAAATTGGCCCTAATATGTGTCTATATGCATGTGAGATAGGGACCTTAGGATGTAAGCTCCTTTAAGTCAAGGACTGATGTGAATGTACAATGTAAAGTGCTGTGTAAATTGTCAGCACTATATCAATACCTGTAATATTAAAGTAAATAAGCAGTGCATGCAGGAAGAATTTAAATTACGTTAAAGCAGATCTTGAATAGAAATGAAAGCTGCCAAAATAAAACTTTTTGAAAAACAAAAATACGTCCCACCGACCCAGTTCAACCCACTTCCTTTTTTAGGCTGGACACCTAAAAACCTGCTAGAGTGCACACCTGCAATGTGCTGGTGCCCTTACCTGGAGGCTGAGGTGAGGCACAGTGATGTCACTGGTGCCTCCAGGAAGACAGTGGAAGCCGCGTCAGAGGTTTTTAATTTTCATTTTTATAGCTTTCATTACAAGTTTTTATTCGGGAGGTATGAGGACTGACAGAAAAGTAAACCTTGTATTTTAAAGCAAGGTCTGCTTTAAGGCCACCTACGTGCAAACCAAATTAAAAAAAATAGTAAGATGTATTGAAATGTAAGCATACAGCTTGAGGTGTCATTACGTGTCATTACACATGATGTGCGTTTTTTTTTTCATTTCACATGTTAAGTTGATCAAAGAACTTTACTTCAAATACCTATGCAAATGCTAGTCTTGTTTCACTTGCTTTGCACACACACACACACACACACTTATAGTAACAGCTTCGAATTTGCCATACATTGCTAGTGTCTTGAGATGAAAAACTGTATGGTCTACCACGAAAGGATAGCGCAGTAAAACCTAAATGGCATTCCACGGGTATATTTAGGCCTTCTGTCCTCCCTTTTGGCCTCTCTCAGAATCCAGTGGTGGAATTTCCTCCATTTAGTTTAAGTTTCATCCCCTCCTACAAGGTCAGAAACAAAATATTATAATTATAGGGCACGACTCCCCAATTATTTGTTTATTCTACCTTATAAAGAGTTCATCCGGAGAGTGTGACAGCATTAAGCTGGCCATACACTATTATACGTTTTGGTTCAGCCTATGGCCTGAACAAAACACATATAACAAGTTCCTCCATCAAACCTTATGAGAGTGAATGGAGGAATCCCCTGCTATTTCCTTTGTATTCTGACAGTGGCTGATTGGCTGCCAACTCCGTTCGCCTGAAGATTTCCCAATTGGCTCCTTCGATCTTCTGCTCAAGGGATGCCGGACGGAAGGGTGCAGACAGGGGCACTCACGGTGCGAAATTTGCATAGTGTATGGCTAGCTTTACTTTCTTTGTTAACTATTGTGTGAGGTAAAACTGGGAACCCTGAGGAAGGTATCTGATCAGTGGAGTTAAAACACATGTTCACAAACGCAATTCACAAAGCTAACACCCCTGGAAAAGTATATTTTCAAAAAAAGTTACAATTATTTTCAGCCAAATAATAATATTAATACTAATAGTAATAAAAAAAATAATACAATTTTAACATTACAGAAATAAAGAGTGCCTGGTGTTGAAGCTTTGTGATTTGAGCCTCTAGCCTGTTTTTAAACTCAATGCAAAAATAAAATATCATTGATGAGTAAAGTTGGAATTTAAGGCCTCATTCGCATGGGCTATCAGTGCCAACATGTGGCAAGAATCTGCCAATTCCATCGGCTGGCATTATAGATGGTTGGGGACAGCTGCAGCCGTCCAGCGTACAAATACAATGATTTATATAGCACCAACATATTCCTCAGCGCTGTACAATTGTTTAGACAAGACAAGTAAGAAACACTGACAAGCATCATTGACATACAGAAACAGTAGGTGAGGAGGACCCTGCCCAAACGAGCTTACAGTCTAAGAGGAAGGGGACCAAAGACACAGTGGTGGGGAAGGGGAGACTACAGATTTATACTAAATAAAATGGGAGGGATTTGGCAGTACTGTGAAACAAGAGCAGAAGGGAAGGTTGTATAGGGTGAGTCAAGGGTTAGAGTTGATACGCTTCTCTAATTAAGTGTGTTTTGAGGGATTTGTTTAAAGCCCTGTAGGGATGGTGAGAGCCTGATGTGGTGTGGGAGAGAATTCCATAAGGTGGGGGCAGCCCTGGTGAGGTACTGTAGATGAGAGTTGGGTGTGCAGGTGAGTGAGCAGGATAGTCTTGTACAAAGCAATGACCAGCTGACCACAGCAGCAACAGTTGCCCATTGTTCGCATGTATTTGCACATTCAGCAGCTAGGGACAGATGACGGCCCTTGGTACAATCTGTTGCTAAACAAAGGAAACCACTGGATGTAGAAATTAGAGGTGCACCAAAATGGAATTTTCTGACCAAAACCTTAAATTAAAAAAATGTCAGGCTGAAACAGCAAAAAATGTTTTTCTAACCTAATCAGGGGTCTAAACAGACCTTTGATATTTCCCTTTTAAAATAGAAACACAGATTGAGGACTCTGTGTCCTCAATCTTTTTTTCTGCAGCCCCTGTTATTTCGGCCAAAAAATTGTACTTTCTGCATTTTGCCCAAAGTAAAATTTTTGGCCAATATGTTTCGGCGGCTGAAATTTCAGTGCATCTTTAGTACAAATACATGAAAACACTGGTGGACAGCCACGGCTCTTGTCAGCCTGTCAGGGCTTTGAACAGGCTGAGTGGTCACAACAGTCCGCAACCACCTGTGATCCTGGCCAAAGGAATCTGTAGGTTCTTGCAGCATGTCGGCACTAATAGCCCAGGTGGAAGAGCCCTAAGAATCCTTCACATCTCAGGCATATACTCTGTTACGTTTCTTTGTTCACGGAATAGAAATACACACTTCCAATATTGTCACAAAATTCCCTTCTAGCCAGCTGCTACAACGCTACAATGTCAGTACAACCTGTATGTAATAATGATGGCTGCTGACAAGCAACAAGTAGAATTTGACAGAGTCAATGAACATAAGGAAACTTTATTTCAGACAAAATTTGTACCAAACTGCGAATGCAAAATTGCAAAGCAACCAATTTATGTTACTAAGTGAGCTCATGTTTTCATTTCTTTACTTCCTTGTACATTAAAATTGAAGCAATATATCACGTGATCAGCCATGTAATTGCAGAACTTTAAACATTCCTTCCTTTGGAATATGTGAAAATGGCATTTTAGTCTATCACATATTAGGCTGGTTACAGAACCCCCCTAGAATCATGCTGAGGTCAAGGACAGCAGAGGTCCCATTTGGCTTTCAGAACTAGGAAGGTGTTGTGAATCAGATGACGGACTGATGAAAGCAAAACAGTTTTGGTGAAAGCTTTTTTTGCAAAAGAAAAAACACTTGGAAGGTGTGAGAGCTCCCTTCTTCAATCAGTCCCCTACTGTGAGCGGCACACAGAAGATGAGAAAGCAGCCGTGCTGTTATTATGCCTTCTAAAGCATCACAACAAACACAGCATGCTGTTCTGCATTAGTGAATAATGCATGCTGCCAATTACTTACTGAAAAGACACTTGTCACAAAGCAATGACCCAAATATGTAATGCTATCTCATTAAGTTACTGTTGCATCATCAGCCAAGACAACTCTTAATTGTTTACTTTGCTTGGGATGGTGATGGCAGTTGGTTGACACGGCAAACAAGCAATTTTGGTGGCTTCATGCAATAATTATGTCACTGTGTACAGGGGTAGACTCAACCACAGCGACACTTATAAGAAGCACTTTAAATACTCTATGAATTGAAATTTTTCAGCTGATATTATTCTGTGCTGAGGGGAGTGGGCAGGTTTTTGCTGTAGTGCATAGCCCATATGGTGCAAAGGGAAAACCAAGTGATAGTGATGAAGAGGAATTGCACAAGAGCATTATGATTTACTTCTAGTGGCAGAGCTGGATCATCTACAAGGCAACATATGCAGGAGCCTAGGGCTTAGTTGAAGTCCAAGGGCTCAGATACAACCTTTATGCTCCTGCAGTAAATCAGGAGGAGAACACACTTGGCCAAAACTGTGCACCTGCCTGTCACTTTATATGGAGGATGTACTTCTAGGCAGTCACTGTTTGAAGGTGTAGACCATGCCAATACAGATGGATTATTATTGCCATTTCTATAGTGCTGACAATTTACACAGCACTCTACATACTGCACATGCATATCAGTCCCTGCCCTCAAGTAACTTACAGTGTCAGTGTCTCACATGCATACATATACTCACACTAGGGCCAGTTTAGACAGGAGGCAATTAACCTACCAGCATGTCTTTGGAGTATTGGAGGAAACCAAAGTATCCAAAAGGAGAACATCCAAACTCCATGGAGTTAGTGTCCTAACTGGGATTCTAGCCATTGTGCTGCCCCATTTCAAATATGGTTGTTTTTTTTTTTGTGCTCATTCCCTTAATAATGTCAGTCAAAGGGATGTATACCTCACAAATTTCTGTGATGAAAAAGAGAAACACTTTCCAGCATAATGTTCTTAGCTAATGGACAATTAAAACATCAGATATAAAGGCGAGTAGCCAAGTATCGGTTATAATTTTAGCCATGAGTTATTGCTGCATTACATGATGTGTTTTCTCCATGCATATATGCCGGATATACTGTTATCCCCGGTCCTGCACCATCAGTGGTCTTTGTATTAGTTATTACTGGCATACTCTCCATGCATTATGACATGTATGTGGCTGCTATTTACCGTATATAAATTGCAACGTTATTGGTTGTGAGAAAATGTAATAAAGATTTATATGCTAAAAAAAAATAAAGGCGGGTAACCTAGGCATAAGGGTGCTAAGCAGGGGACGCTATGCTCCTGAGTATTATGACCCCCCATACATCTTTACCATTCATCTTTGGTGAAAGCTTGGCAACTTGGCAGCATCTTTGCAACTTTGGATAAACAGTCCTGTTTTCTTGGGACTGAAGATCAGTCAATCAAAGACCTTAGCAATGAATGTGCCCCTCAAACACAACAACATATTGAAACTAACTTTAATCTTGCCTGGAGTAATGCACTCCTTTACTTGGGCATAGTCCTCACCCCAACATACGGTGCATTATATTAATCCAACTTTCTGACCCTCTTTTGCAATTCATAACTTTCCTGACTCTTTTAACCATTTCAATATCTCCTTGCTGTGGAATGTTGTTAAGATGTCTTTACTTCCAAAGCTACTCTATAACTTCAGAGTTCTGTCAGTAGCTGTCCCTCTTCATTATTATTATTATTATTATTACAATACATAGTATTTATATAGCGCTAACAGTTTGCGCAGCGCTTTACAATATAAGGAAGACAAGATGGTAAGGAGAGACCTGCACCTGAGGGCTTACAATCTAAAAGAGGAGGGGGAAATGATACATGAGGAGGGAGCTGTGTGGGGATGAATTATTTGAGAATGTGAAGGTTCAGTGGTTAGGTCGAGGTGGGATAGGCTTCCTTGAAGAGATGAGTCTTTAGGGAACGCCTAAAGGCAGATGGAGTGTTTGGTGCGAAAGCCGGACTGAAAGGGGTCCAAAAAGTTGTTATTAGCGAGGTGGCAACTCAGGCGGTTGTAGATAAGGTGTTCTAGTAGTTTAAAGGTGAATGGGAGTAAGGAGATAGGTCTGAAATTATTGAGGTTGGTAGGGTCCAGTGAAGGTTTTTTGGGTATTGGGGTGACTAGTGCATGTTTGAGAGGGGTAGGAAAGATTCCAGTAGAGAGGGAAAGATTGAAAATGTGAGTAAGAGAGTCTAGGATAGAGCAAGAGGGTGACCGAAGTAGTTTTCATGAGTAGTTTTTAGACTCCTCATGATCTCTTTGTATTCATTGGCTTAAATTTTAATTCTGGCAAAGAGTTTGACATCAATGTTTAATAGGGATATAGGTTTATACTTTGAACAGGTTGGGGGACTTTTGCGGTTTGGCTATCATAAGTACGTGGGCCTTGGGCTATTCTGAAGGAAGGTTGGGTTTTGTTCTTGCATCATTGAACAAATTGGTTCAGTGCAGTGCTAGCACATCTATATTTTTTTTTTGTAGAAAAAATGATTTCCAATTTTCAAAGATTTAACAGTTTGTTTCACCTCAGTGATGGTGATGTCTGCTTGTAATTTAGAGTGAAAAGATTCAGGAAAGCAGGGAAGTGTAATGTTCTTGAAAAAGTTGTATATGAGCACTGTATTTAGTCTTTGTGGTGTGGTGTATAGTTTAACCAATTTCCTACGAGGGGTCTGTAACATTTTAATAAGGTTACTTGTGTAAGTATTAACTCCTGCTTTGAGTCGTATGGGTGGTTGTTTGGGGTAAAAGCATTTTAATTTGCTTGCATAGTGTCAGCCTCATTGCTTTTTGAATAAAATCTTTGTTTGGACCTTCTTAAATGTTTTTCAGCTTTGTCAGATGTTTAAGCAGATGTTTATGTCAGTTCTAATTTTTTTCCAGTTGCCAAAGTTTGTCCTGGGTTGGGTTGCGTTGAAGGCATATGTTGCGGTGTCAACTTCTGTTTTAAGTTTAGTTATATCTGCAGTTTGCTGTGTTTTTTTTCTCCCCCAGCCAAATTATATGACCACGCATGACATCCTTAAAGGCTTCCAATAGAGTGGTGGTTTAGGAGACCGAGGTGCCATTTAGGAGGAAATATTCATTAGTTTTGGACTTTAAATCATTATTGATCTCCTCCAGGAACAGCAGTGAATTACTGAGAGACCATGAGGGGGGGTTTCTATTTTGTTAGGAGTAAAGAACGAGTTATGACACCAGGGTCATGATCTGACCATAGTACAGTTGAGACCATAGCAGACTTTATTCGAGGGAGGAAATGCAGATGCATGAAAAATTGATCTATTTAGGAGTGTAGCGTATGTGGTGCAGAGTAAGGCATATAGTCTCGTGCCGCTCAATGTGTTTGCCACCGAGGATCCAGGTGCCTGTACTGTGCTAGCATAGTGTTAAAAACGTTGAGAGATTTGGGAGATTTGTCTTCTTTAGGGTTTAACACTAAGCTGAAATCTCCATGCAGGATGGCTGTGCCAAAGAATCTGGCCGTAGCTTCGGCCAATCCCTCGGCTAGCTTCGGCCCCAGGACCCCTTCGGTTCAGTAGAACCGAAGGGGTGCTGTACAGGCTATTCCGCGATCTTACGGCTAGCTTCGGCCACTTTCATAGAGATCAGCATCCCTGGTTACCTGCTAACCAGGGACACTGATCTCCAAACAGCTAACTCTCCCTGGCGCCCCGGGAGTTTCCTGCTCCCGGCCGCCAAGGAGAGAAACACTGCTGTGTCTTTTTTTCTTTATTCTGACACGAGTGATGTCAGAATAGAAAAAATAAAAGAAGAATTTTCCAATTGAAAAGCATTGGGACATTACAATTTGCAATAGCCAATAGTAAACTAGCATTGTACCCGCCCTCTGCTGCAGTTCCCCATCAGGTCCATCAGCAGAGGGCGGGTACAATGCTAGTTTACTATTGGCTATTGCAAATTGAAATAGCCAATAGTAATGTCCCAATGCTTTTCAA
>NW_017306482.1:798354-810001 GCF_000935625.1 Nanorana parkeri
ACTTTGGGTCGGCCGAACATGCTGAGCATGTTCGGCCGACCCGAAGCCACGCAAAGCAAGCCGATGTGTTCGGCTCACTTCACTTCAGATCGGTCTTTCACTCGGCTGCCCTCGGCAGCTTAGTGAATAGACCCCTTAGTTTTGTATCTGAAAGCTGTGACGTGTAACTTTCTCTATCTATACTAGATCTCAGTAGAGATAATTAGATTTACATTTCCAAGACAGGTCTGAATCTGATCAGTGGTTGTGAGAAACATGTATGTGAGAGACCCCTAGGAGCCTAGGTGTGTTTGGGAATACTTTTTTTTCACATCACAAACAAGTGAGCACAATGGGTTCCCAGATCACCAGATTTCTTAGAAAAGGAACTAGAGTGGACTGCTGCTATGCATAAATGACTGAAAAAACCTGAAAATGAAGCCTCAAAAAAAATATGGGGCACACAGCCTACCAACTCTTTGTTTGTCTTAAACAATGGTATCCCCTGCACACCACACAGCAATGGAGACAGTTTTTTTAAGGTGCTTGTAGTGAAGTCCACGGATATCGCTGTGCATATCCAAGGTTTTAGCAATGAAGATCACCAGCACTCAAAGGATAAGATAAATCCAAGTGTTCTTTTACTCAAAGAAGCATGTCACAATGTTCAAATAGCCAATGTTTCAGAAGCACGTAGGCTCCCTTCATCAGGGCAAACATAGTGACCACTATGTTTGCCCTGATGAAGGGACCTTGCGTGGTTCCAAAACATTGGCTATTTGAACACTTGTGACATGCTTCTTTGAATAAAAGAACACTTGGATTTATCTTATCCTTTGAGTGCTGGTGATCTTCATTGCTAAAACCTTGGATATGCACAGCGATATCCGTGGACTTCACTACAAGCACCTTAAAAAAACTGTCTCCATTGCTGTGTGGTGTGCAGGGGATACCATTGTTTAAGACAAACAAAGAGTTGGTAGGCTGTGTGCCCCATATTTTTTTTGAGGCTTCATTTTCAGGTTAGGTTGGACTGTGCCGTCACAGTAAAACTCTAATCATATTTGACAGCATTCCCCGTAACAAACACTTATGATGAAAATCTGTTGCTATTTATTACCTTGGTGTGTGAAACACGTTCAATTTGTATTTACTTTATTGGTCATGCCCTCACTTACGTCTCATTTTCCTGGCAGGTGTATGATCTTTTCCATTGAAGGCATTAGGTAAAAGATTTTCATCAGCATTAATGTCCCTTTTCTACTTTTAGCAGGGGATGTCCTAAGTTGGGGAAATGAGCCTTTCCTTCCTCGCTCTGTGTTCTGAACACCACCAAAGATGTGATTGTTCTAGCTGCTGGAGGATTTCCCGCGTCTGCCGTGAGGAAAATTCATGCTATCAATTTCATGACATCAAATAGCAAAGTCCTCCCAGTGTGCTTCCAGACATTTTCTTTTAATGTCTGTTATTATGGTCATCTTCAAAAAATAAATTTTTGCCTGCTGAGGAAATGTAATTGTAAAACGGGGCATGTACTGTAACTCTAAAAGAGAATACGCCTTCCTTCCTGACATTGGAGTTATTTAAAGTGCATCTTACTTTTTAGAAAAAAAAGAAGAAGAATGCTAATAATAATAATAATAATACGATACTCAAGACTGTTACACAATAAGATCTGTTATTTACATGGAGGCTCCTCTTACATGCAAATACATTGAATTCTTACCCACAGACAGTGGTGGAACAATCGTCATAGTGACCCAGGTGGCCGCTATGGGACCCGGGGCACAGGGGGGCCCGGCCAGGACATCCCCCTGATGCTGTGCGGGCTGTCTGGGTCGCTATGGCATCTCAGGCTCCTGGCTGTCACTGGCGGCTGTGAGGAGGAACGTGCCGCTGTTCGCATCACTGACAACCTGTCAGTAATGTGTGCAGCAGCGCGTTCCTTCTCACAGCCGCTGCTGAGTCAGTGACAGCCAGCAGCAGCTGTGGAGGAGGAGGCTGAGCCCGGCGTCGGCAGCGAAGGAGGAGGCAGGGCCCAACGAAGGGCTCCAACTCTCTCAGCTCGGCTTCCCTGAACTTCCTGTTAAGTACACGATCACCAGGGACAGAGTCTCCAGTAGATGGCCAGAAGAGAGGATGAAGGAGGAAGGGAATGGCTTGCCTTGTTGTGTTTGTGGAAACACTCAGTTCACTAGCACACACATGGCTCCATAGAACCCTGCAAGGAAAAGGAGCCACCCTAAAGCAGGATATCAGGGTCACTGCTCAGGGAATCTGCAGCAAACTAAAAATTTTAAACATCAAGGAGCAGCATCCCTTGTAAGTGATTTCATCAGCATTTGAAATGCCATAAAAACCCTTTAACTTTAATATCACTTTAAGACTTGCTAGTGAAAAACGGACTCAGTTTATGTTTCCCTGCATGGCATTTAGCAACCCACAAAAGCTTTATAGCATGAAAAAACTGGATAATGATATCTGCCAGCACTGTCAAGTTCAGACATGATTGTATTTTTCTACATGTGGGGCTGTGATTATATCTCTATTCTCTGGAAAGAGGTAACCTCCTTTATTGAAATGTTCTTAAGAATTCCAGTTATGCCCAACCCTAGATTACATAGTTAAGTCTAAAAACAAGCTACTAATTGCTATATATCACTGAGGACCCTGTGAGATGCTTTTTTCATTCTCATATAGTTATCTTAAAGAGGAATTTCACCTGGCTATCCAAAGGGTAAAAGTCAGCGTCTATAAGTTCTGTAGCTGCTAACTTTTGAAATATAAACACTTACCAGCCCAAGACGTCCAGCGTTGACTTCCTAGAACCCAAAGTCTTTGCAGTTCTTTTTGTTCCCGTGCCACCATGTTGGATTCGGGAAATGGCTGTGACTTTCTGATAACTCATAGCCGGTCCCCTACTGTGCATGCACAAGATCCACTGGCTGGGGACACTGACCTTATGCTTCCTGGGATGTGTGATGTGTATCTCAGGCCAGGGAAGGGGGGCTTACTGAGGGCTATATCATCCTTGCCTAGGTGAAGAATGAGGGATCGGGAACAAGAACCTACTGAAAAATATAAAGTTAATAATAAAAGACGCGCTGCTATTATTCATTTGATACTATATATCTGACCACACAGATTTCAGCTGCTGCTTAACTTGATTGGAGTAGTGGCGCGAGGTTTCACCTTATTCACTACTAAAAAATATACTTGCTACTCAAAATTGCAAATGTGTAATAGGGAGGGTAAACATTAGGATGATGTCTTAATTTTAAGGGAAGGTCCACTTAAATTTAAAAGGCAGCTGCCATCATATGTAATAAAAGACATGTTTTCACCCTTGGTTGCATCTCAGTGCTGCAGATGCTCTGCAACCTTTTTGCAGCAACCTCTTGCCTACATGCAGGCACTTCATCCATGGCTGCATGGCATTTCTCAGGGAGGGTCTCCTGATGCTGGTCCATACCTGCATAATGTGTGTTGAAATGGTCACTTGTAGTCTCCATTGAGCGAGAAGATCACAAGGTGACAATGCAGGATAACAACTAGGTGACAGGGACAGAGCATTTTCACCAAGTAACAGGAAGTGCTTGAAAAAAGATTTTTATGGAAAGATCACCAAATATTATTCTAACGAAAGCAGCAGATTTAAAAATATTGAAAACTACTTTTGAAATTACATTAAAATTTTAAGTTCGCCTATATGAGATATTAATGATTGGGTTTACATCTGCTAAGCGTGATATCATTTTGATAATATCTACATAACATGATCTTATAGGCATCATAGTGAAATCTAAGGTGAGATGGGGTTTGGTGTGAATGCAGTTTGCCCAAGCCCGCTTAAAACTGTGACTGCTAGCCCCACCAAGGGTGTGGGGGGTCATGATTTTAAGCTGGCTTGGGCGAACTCATTCGAACTGTGTTCACACCAAGCCCAGGCTCATCTCTAGTGAAGTCTAGTAAAATGTGGTGAAGATGGATAGGTTGTGCATGTACCATAGGGGATCAATACTCTTTAATAGTATCAGTTACAACAGCCAACTAATAGTAAAAGCCCCCTTGTCTCCGTCCTCGTGTTGTTAATATTATGGGTGAAGTTTATCATTTTCTTTTGCAGAGCAAGCAGTGTAAAAGAGGAAACAGGTAATGACATGGATTGACTGTGAAATTGCAGCGCGATTCATAAATTCCCCCCCATTGCTATTGAAAATGAGCACTGTGTGAATATAAAACCTGGCCAAGACCGTTTCTTAAACTTTGATTTTATGTCATGAGAAAAACTGCTGCAAGTTCAAGGGTACATTTCTCACAGATCTTAACAAAGGCGTTATAATCGTTTTAGGGAACAGAGGTGCAAATACACACAAGACGTTTACAAATCCTTTGATAAATGAGTTGCAGCTTGATTTGTACTAGATATGGGTCTTATTTTGCCACTAATGAGCTTGGTAAATCTCACTCATTGAGTTAAGCTGGCCATATGCTGGTAGGTTTTAGACGTGTAAGCCAGGAAAAAATTCATTTAAGAGGTTATTCACAAAGCTGCAGCTGTTCGGCTATGCACTTCTGGCTTGTACGGCTGATTTCAGCTGTGCATCGGCTGAAATCACCCGTACATCGGCTGAAATCACCTGTACATCGGCTGCCTTCGTCTGCAGTTCGGTCAGCCGAACATGCTCTGCATGTTCTGCTGAGCTAAAGTGCAGAAGGACTTCGACTCAGCCGATCCAAGATCTGAATTGGCTGAGTCGAAGCTCCGGCATCTCATTCGCAGCCGTTTGCCCCTATTCTCATAGGGGCCGAACGGCATTCGGCTTGGCTATTCTGCTCGATCCCTCCGTGGTACTGAGCAGAATGGAAAGAGTTAAAAAAAAAGGTTGAAAAAATATTTTCAAAATATAAATAAATAGTTACATTAAAAAATAAAGATTTTTTAAAGAAAAAAAACCCAAACATTTGGAACCCCCACAACCACAACCCCCCTCCCTGGAAAAGCACCCTCCCAATGCAGGGAGTGAACAGTTAGGAAACATTCAGATAGGAAACAAGAAAGATTTTCCATCATGCTCCTTCAATTTTCCTCACCGCTACGGTCGAACATTCCAACCAGACCTAAAAGCTCTGGTATGGGATTTTAGGTGGGACCCCATGTTTTATTTTTTTAAACTTTTTTGGCATTGGAGTTCCAATTTAAAATTCCTACTAGAGCTAAAGGGTCTGGTATGAATTGGGGGGGACCCCACGCTGTTTTAAAAAAAAAAATATTATTTCTGTGAACAGTTAAACACTTTAGTGTATTCTGTGACAGATTTTTTACATTGTGGATGGAAGTTTCCTCAAAGAAGCAGAAGCTGTTACAGGATAACACGGATCTTTCAGCTTTTTTCATTACTTACATTTTGTAACAATATTTTGTTACTTTGTTTTTATTTGAGATACAAGTGCAGAGAGCGGTAAATGACAGCTCTCCCGCTTCTTGTGTTCCCTTTCCGAATGAAATTCGGATGTATCCGAATTTCGTTATCAAACATTTGGATTCCTTCAGATTTGTTATTTCTGTCATTCGGAAATTCGGATACATACGAATGTCCGATTTTACCGAAATTCGTACGAATTTCAATTGGGAACGAAACGAATTGCACATGTCTAATAGATTTACGTTACGTACAAACGTTCACATGCTGAATGTCATAAGAACATTCCATAACGCCATCAGTCTTGACTAAAGCTGGCCATACATTATGCAATTTGCACAGTACCGTTCCAACTGGCATCCCTCAATCAGCTGATCGGAGGAGCTGGTTGGAATATCTTGGAATGAACCGTGCTGGCAGCCAATAAGCCGGCAGCCGCTGTCAGAGTAGAAAGTAAACAGCAGGGGATTTCTCGATCACCGCTCATAAGTTGATGGAGGAATCTGTTCTATTTTAAATATTGAAACACAACAGTGTCTGGCCAGCTTTAGTTTGTTCAAAATGTTGTTTTGGTTTTAACATTTGATTTTGGGATGAATGGTGTTTCCTGAACAAAAAACACATTCACTGTTAGAAATTTGTTAATTCGAGAAAAATTTCAATCCCGCTCCTTTGATATTTTTCATCACTATGGTTAAAATTGATCCCAAATTGACCACACTAACTATTAGAAAAGTAAAGGGACGTTCCGAAAACAATTCTTTTCAAAGTTCTAACTGTGCATATCAAGCATAAAGCTGACAAAACACTGTTAATTTTTTTTTTTTTCAGAATTGTACACCAAAACTATATAGGATGATCTTGCCATCCTTGAGTCAACTTATTTTGTTCTAATGCCCTTAAAAATGTAATCTAAGCTGGCTACTTGAATGGAATTCCAGACGTATTAAACAGGATTCTTTTGTGCCTGGCACATGTGCCCGAACGAAAATTACATTCCCGGTTAGAATTTTGTTCATTCAGATAGGAAACAAGAAAGATTTTCCATCATGCTCCTTCAATTTTCCTCACCGCTACGGTCGATTAGAGCCAACTAACCATTAGAAAATTAAACGAGCATCCCGAAAGCAAACCTTTTCGAGTAAAATTCTACTCATGTATGGCCAGCTGTACTGTACGATTATATTGTTTATTAATTCTACTTCTTGGTTCAGTTTTCTGCTGTATGATAAAAAAAATTCACATTGTTTGCAATGAATGCTCAATAGAGACTCTAGAGAAAACAGATTATAACAGACAACTCATTGATCCATGCAGGGTTATTTCATAAAATGAAATTGCTGAATTTGTGTTCAATTCATAACATCCCATTCATGTGCGGGGGAATGTCTGGGTTCATTTCACCTGCTTTTAGTTCAGTTTAGCAAATCACCTCAAATACTACAAAATCATATGTTCACTGTGAAACTTTGCCTCTGTGCAGGAGCTTCCTGTAATAAAGACCGGTCACTGCTGCTCTCTCTCTCCTTGCACAGGGTGACTGGTCTTGTCTCCGCCCCCTCCTGTAATAAAGACTGGTCACTGCTGCTCTCTCTCCTTGTGCCGGGTGACTGGTCTTGTCTCCGCCCCCTGTAGTTGTCTGCAGGCAGCCTGTAGTGGGTGGGGCCTGCTAGTTTTCATTTTTCAGGTTATAAAGATTTTCAGCAAGTACAGAAAATACTTGTTGATCTTTGCAGGCATGCCGTGTCCTAAAGTCACTCCCTGTGAGCTCCAGTGAAGACAAAAGAAAAATCTTTCTAATGTAAACTGCTACTCTAATCAGCTACTATGTAATGGAGATGAACAAAGGCAAACTATTAGTAGTCCACCTTGGATGGCAACCATTACGGTCTCAATAGATTCAGTGGAGGAGTGAGCATAGCCAGGGACAGAAAGTGTGTTATTTCAAGGGGAATATGAAGGCAAAAAAGGGCTAAAAAATGAAAACTATTGCAGTCACCACAACTAAGGACTGGTAAGATGTAATTTATTACATTTTTGTTTTTGGGCTTAGATACAATTTACATGCAGACCTCGAAAAAGTGATATTATTATGCACACCTAGGAGGAGGCATGCTATACTGAAAAGAGTATACATATAATGGAATTATGAACAGATAGTCACTTGCATACACCAAGGATTACGTAGACATGAAGCATAAGTAATTCCTGCCACACCTCCATATCACTGAACCCCCATCCATCTATTTGGTTCTATATGTATAGGTCTGTCACGCGTTCCTGTCAGTTCTTTTGCAGTTACAAATAGAGTTCTATGCATTTTACAGCCAGAAAAAAGCCAACATTACTCCCCAGGTTAGGCACCCACAATGGAGAAGATCTTACTGATCACACCCACTTTGCAGAGTGGCAGAGAAATACTCTGATCAATTCTTCCTACACATGAGACTTGAGGCAAAGCCTAAGAATTGAAGAAACTGAGATGCTGAAAAAGTTAAGGATTTAACAAGAAGAATCAAGTAATAAACCTCAGTCCTACTTGTAGGAAATCAGCGGCCCTCCATCAACATGGCCAGCCACCAGTCGCCAAGTGCAAATTCAGCTCACTGGCCTATGTGTGATCAGAAGGCTTCTGTTGGTCTTTTCAAAGGCTTTAGTATCCAGTTCTGAGAATGCTTACTCCTGCTCTGATAAAGGTTCTGGCCGTACTTTGGTTCATGTTGATATTCAGCTGCCTTCCTTGATTATCTTTGCCAGTTACCACTCAGCCTATGTTAGGAATATCCCATTGCACTCCTGACCGATATCCCCTTCAAGACGTTCCAGTTGGGGCTGTAGTGACCAGTGGATGGCGCCACATAGAACAATGAAGACAGTACATTCACCAGCATACCAAAGTCTACCTTATCGATCTGTCTTTATTGACGTCAGATACACATGGTATCACAAGGAACACAAGGTTTCAGAACCATAGGTGATGCCATTGATTGATGCCATGTGATGCCATTGTTCTGCTTGATAAAGGAACCGCATGTGGTTTCCGAAACCTTGTGTCTCCTTGTGATATCATGTTTATCTCACGTCAATAAAGATAGATCAATAAGGTGGATTCTGGTGTGTTGGTGACTTCATTACTACCCACCATTATTATAATAGTGTTAGAGGGCAAGCAGAGGTAAGTCTCCTCCCGCCCCCTTTCAGGGTATATGGAGTGAGCTGACGATCAGTGGGTAGACTGCAATGCAATGAGTATCAACCACCTCGGAAGGGAGCTGTGGAGCGTTGGCCTACTGCATACTGTAGTCCCAGGAGGCAATGTCTGCACATTTTTTAGAAGCTGGAGAAGAGGAAAAAAAACAACCACCACATATCACCAAAAGTGCCAACAAGATTGCCGGAAATATACACATTGCAGTGCTGCTGTTTGTGCATTAATGCAGAAAATACAATGAGGGGAATTTATCAAAACTGGAGGAGACACAATCTGGAGCAGTTGCCCATGGAAACCAATCAGCTTGCCTCTTCAGTATGTTCAGCTAAGATTTGAAAATGAAAGAGAGAAGACGATTGGTTGCCATGCACAGATGCTCCAGATTTTGTCTGTTCCAGTTTTGATACATTTCCCTCAAAGTGAACAAAGGACCATAATGTACATAGTCAAAAGAGCCACAAAGAAAGGTTTTGAGAGTCACATGAGGCCCCTTGGGTTTTAAGTGAAGCATTACTGCTGCACATACTGTATAAGCTATGGCCCCTGAAAAAGCATGCATCTGAAGTCTTACTATATCACCAACATGTGAAGCCCAATTATTCTGGAAACAAAAAAGACATATGAAGCATTCCCATTCCACTTAGCTGTTCCATGACACACAAGAGAATTGATCTTTATCATAGCAATGAATGTGTCTGTTACAATGAGTCAATAATAACAATAATTGACACGATAATCTATTTGAAGAATGCAGCATCTCAGCATGATCCTCTGAACAATACACATAATTATTGATTAAAATGTCAATCCAGTAGAGAGCCACAGGAAGCAGCATTAACATTACTGGCAAAACAGGCAATTTCGGTAAGTATGACAGAAGACAGGAGATCTGTTACACGGAGAACTTGCTAGGAAGTCTTCCAATTAAACTTTATAATAAAAATGGAAAAAAAGAATTATTGCATTTGTTGATTTATATAAATCTATGGCATAGATTTATCAATGCTGGAAAGACATTGGGGGTGATTTACTAACCTAAACACACGCACGCACCAGGTGCGTGTGATTTTTACACAGCAAAGTCTCTATAAGCATGTTTCCACTAATGCCATATATGGAAAAATCATGCACATGATGCATATATATAATGCTGCTTCACAGTTTAGACAAAAATGGTTAGCTCATGCATTTACATTCCTGCATTTATCAACGCAAGCAACACAATGTAGAGCTAATTTACACAACATCACCTTGCAATTCAGGGCAGGGCTTTGCACAACACACCTGCTGGGTGTGTACACACTACAAAGGTGTTTAGATTCCACCCATAGATCATGCTGGGAGGGAACACACTACAGAGGTGTATACATGTTCGTGGTGTGTTTATAAGGTTAGTAAATCAACCACATTATGTCAGCTTCTGCCACATAAGACCACATAAGAGGCAGATCATCTACTGATAGATACATTTACTTTACACCATAGTTTACAGCCTTGGTTCTCAACTGGTGGGTCGTGGCCCAAAAGTGGGTCGCGACCCCATGTCCAGTGGGTCGCCACATGCCTTCCACTTTTCTAGGTGAGCCTCCCCCTAGAGAAGCACAGTCAGTTCTCGCACCGAGCAGCCATTTAAAAATATGATGCCGGGTGCCGAGTGTCGACTTGAGATGGGGTGAGGTGGGCCGCAAGGGAGCTACATTCATAAGTGCATTGCTTAGAGCTCATCACATTGTGGCTCCCGGCACCTCTACAGGGCAAGCACGAGAGCTTTACAAGCAATACACATATGGATGGGGCACCATCACAACACAGCAGACCGCACTGGACCCCAGGTTGAGGATCCGCTCGAATTTCCTAAATGGCAACCCAAACGCACCTCCCACCCACAGTTCGATATGCTGCACCGGAAAGCGCAGTACCGCAACATGGAACATTGCAGTGCAACTTGGGTCGCGACTTAATGACCAAGGACAAATGTGGGTCCTGAGGTTACCCAGGTTGAGAACCACTGGTTTACAGCACATGCCAAAAACTACCTGTTTATCTGCCAGGAATCCATCCAGCTCTTAAGCCCTGTTGTTGAATAGACTTCTGGGAACTGTAGGTATAATTATTCTTGGAAGGGGTTTCCCAAGACCTAAAAACATTTCAAAGGTTCCTCCAGAACCTGCAAGGTAAGGATGTACAGTTTAGCACCAAATCCCATTATTTTGATTCTTTAAAGGATAAGTAGATTTTTAGTGCACTTATTCTTCTCAGGGCCTCTTTCCCCAGTGTTTTTGTAAAAAATACTTTGACCTAAAATGCATTTCCCTGATGATCTTTGTTGTGTGGCCTGCCCATGACTGCACAGAAATGTTTCAAAATCTTCTCCGTCCAGTACCTAGTGCCCAATGTGGGCTAAACTCCATGACAGGGCAAGACATAGGCTATCAGACTACACCTAAATTGCTACAGCAACTCACAAATCTGCCTGCCCGTATCCAATAAGAGACCACACCAAGTTGGATATAAAATGGCTGTAGCAGCCGTTTATTACAATATAATAATTTTATAACAAAATTAAATATAAACATTAACTTATACTAGTTTAAAGACCATGGATTCCTATCAATATGGCTGAGGTCTGTGAAGGCAAACCAACTGGCCCCTAGCCGCAACTCACCGGCTCAGGGACGACATAGTACCTAACCGCAGAGACCTCCTACCCTCACTCTTTGACCTCTCTCTGCGGGACCAGCCAGCTCCCTGGACAGCGTACCAACGACGAGCCCAACAGGAGGCTTGACACTCTGACAGACATAACCTAAACAGACCACGCCATCACCCAACACAGAATTGACCACAAAGAAACTCACAGATAAGGGAGGGAGGGAGGGAGGGAAGTGAGATCGCTGTTTGCCAACCTTGGCCTGACTGGACAACCCTCCGCCTCCTCGGACCACCGTAAAAGACTCCTCCTGGCTAATCCAAACCGGCCAATCAAAGGTATGTGTGCCCCCCCCCCCCCCTTCACCCTTAACCCTTTATTTCC